>NC_053424.1:102511036-102854532 GCF_007990345.1 Gossypium hirsutum | reverse complement strand
TTGCTTCATGTTTGTTGAAGGGATTAGAGAAGTTGGCCAGCATTAACTAGATTGAGGTATTGATATTATTCTTGAATTCATGCATTTTTAGTTGTTAGCTTGAGTTCTTAGCCCATGGTCTAAATTGCTATGGAAATGACACTCGGCCATGGATGCATCATTCTGGTTGATTTTGATGTTGTGGTGATAGCATGAAGATGAGTTAAGATTCGCCTAGGTGGATTTGTGTAATGCCATGCATGCTAAATATGAAGCTTGTTAATGATGCATGTGATGGTGCTGATGATTCTTGAACCTCCTTTTTAGCAATTTTGAGTGAGCACATATGTGCATTGGTTGCTAAATGGAGAAGAATCGGCTAGCAAGTTGTGCTAAGCCGATATACCTTTTGCATGTTAATGAGCAATGCATGTGTTAAATTGATGGAAAGGGAGAGGAGCTTACTAGTGTGTATATGTGTGTATTAGCAAGTTTTGAACTTGAAACAAAAGGGTGTTTAGTCAATACAAGTGACCATACTTGTAGAATGTATTAAGTGTGAAATCGGCCCCAAATAGACAGCATATTCGCCAAGGGGGAAAAATTAGCTAAAATGTTGAGTTTGATTCATGATTCCTACATATGTGACTTTAATGTCTAATGTATAAATATGGGCTAAGTGCCTTGTGTTCCTCTTTTCGATGCTCAAATGATTAAATCAATTTATTTGTTTAATAAGCTCAAGAGCAAAGGGGAACTAAATTCGATAAAGGGAAGGAAAAAGTGGTCGAATAGCTATCGGAATCGTTCGACAACACCCGAGGTAAGTTCTTGAGTAAAAGAGCTTAAATTATGATGTGATTAGATCATGTTTTGAGCAAATTAAAATCATGCTCTTTGTGTGGCTATTGAGCCGAATTTGCAAGAATGATAAATGTCTTGTGTTTGTGTTTTGCTAACGAAAATGAAATACGAATGGGCCATGATTATTGTTAAATGTGCATGGTTATTTGAATGATGTCCGGGCTAAGTCCCGAAGGCTTGTGCTAAGTGACAATATCCGGACTAAGATCGAAGCATTTGTGCGAGATACTAATTCCGGGCTAAGCCCGAAGCATTTGTGCGAGATACTAATTTCGGGCTAAGCCCGAAGGCATTGTCGAGATACTAATTCCGGGCTAAGCCCGAAGGCATTTGTGCGAGATACTAAATCCGGGTTAAGTCCCGAAGGCATTTGTGCGAATTACTATAACCGGCTATGTCCCGAAGCATTTGAACGAGGAGCTATATCCGGTTAAATTCCGAAGGTACGTGATTTGGAATGAATGAACTTGCTGTAAAATTCCAGTTAATACTCTCGAAACATCCCAACATTGAGGTATGTTCGTATGTGCTTGAATTTAGTTGAGCCCTTACAAATAAGTGTTCGCTCAGTTGATAAACGAGCTACCGGCCTTTGTCTGAGTTGATCTTTGTGTATGTCATAAGGGTTGTAATGTGAAGCAAGTATGATATCGAAATTTGTGCTATGAAATTATCCGTTTAGCCATATGAATGCTATACTTTTGTTGTGCTGGAATTCATTGCTCAAACCTACTAAGCATAAATGCTTACTCCGTTTCATTGCTCCTTTTTTATAGATGGTTCTCCAGCTATCGGACTCGGGATCTTGAGGTCAAGTCGCCCACCTATCAAAGCCCCCTTTTGGTACAATTTGGTTGAACTTCGAAATGGCATGTATAGGACTACCCGTTGTTGTGGGTCGTGGACCCTTTGGACTTGTATAATTTTGGATAGCCATGCGAAATGGCTTATATGTGTTTGAGTATAATGTTATAATCATTTGGTGTGGATATGCTTGACAAGATTGCCATGGAATGGTTAATCACTTTCATAATTGTGCTATTTATGCAAAAAGGGCTAGTTGAATCATGGAAACCATGAAATAGGTAAAGTCTACCTTAAAGGCAGATGCTGACAGCAGCAGTGAGGTAGATTTGGAAAATCACTAAAAATAGCAGGAATGGAATTAAATAGTTAATAAATTATGTAAACAAACCTTGATGAATCTACTTTCATAGGAAAGTAACGAAACAATCATACGGATAGTATGTTAAGAGATATTCAGGTTCTCGTGAGACAGGGCCAGAACGGTTTCTGGATTTCCTATTCCGACTTTGGAAATTCATTACAAATTAACCAGAGATAATTATGAGTCATACCATATATGGATAGATTCCTCTCTGAGTCTAGTTTCTATAGAAACAAACGGCATCAGTATTGGAGCCCTGTACAAGGAGATATCCAAGTCGTAATGCGCAAAGGTCAGGGTAGTCAATCCCTGTAACATGGGAGACTTTGACTAATAAACTGTACTAATTGGCCCGACCAAAAATTCTAGAAAAAAATATGTAGATGGGCATATGAGTGTAGTTTCAGGGAAAAATCACGAAACTGATTTTCGAGTTGTGAAACTCAAGATATGATTTTTAAAGCGACTAGTACGCAGATTGGCAGTGTCTGAGAAATATTTTTATAAGGGGTTTAAAGTCTGTTAACACCTCGTGTTCGACTCCGGTGTCGGTCTCGGGTTCGGGGTGTTACATTTGATTGGTATTAGAGCTACGGTTTAGTCGATTCTAGGACTACCGTAATGCGTTGGGTCTAGCTATACATGCCATTTTATGTGATTACTTGATAGTGTGGTGATTTCTGACAAT
Source organism: Gossypium hirsutum (assembly GCF_007990345.1). Taxonomy (NCBI): domain Eukaryota; kingdom Viridiplantae; phylum Streptophyta; class Magnoliopsida; order Malvales; family Malvaceae; genus Gossypium; species Gossypium hirsutum. Next base: position 102,851,833 of record NC_053424.1, on the reverse strand, counting down.
TGTAAATGTGTTTATTTATAGTAATGGATCCTGATCCCGACCGAGAGGTAGCTGATGATCTTGAGAGTGTAGCTCTTGCTCCCGCACAAGGGACAGCGCCGGCGGACTCTCAACCTAATGCTAGTAACCCGAATGAGGAAGCTAGACAAGCTTTCTATAGCGTGATGAATGATTGGTTCAACCAATACATTCGAACTAATACGGCTGTTCCACAACCTCCATTCCCGACTAATACCACCCCCGCACCTACAATACCTCTGGTAACTGACCAAATAAGGTCAAATAAGCCCCCAGTTGACAGAATCCAAAAACATGGGCTACTGAATTTAAGGCTACGGATAGCGACGATGCCGAGCAAGCTGAATTTTGGTTGGACAACACTATCCGGGTACTCGATAAGCTATCTTGTACACCCGATGAATGCCTAAAGTGTACTATCTCCTTGCTACGCGATTCTGCCTACTATTGGTGGAGTACTCTGACTTCTGTTGTGCCCCGAGAGCAAGTAACTTGGGAGTTTTTCCAAACTGAGTTTCGGAAAAAGTATATCAGTCAGAGATTTGTTGATCAAAAACGGAAGGAATTTCTTGAGCTTAAGCAAGGTTCCATGTCGGTTACTGATTACGAGCGAAAATTTGTTAGACTTAGCAAATATGCTCGGGAATGTGTTTCGTCCGAGGCTATCATGTGTAAACGCTTCGAGGATGGGCTGAATGAAGATATAAAAATGTTCGTTGGCGTTCTTGAAATACGAGAGTTCGTAGTACTTGTCGAGCGAGCTTGTAAAGCCGAAGAGCTTAGAAAAGAAAAACAAAAAGTTGATGAGGGAACTGGAGAGTTTCGTAAAAGATCTTCGGGAAAGTCTCTTCAACAGACATCGAAGAAATTTCGAGATGATGTGGGCTGGTTTAGAGGCACTTCGGGCCTTTTAGACGAGATCGTGATCGACCCCCTGTGGGTACACGAGGCACTTCGGTCGCCAGTGTTGGGAATGAACATCGAGACAGAACGAAATGTCGATATTGCGGTAAATGGCATTCGGGGAGTTGTAGATTCCCTGACCGCTCCTGTTACAAGTGCGGATCAGTTGACCACTTCATTAAAGATTGCCCGAGGTTGTCTGAACAGAATGAAAATCAGAGTGGGAAACCGGGTGCTACCACTGCTTGAGGTAGACCATCTGGAAATACGGGCAATGCTGGTGGTGGTCAGAGAGGATCTAGAGATGCTACGACCAGATCCGAGGCTCGTGCGCCTGCTAGAGCTTATGCTATACGTGCCCGCGAGGATGCTTCTTCGCCTGATGTTATTACCGGTACTTTTACTCTCTTGGATACTAATGTAATTGCTTTGATTGACCCCGGTTCTACTCATTCTTACATATGTGAAACCTTAGCATCCAGTAAGACTTTACCTATTGAGTCTACTGAGTTCGTAATTCGGGTGTCAAACCCCTTGGGTCGTTACGTGCTTGTCGACAAAGTGTGTAAGGAATGTCCCCTAGTAATTCGAGGTTCCTGTTTCCCGGCGGACTTGATGCTTTTGCCGTTTGATGAATTTGATGTTATTCTTGGTTTGGATTGGTTGACCGCGCACGATGCGGTTGTGAATTGCAAAAGCAAGACTATTGATTTGAGGTGTGCAAATAACGAAGTAATCAGAGTTGAGTCTACGGACTTGGAGGGGATGCTAGCTGTAATATCAGCAATGTTGGCCCAGAAATATGTAAGAAAAGGGTGCGAAGCATACCTTGCGTATGTACTTGATGACAAAGAATTAGAAAAGAAACCCGAATCTGTTCCGGTGGTTTGTGAATACCCGGATGTTTTTCCTGAAGAATTACCGGGTTTACCACCTGTTCGGGAGGTAGAGTTTGGTATTGAGCTTGTACCTGGGACTACGCCGATTTCGATAGCTCCGTATCGTATGGCACCAACCGAGTTAAAAGAGTTGAAAGCTCAGTTGCAAGAATTGACGGATAGAGGTTTTGCTCGACCAAGTTTCTCACCTTGGGGTGTTACATTTGATTGGTCTCAAATATCCGTTACCACGTATCGATGATTTGTTCGACCAACTGAAGGGAGCCTCAGTGTTCTCAAAAATAGATTTGAGATCGGGCTATTATCAGTTGCGAATTCGAGATTCGGACATACCCAAAACTGCCTTCAGACGAGATATGGTCATTACGAGTTCTTAGTGATGCCGTTTGGGCTCACTAATGCCCCTGCGGTATTTATGGATTTGATGAATCGGATCTTCAGACCATATTTGGATCGGTTCGTAGTTGTGTTCATTGATGACATCTTGGTCTATTCAAGAGATGAGACCGAACATGTTGAGCACCTGAGACTGGTGTTGCAAATTTTGCGGGATAAGCAGTTATATGCTAAGTTCAGTAAGTGTGAGTTCTGGTTAAGAGAGGTTAGCTTCTTAGGTCATGTGGTATCCGCATCGGGTATTCGAGTTGACCCGAACAAAATTTCAGCCATACTTAACTGGAAGCCTCCAAGAAATATTACCGAAGTTCGGAGCTTCCTGGGACTCGCCGGTTATTACCGACGATTTGTCAAAGGTTTCTCGATGATAGCCACACCAATGACGAAGCTACTTAAAAAGGATGTTAAGTTCGAATGGACGGAGAAATGTCAGAAAAGTTTTGATCAACTAAAAACTTATTTGACTGAAGCTCCAATTTTAGTGCAACCCGAATCAGGCAAAGAGTTTGTCATTTATAGTGACGCATCCCTACTTGGGTTGGGTTGCGTATTGATGCAAGAAGGTCGAGTGGTGGCCTATGCGTCGAGACAATTAAAGCCACATGAGAAAAATTATCCGACCCACGATCTTGAACTAGCTGCCATCGTATTTGCTTTAAAAATATGGCGACATTACTTATTTGGTGAAAAGTGCCATGTATTTTCGGATCACAAAAGTCTCAAATATTTGATGACTCAAAGAGACTTAAATCTGCGACAAAGACATTGGCTTGAGCTGTTGAAAGATTACGAGCTTGTCATTGATTACCACCCGGGAAAGGCTAATGTGGTTGCGGACGCCTTAAGCCGGAAATCATTGTTTGCTTTACGAGCGATGAATGTGCACTTGTCTGTTCTACCCGACAATGTGTTAATAGCTGAATTAAAAGCCAAACCATTATTGATTCATCAAAATTCGTGAAGCTCAGAAAGTCGATGATGAATTGGTTGCAAAACGGGCTGAGTGTGTTCCGAACAAGGAATCGGAGTTTCAAATTGATGACGATGATTGTTTGAGGTTCAGAAGTCATTTGTGTGTTCCAAGGAATTCGGAACTCATTTCGATGATTCTGAACGAAGCCCATTGTAGCCGAATGTCAATTCACCTGGGGAGTACGAAAATGTACAACGATTTGAAACGTTGGTTTTGGTGGCATGGTATGAAACGAGACATCTCCGACTTTGTTTCGAGATGTTTAATATGTCAACAAGTGAAAGCGGAACATCAAGTGCCTTCAGGATTACTTCAGCCGATCATGATACCCGAGTGGAAATGGGATCGAGTCACAATGGACTTTGTGTCCGGACTGCCATTGTCAGCAAGTAAGAAGGATGCAATTTGGGTTGTTGTTGATAGACTGACTAAGTCGGCTCACTTTATCCCCGTGCGTACGGATTTTTCATTGGATAAACTAGCCGAATTGTATGTTTCTCAGATTGTGAGATTACACGGGGTACCTATTTCTATCGTGTCGGATAGAGATCCGAGATTCACCTCGCGATTTTGGAGGAAATTGCAAGAAGCTTTGGGTACCAAGCTGTATTTTAGCACTGCTTTTCATCCCCAAACCGATGGTCAATCTGAGCGGATAATTCAGATACTCGAGGTTATGTTGAGATGTTGCATCCTCGAGATCAGTAGTTCATGAGAACGGTATTTACCTTTGATTGAATTCGCTTACAACAATAGTTTTCAATCAAGTATTAAGATGGCACCTTACGAGGCTTTGTACGGTTGTAAATGCCGTACACCATTGTTTTGGACCGAGCTCGGTGAAAGTAAAATTTTCGGAGTTGATTTGATTAAGGATGCCGAACAGAAAGTAAAGGTAATCCGTGAAAGTCTGGAAGCAGCCACAGATCGTCAAAAATCGTATGCGGATTTGAAACGAAAGGACATTGAATATCAGGTGGGAGATAAAGTTTTCCTTAAAGTTTCGCCTTGGAAAAAGGTACTCAGGTTTGGCCGTAAGGGCAAGTTGAGCCCGAGATTCATTGGGCCGTACGAAATCTCCGAACGAGTTGGTCCGGTTGCGTATAGATTGATTTTGCCCCCTGAGCTTGAAAAGATTCACGACGTCTTTCATGTTTCGATGCTTCAACGCTATCGATCTGATCCATCGCATATAATTAGCCCATCAGAGGTTGAAATTCAAGCCGATATGAGTTATGAAAAAGAACCGATGCGTGTCCTAGCTCGTGAAGTGAAAGAGTTGCGAAACAAAAGGGTTCCGTTAGTTAAGGTGTTATGGCTCAAACACGGGATCGAGGAACCTACTTGGGAAACCGAGAGCTCGATGAAAGAACGATACCCAAACCTATTTACCGGTAAGATTTTCGGGGACGAAAATTTCTTAAGTGGGGGAGAGTTGTGACAGCCCAAAATTGACCCTAGTCGGGAAGTGGTTTTGGGACCACAAAACCGAGTCATAAAAATAATTGATTTCCATATTCTATGCTTATTATGTGTGTACATGAGTATGTGGAAGTTTCATTCTCTAGTTTTGCCAATTGCATGAGAAATTATTAAATAGGGATTGATATGAGACATGGTGAAAATATGATAGGCTAATTTAAAATGGTCTATTAATGCATGTTGTGAAAATGATGGGTTTGTATGTCAAATTACCCAAAATTTGAGCTAGTGGTTGGCCATGCTATGGGTGGAAACATGTTGGGAACATGTTGGCCTAGTGAGGTATGTAGGAAAAAAATAAAATAAGGGGCATGGGCATAAAATAATGAAAAGGAGTATGCTGAATACAAAAAAAAAATGTGTGTAGTTGTTCCCCCCCCATTGCCGTGAGCTAAAGAAAGGAAAAGAAAAACTTGTTCATCCTTTTTCATCCTCTTTTGACCGAAAATTCTAAGGAAGGAGGAAGGAGTTCTTGCTTCATGTTTGGTTTGGAAGAGGATTAGGAGGAAGTTTGGCCATGCATGTAACTAGATTGAGGTATGTTTGATATTATTCTTTGAGATTCATGCATATTTTAGTTGTTAGCTTGAGTTCTACCTAGCCCATGGTCTAAATCTTGCTATGTGATGGAAATGACACTCGGCCATGGATGCATCATTCTTGGTTGATGTTTGATGTTGTGGTGATGAGGCATGAAGATGAGTTAAGATTCGGCCTAGGTGGATTTTGTGTTAATGCCATTGCATGCTAAATATGAAGCTTGTTAATGATGCATGTGATGGTGGCTTGATGATTCTTGAACCTCCTTTTTAGCAATTTTGAGTGAGCACATATGTGCATTGGTTGCTAAATGGAGAAGAATCGGCTAGCAAGTTGTGTGCTAAGGCCGAATATACCTTTTGCATGTTAATGAGCAATGCATGTGTTAAATTGATGGAAAGGGAGAGGATGCTTTACTAGTGTGTATATGTGTGTATTAGCCAAGTTTTGAACTTGAAACAAAAGGGTGTTTAGTCAATACAAGTGACCATACTTGTAGAATGTATTAAGTGTTGAAATCGGCCCCAAAATAGACATGCATATTCGGCCAAGGGGGAAAAATTAGCTAAAATGTTGAGTTTGATTCATGATTCCGTACATATGTGACTTTAATGTCTAATGTATAAATATGGGCTAAGTGCCTTGTGTTCCTCTTTTCGATGCTCAAATGATTAAATCAATTTATTTGTTTAATTAAGCTCAAGAGCAAAGGGGAACTAAATTCGATAAAGGGAAGGAAAAAGTGGTCGAATAGCTATCGGAATCGTTCGACAACACCCGAGGTAAGTTCTTGAGTAAAAGAGCTTAAATTATGATGTGATTAGATCATGTTTTGAGCAAATTAAAATCATGCTCTTTGTGTGGCTATTGAGCCGAATTTGCAAGAATGATAAATGTCTTGTGTTTGTGTTTTGCTAACGAAAATGAAATACGAATGGGCCATGATTTATTGTTAAATGTGCATGGTTATTTGAATGATGTCCGGGCTAAGTCCCGAAGGCTTGTGCTAAGTGACAATATCCGGACTAAGATCCGAAGGCATTTGTGCGAGATACTAATTCCGGGCTAAGCCCGAAGGCATTTGTGCGAGATACTAATTTCGGGCTAAGCCCGAAGGCATTTGTGCGAGATACTAATTCCGGGCTAAGCCCGAAGGCATTTGTGCGAGATACTAAATCCGGGTTAAGTCCCGAAGGCATTTGTGCGAATTACTATAACCGGGCTATGTCCCGAAGGCATTTGAACGAGGAGCTATATCCGGTTAAATTCCGAAGGTACGTGATTTGGGAATGAATGAACTTGCTGTAAAATTCCAGTTAATACTCTCGAAACATCCCAACATTGAGGTATGTTTCGTATGTGCTTGAATTTAGTTGAGCCCTTACAAATAAGTGTTCGCTCAGTTGATAAACGAGCTACCGGCCTTTGTCTGAGTTGATCTTTTGTGTATGTACATAAGGGTTGGTAATGTGAAGCAAGTATGATATCGAAAATTTGTGCATATGAAATTATCCGTTTAGCCATATGAATGCTATACTTTTGTTGTGCTGGAATTCATTGCTCAAACCTTACTAAGCATAAATTGCTTACTCCGTTTCATTGCTCCTCTGTTTTATAGATTGGTTCTCCAGCTATCGGACTCAGGATCTTGAGGTCAAAGTCGCCCACACTATCAAAGCCCCCTTTTGGTACAATTTTGGTTGAACTTCGAAATGGCATGTATAGGACTACCCGTTTGTTGTGGGTCGTGGACCCTTTGGACTTGTATAATTTTGGATAGCCATGCGAAAATGGCTTATATGTGTTTGAGTATAATGTTATAATCATTTGGTGTGGATATGCTTGACAAGGATTGGCCATGGGAATGGTTAATCACTTTCATAAATTGTGCTATTTATGCAAAAAGGGCTAGTTGAATCATGGAAACCATGAAATAGGTAAAGTCTACCTTAAAGGCAGATGCTGACAGAAGCAGTGAGGTAGATTTGGAAAATCACTAAAAATAGCAGGAATGGAATTAAATAGTGAATAAATTATGTAAACAAACCTTGATGAATGTACTTTCATAGGAAAGTAACGAAACAATCATACGGATAGTATGTTAAGAGATATTCAGGTTCTCGTGAGACAGGCCAGAACGGTTTCTGGATTTCCTGTTCCGACTTTGGAAATTCATTACAAATTAACCAGAGATAATTAGGAGTCATACCATATATGGATAGATTCCTCTCTGAGTCTAGTTTCTATAGAAACAAACGGCATCAGTATTGGAGCCCTGTACAAGGAGATATCCAAGTCGTAATGCGCAAAGGTCAGGGTAGTCGATCCCTGTAACATGGGAGACTTTGACTAATAAACTGTACTAATTAGCCCGACCAAAAATTCTAGAAAAAAATATGTAGATGGGCATATGAGTGTAGTTTCAGGGAAAAATCACGAAACTGATTTTCGAGTTGTGAAACTCAAGATATGATTTTTAAAGCGACTAGTACGTAGATTGGCAGTGTCTGAGAAATATTTTTATAAGGGGTTTAAAGTCTGTTAACACCTCGTGTTCGACTCCGGTGTCGGTCTCGGGTTCGGGGTGTTACATTGACCATTAGTGATACACTTCATCTTTAAGTAAGGACACAGCACATCTTCAGTAATCATTGGGTGAACATGCCATTTCATCAAAAACCCTCTAAATATTTTCTAGCAAATACTCAACCCTAGTTGGATCGTCTTTTTTTTTGCCTCTAAATTCCTCGACACCATATTTTTTAATTCTATCAATCGAAGGTTTTCGTATAATTTTAGTATTTTGAGGATAATGGGTGTTATAAGAGGTACAACAAGATGTGGAGGTTACGAAGCCATGGGATTGGCTTGCATGAACTCTGAGAACCACTGACCCACATGCTGAAAAACATATTTTTCACTTCATTTCCTGACATCTACGAAACCGGTAGACTATGACTCATTTCCTGTTTAGAAGTTGAAGCATTACTGTCTACTTCATCAGCGACAACATAATTAGACTCTTCTGACATCTTTGAATATATAAGTATAGAAAGGAGCCAAATAAGTTTGTATATATTAGGAATTTACTAATAGGCTGTAATCTGGTAGATTAGGATTTATTATTTAGGTTCCTAAGAAATATAGGATTAGTCATTATTAATTCCTAATAAGTTACTTTCCTAGTTTATTAAGATTCCTAACTTTGTGGGATTGTGCTGTTATCTTTCCTAGAATAATGGACTGATATGTTAGTCATCCTAATATAAGTTAGGTTGTATTTCTTTGTTGAAATAAGAATTTTTTTCTTTCACCAAAATTTTCATAGTATTAGAGCTAGGCTCTAAACTCTAATATAGCATGGATACGCAAATCATCTCCCTTGGAAGTCAATTCCAAATCCAAGCAAGATACCTCAGCCAAAAACTGTGAAAATTACTCAACCAATATCATCTAAAACTCTCTTCTTTCTATCACTAGTCACAAACTCAATGGTCACAATTTTCTTCAGTGGTCACAATCCATCCTTATGTATATTTTTGGTAGAGGCAAGGATAATCATCCCACCGATGTGGATCCTATTCCAATGAAAATGAATCCCAATTATCGCACGTGGTAGATTAAAAACCACATGGTCATGGCATGGCTAATAAACTCCATGACCATAAAAATTCGAGAAAATTTCCTTCTATACAAAACAACCAAGGAAATCTTTGATGCAGCAAGAGAAACTTAATCCAGTTTTGAAAATAGCTCTGAATTTTTTGAAATTGAAACCCGACTTCATGATCTACAAAAAGAGGAGATAACTATAATTCAATATTTTAACATAATAACTCGGTATTGGCAGCACCTTGATATGTTTGAAATATACCCCTGAAAATGTCCAAATGGTGCAGCTTTACACAAAAAGATTGTTGATCAAAAGAGAACACTCAAATTTCTCCTTGGTCTCAATATGGATTTCAATGAAGTAAGGGGTAGAATATTGGGCAACATGCCTCTACCTTCCATCCAAGAGACATTTTCTGAAGTTGGAAGAGAAGAAAGTAGGAAGAAATTGATGATGACAGAAAATATGAGTTCCCCATTTGCTAAAGGCTCAGCCTTGTATACACAACACATCTCGAGATAATAAGCAAAGAAAAGGAAGGTCATGGTGAGACCATTGTAAGACACCCTGTGACAGCCCTAATGTGACCCTAGTCGAGAAGTAGTTTCGGGACCACAAAACCGAGTCATAAAAATAATTAGCTGTCATGTTTGATGCTTATTTTATGTATATATGCATGTGTGAAAATTTCATATTTGAATTTTGTTAATTCTAGGTGAATTTTAGCAAATAGGACTTATGTGAGAAAATTTAGAAATGTGCTAGGCAAATGTAAAGTGGCCTATTAATGCATGTTATAAAAAATGATGGGTTTACATGTCAAATTACCCAAAATTTGAGCTAGTGGCCGGCCATGCTATGGGTGGAAACATGTTGTAAACATGTTGTGTTAGTGTGTTATGTGAGAAAGAGTAAAAAAAGGGGTTAGTATTAAAGTAATGCAAAGGGAGGAGTGATGAAAAAAGTGTTCATTCTTGAACATCTTTGGCCGAAAATTCTAAGGAGAAAGGAAGAAGAAAGGATTTTCTTGCTTCATGTTCAGTTGGTTGGTGTTTAGGAGGAGGTATGTTTGATGTTGTTCCATGAGATTCAAGCATGTTTTTAATTGTTAGCTTGAGTTCTATCTAGCCCATGGTTTAGATCTTTGCTATGTGATGGAGATGATATTCGGCCATGGGTGTTGTCTTCTTGGTTGGTGTTTGATGTTGTGGTGATGATGCATGAAGATAAGTTAAGTTTCGGCTAAGGTGGATTTGTGTTGATGTCATTTGCATGCTAAATGTGAAGCTTTGTAATGATGCATGTGATGGTGGATTGATGCCTCTTGGATTTTCTTTTTAGCATTTTTTTTGAGTTAGACATTAGGTTCTTAGTTTAACCCATGACCAAAATTGAAATGGTATGGTGTCTTGATGCATTCGGCCATAGTAGGAAATATGGTTGTTGTTCATGTTATTTGCATGAGAAATGGTAGTAAGGTGAAGTGCAAATATGAGTATTTGATTACTAGTGTATATATGTATATTAGCTGAGTTTTGAACTTGAAACAAAATGGTATGTAGTTAATACAAGTAACCATATTTGTAGGAAGTATTAAGCATATAATTGGCCTCAACATAGACATGCATATTTGGCCACATGAGATAGAATGGTGTTGCATGTATTCGGTTAGGGGCAAGCATAATGATGTTTTTATCTTGACTTAGATGATCGGCTCAAGGAGAATTTGTTAAAGTGCTTAGTTAATTGATATTAGGTTAATGATGTGTGTATTCAGTCACGAAGGTGCACATGAGGAAATGTTAGATTAATTGTATTAAATTGCTCAATGTGATTAAAAATGTGTATGACCACTTTGTATTTGAGCTAAAGGTGGCCATATGACCTATCAACTCCTTGTCATATTCGGCCATAAGCTAGCATAATGAGACTTTAATAGGTTAAATTTTGCTTGAATTAGCTCAAGAGCTTAGAGGACCAAAGTTGGACAAGGGAAAGGAAAAAGTGATCGAATAGCCGCCGAAATCGTTCGACAACATCCGAAGTAAGTTTTCGAGTAATGAAACTTAGATTATGATTCGATTAGATTATGTTATAAGCAAATCAAAATCATGCCCTTTGTATGTAGCTTTTGAGCTGAAAATGATAATGCTTGATAAGTGACTTGTGTTTGAATTCTAGTTACGAAAATGAAATATTGATGTGTCATGATTTATTGATATGTGCATGGATATTCAGATTGATAACCGAGCTAAGCCCGAAGGCATTTGCGCGAGTTACTATATCCGGGCTAAGTCCCGAAGGCATTTGTGCAAGTTACTATAACCGGGCCAAGTCCCGAAGGCATTTGTGCGAGTTACTATAACCGGGCCAAATCCCGAAGGCAATTGTACGAGTTACTATAACCGGGCTAAGTCCCGAAGGCAATTGTGCGAGTTACTATAACCGGGCTAAGTCCCGAAGGAATTTGAGCGAGTAGCTATATTCGGCTAAACCCTGAAGGTACTTGGTTTGGGAATGAGCGATCTTGCTGTAATAATTTCAATTAATACGCTCGTAAAATCCCAACGATAAGGTACGTTTTGTATATGCATTGGAGTAGTGATCTAGTTTAAATATTATCCGCTCAGTCGATTAGTGAGCTTTCGGGCCTTTGGTTAAGTTGATCCCTTATGTTTGAATATAAGGGTTGGAAATGTGAAGTAGGACTGATTTTTGAGAATATGTGTATATGAAATTATCCGTTTAGTTATATGAATGCTATACTTCAGTTGTGCCTAATTTTAATGCTCAAAACTTACTAAGCATTAAATGCTTACTCCGTTCTTTGAATCTCTGTTTTATAGATTTTGGTTCCTCAGCTATCGGACTCGGGATTGTCAAAGTCAAAGTCGTCCACACTATCAAAGCCCCTTTGATACACTTTTGGTTAAACTCTGAAATGGCATGTATAGGACTACCCTTTTTGATGTTGGTCATGTACCTTTCGGTATTGTACGAATTTGGATAGCCATGCAAAAATGGCTTATATATATTTTGAGCATAATGTTATAATCATTTTGTATGTATATGGTTATTGAGAGGTGTGGATATGCTTGGCAATGATTGGCCATTGGAATGGTTAATCACGATCATACTTTGTGCTAAATGCTAAAGGGTTGGGTAAATCATGGAAACTATGTAATAGGTAAAGTCTAGCTTAAAGGCAGATGCTGACAGCAGCAGCGGTGTGAATTTGAAAAATCACTAAAAACAGTACGAATAGAATTAAATAGTTAATAAATTATGTAATTGAACCTTGATGAATCTATTTTCATAGGGAAGTAATGAAACGATCATATGAACAGTATTTTATGAGATTTTATAGTTTTCGTGAAACAGGTCCAGAGCGGTTTCTGGATTCCCTGTTCGGACTTAGGAAATTCATTAAAAATTAACCAGAAATAGTTAGAAGTCATGCCATATATGTATAGATTCCTTTTCGAGTCTAGTTTCTTTACAAACAAATGACACAAGTATTGACGCCCTGTACAGGGAGATATATAAGTCGTAATGCATGAAGGTCAGAGCAGTCGAACCCTGAAACAGGGGAGAATTTAACTAATAAACTGTACTAATTGGCCTAACCAAAAATTCTAGAAAAAAATTTGTGGATGGATATATGAGTCTAGTTTCAGGGAAAATTTACAAAACTAATTTTCTAGTTTTGGAACTCAAGATATGATTTTTAAGGTGAAAGTGACGTAGTTAGCCAGCTAGTCTGGAAATTTTTAAAATGGACTGTAAAAATAAGGGAATTAAGTCTATTAACCCCTCGTGTCCGACTCTGGCAACGGTCTCGGGTACGGGGTGTTACAAATTTTATTGGTATCAGAGCTACAGTTTAGTCGATTCTAGGACTACCGTAATACGTTTGGGTCTAGCTATATATGCCATTTTGTGATTATTTGATAGTGTGGTGATTTCTGACATTTGCAAATGTGTTTATTTATAGTAATGGATCCCGATCCCGACCGAGCAGTAGCTGATGATCTTGAGAGTGTAGCGCTTGCTCCCGCACAAGGGACAGCGCCGGCGGACTCTCAACCTATTGCTAGCAATCCGAATGATGAGGCTAGGCAAGCTTTTTATAGCGTGATGAATGATTGGTTCAACCAATACATTCGAACTAATACGGCTGTTCCACAACCTCCATTCCCGACTAATACCACCCCCGCACCTACAATACCTCCGACAATCGACCAAATAAGGTCAAATGAGCCCCCGGTTGACAGAATCTGAAAACACGGGGCTACTGAATTTAAAGCTACGGACAGCGATGATGCCGAGCAAGCTGAATTTTGGTTGGACAACACTATTCGGGTACTCGATGAGCTATCTTGCACACCCGATGAGTGCCTGAAGTGTACTATCTCCTTGCTACGTGTTTCTGCATACTATTGGTGGAATACGCTAACTTCTGTTGTGCCCAAAGATCAAGTAACTTGGGAGTTTTTCCAAACCGAGTTTCGGAAAAAGTATATCAGTCAGATATTCATGGATCAAAAACGGAAGGAATTTCTTGAACTTGAACAAGGTTCCATGTCGGTTACCGACTATGAATGAAAGTTTGTAAGGCTTAGCCGGTACGCTCGAGAATGCATTTCCTCAGAAGCCGTAATGTGTAAACGTTTCGAGGATGGACTGAATGATGATATAAAGCTGTATGTTGGCATTTTGGAAATTGTGGTACTTGTCGAGCGAGCTTGCAAAGCCGAGGAGCTCAGTATGGAGAAAAGAAAAGCTGATATGGGAGCAAAGGATTTTCGTAAGAGGTCTCCGGGGAGGCTCTTTCAACAGTCATCGAAGAAATTCAGAGATGATTTGGGCCGATCTAGAGACACTTCGGGTTGTTCTAGACGAGACCGTGATCGACCCCCTGTGAGTGCACGAGTCACTTCGGTCGCCAGTGTTGGAAATGATCGTCGAGACAGAACGAAGTGTCAGTATTGTGGCAAATGGCATTCGGGGAGTTGTAGATTCCATGACCGCTCCTGTTACAAGTGCGGGTCAGCCAACCACTTTATTAAAGATTGCCCGAGATTGTCTGAACAGAACGTAAATCAGAGTGGGAAACCTGGTGCTACTACTGCTCGGGGTAGACCATCTAGGAATACGAGCAATGCTAGTGGCGGTCAGAGAGGATCTAGAGATGCTACAACCAGATCTGAGGCTCGTGCTCCTTCTAGAGCTTATGCTATACGCGCACGCGAGGATGCTTCCTCGCCAGATGTTATTACCGGTACTTTTACTCTCTTTGATACTAATGTGATTGCTTTGATTGACCCTGGTTCTACTCATTCCTATATATGTGAAACCTTAGCATCCAGTAAGACTCTACCTGTTGAGTCTACTGAGTTTGTAATTCGGGTGTCAAATCCCTTGGGTCGTTATGTACTTGTCGACAAAGTGTGTAAGAAATGTCCCTTAGAAATCAGAGGTTCCTGCTTTCCGGCCAATTTGATGCTTTTACCGTTTGATGAATTTGATGTTATCCTCGGTATGGATTGGCTAACCGTTCACGATGCAGTTGTAAATTACAAAAAAAAACTATCGATTTGAGGTGTGCAAATAATGAGATGATTCGAGTTGAGTCTACTAACTTGAATGGGTCGCCAGCTATAATATCCTCGATGTTAGCTCATAAATATGTGAGAAAGGGTGTGAAGCGTATCTTGCATACGTACTTGATAATAAAGAGCCAGAAAAGAAACTTGAATCTGTACCGGTGGTTTGTGAATACCCGGATGTTTTTCCCGAAGAATTACCGGGTTTACCACCTGTTCGGGAGGTAGAGTTTGGTATTGAGCTTGTGTCTGGGACTACGCCGATTTCGATAGCTCCGTATCGTATGGCACCAACCGAGTTAAAAGAGTTGAAAGCTCAGTTGCAAGAGTTGACGGATAGAGGATTCGCTCGACCAAGTTTCTCACCTTGGGGTGCACCAGTATTGTTTGTGAAAAAGAAGGATGGAACCATGAGGTTGTGCATCGATTATCGTCAGCTGAATAAGGTGAAAATAAAGAATAAATATCCGATACCACGTATTGACGATTTGTTTGATCAACTAAAGGGAGCCTCAGTGTTTTCAAAGATAGATTTGAGATCGGGTTATTATTAGTTGCGAATTCGAGATTCGGATATACCCAAAACTGCTTTCAGAACGAGATACGGTCACTACGAGTTCTTAGTGATGCCGTTTGGGCTCACTAATGCCCCTGCGGTATTTATGGATTTGATGAATCGGATCTTCAGACAGTATTTGGACCGGTTTGTAGTCGTGTTTATTGACGACATCTTAGTCTATTCAAGAGATGTGACCGAACATGCTGAGCACCTGAGATTAGTGTTGCAGATTTTACGGGATAAGCAGTTATATGCTAAGTTCAGTAAGTGCGAGTTCTGGTTAAGAGAGGTTAGCTTCCTGGGTCACGTGGTATCTGCATCGGGCATTCGAGTCGATCCGAGCAAAATTTCAGCCATACTTAACTGGAAGCCTCCGAGAAATATTACTGAAGTTCGGAGCTTTTTGGGACTTGCCGGTTACTACCGACGATTTGTAAAAGGTTTCTCGATGATAGCCACACCAATGACGAAACTACTTCAGAAAGATGTTAAGTTTGAATGGACGGAAAGGTGTCAGAAAGGTTTCGATCAATTGAAAACCCATTTGACGGAACCTCCAGTACTAGTACAGCCCGAATCAGGCAAGGAGTTCGTCATTTACAGTTATGCATCCTTACTTGGGTTGGGTTGTGTATTGATGCAAGAAGGTCAAGTTGTAGCTTATGCGTCGAGGCAACTGAAGCCACATGAGAAAAATTATCCAACCCATGATCTCGAATTAGCTGCCATCGTATTCGCTTTGAAAATATGGCGACATTACTTATTTGGTGAGAAGTGCCATGTATTTTCGGATCACAAAAGTCTCAAATATTTGATGACTCAAAGAGACTTGAATCTGCGACAAAGGCGTTGGCTTGAGTTGTTGAAAGATTATGAGCTTGTCATTGATTATCACCCGGGAAAGGCTAATGTGGTTGCGGACACCTTAAGCCAGAAATCACTGTTTGCTTTACGAGCGATGAATGTACACTTGTCCGTTCTATCCGACAATGTGTTAGTGGCAGAATTAAAGGCCAAACCATTGTTGATCCATCAAATTCGTGAAGCTCAGAAAGTCGATGATGAATTGGTTGCAAAATGGGCTGAATGTGTTCCGAATACGGAATCAGAGTTTCGAATTGATGATGACGATTGTTTGAGGTTCAGAAGTCGTTTGTGTGTTCCAAGAAATTCAGAACTCATTTCGATGCTTCTGAACGAAGCTCATTGTAGCCGAATGTCAATTCACCCGGGGAGTACAAAAATGTACAACGATCTGAGACGTCAGTTTTGGTGGCATGGTATGAAACGAGACATTTCTGATTTTGTATCGAAGTGTTTAACATGTCAACAAGTGAAAGCGGAACATCAAGTGCCCACAGGTTTACTTCAGTTGATCCTGATACCTGAATGGAAATGGGATCGAGTCACGATGGATTTTGTATCTGGGTTGCCATTGTCGGCAAGTAAGAAAGATGCGATTTGGGTTGTTGTGGATAGACTGACTAAGTCGGCTCATTTTATTCCCGTACGTACGGATTTTTCATTAGATAAACTAGCTGAATTGTATGTTTCTCAGATTGTGAGATTACACGGGGTGCCCATTTCTATTGTGTCGGATAGAGATCCGAGATTCACCTCACGATTTTGGAAGAAATTGCAAGAAGCTTTGGGTACCAAGTTGCATTTTAGCACCGCTTTTCACCCCCAAACCGATGGTCAATCCGAGCGGATAATTCAGATACTTGAGGATATATTGAGATGTTGCATCCTCGAGTTTAGTGGTTCATGGGACCGGTATTTACCTTTGATTGAATTCGCTTCCAACAATAGTTTTCAATCAAGTATTAAGATGGCACCTTACGAGGCTTTGTACGGTCGTAAATGCCGTACACCATTGTTTTGGACCGAGCTCGGTGAAAGTAAAATTTTCAGAGTTAATTTGATTAAAGATGCTGAACAGAAAGTAAAAGTAATCCGTGAAAGTCTGAAGGTAGCCACAAATCGTCAGAAGTCGTACGCGGATTTGAAACGAAAAGACATTGAGTGTCAGGTGGGAGACAAAGTGTTTCTTAAAGTTTCACCTTGGAAAAAAATACTCAGATTTGGCCGTAAGGGCAAATTGAGTCTGAGATTCATTGGACCGTATGAAATCTCCGAACGAGTTGGTCCAGTTGCATATAGGTTGCTTTTACCCCCTGAACTCGAAAGGATCCACAATGTTTTTCATGTTTCGATGCTTCGACGTTACAGATCTGATCCTTCACACATAATAAGTCCCTCCGAGGTTGAAATTCAAGCCGATATGAGTTATGAAGAAGAACCAATTCGTATCCTAGCTCGTGAAGTGAAAGAGTTGCGAAACAAAAAGGTTCCTTTAGTAAAAGTGTTATGGCTCAAACACGGGGTGGAAGAAGCTACTTGGGAACCTGAGAACTCTATGAAAGAACGATACCCAAACCTGTTTACCGGTAGGATTTTCGGGGACGAAAATTTCTTAAGTGGGGGAAAGTTGTGACAGCCCTAATGTGACCCTAGTCGGGAAGTGGTTTCGGGACCACAAAACTGAGTCATAAAAATAATTAGCTGTCATGTTTGATGCTTATTTTATGTATATATGCATGTGTGAAAATTTCATATTTGAATTTTTTTAATTCTAGGTGAATTTTAGTAAATAGGACTTATGTGAGAAAATTTAGAAATGTGCTAGGCAAATGTAAAGTGGCCTATTAATGCATGTTATAAAAAATGATGGGTTTGCATGTCAAATTACCCAAAATTTGAGCTAGTGGCCGGCCATGCTATGGGTGGAAACATGTTGTAAACATGTTGTGTTAGTGTGTTATGTGAGAAAGAGTAAAAAAAAGGGTTAGTATTAAAGTAATGCAAAGGGAGGAGTGATGAAAAAAAAATTGTCTCATCCATGTTCCCCCCCATTGCCGTGAATTGAAGAAAGAAAACAAAAAAAAGTGTTCATTCTTGAACATCTTTGGCCGAAAATTCTAAGGAGAAAGGAAGAAGAAAGGATTTTCTTGCTTCATGTTCGGTTGGCTGGTGTTTAGGAGGAGGTATGTTTGATGTTGTTCCATGAGATTCATGCGTGTTTTTAATTGTTAGCTTGAGTTCTATCTAGCCCATGGTTTAGATCTTTGCTATGTGATGGAGATGATATTCGGCCATGGGTGTTGTCTTCTTGGTTGGTGTTTGATGTTGTGGTGATGATGCATGAAGATAAGTTAAGTTTCGGCTAAGGTGGATTTGTGTTGATGTCATTTGCATGCTAAATGTGAAGCTTTGTAATGATGCATGTGATGGTGGATTGATGCCTCTTGGATTTTCTTTTTAGCATTGTTTTTGAGTTAGACATTAGGTTCTTTGTTTAACCCATGACCAAAATTGAAATGGTATGGTGTCTTGATGCATTCGGCCATAGTAGGAAATATGGTTGTTGTTCATGTTATTTGCATGAGAAATGGTAGTAAGGTGAAGTGCAAATATGAGTATTTGATTACTAGTGTATATATGTGTATTAGCCGAGTTTTGAACTTGAAACAAAATGGTATGTAGTTAATACAAGTAACCATATTTGTAGGAAGTATTAAGCATATAATTGGCCTCAACATAGACATGCATATTCGGCCACATGAGATAGAATGGTGTTGCATGTATTCGGTTAGGGGCAAGCATAATGATGTTTTTATCTTGACTTAGATGATCGGCTCAAGGAGAATTTGTTAAAGTGCTTAGTTAATTGATATTAGGTTAATGATGTGTGTATTCGGTCATGAAGGTGCACATGAGGAAATGTTAGATTAATTGTATTAAATTGCTCAATGTGATTAAAAATGCGTATGACCACTTTGTATTTGAGCTAAAGGTGGCCATATGACCTATCAACTCCTTGTCATATTCGTCCATAAGCTAGCATAATGAGACTTGAATAAGTTAAATTTTGCTTGAATTAGCTCAAGAGCTTAGAGGACCAAAGTTGGACAAGGGAAAGGAAAAAGTGATCGAATAGCCGCCGAAATCGTTCGACAACATCCGAAGTAAGTTTTCGAGTAATGAAACTTAGATTATGATTCGATTAGATTATGTTATAAGCAAATCAAAATCATGCCCTTTGTATGTAGCTTTTGAGCTGAAAATGATAATGCTTGATAAGTGACTTGTGTTTGAATTCTAGTTACGAAAATGAAATATTGATGTGTCATGATTTATTGATATGTGCATGGATATTCGGATTGATAACCGGGCTAAGCCCGAAGGCATTTGTGCGAGTTACTATATCCGGGCTAAGTCCCGAAGGCATTTGTGCAAGTTACTATAACCGGGCCAAGTCCCGAAGGCATTTGTGCGAGTTACTATAACCGGGCCAAGTCCCGAAGGCAATTGTACGAGTTACTATAACCGGGCTAAGTCCCGAAGGCAATTGTGCGAGTTACTATAACCGGGCTAAGTCCCAAAGGCATTTGAGCGAGTAGCTATATCCGGCTAAACCCCGAAGGTACTTGGTTTGGGAATGAGCGATCTTGCTGTAATAATTTCAATTAATACGCTCGTAAAATCCCAACGATAAGGTACGTTTCGTATATGCATTGGAGTAGTGATTTAGTTTAAATATTATCCGCTCAGTCGATTAGTCAGCTTTCGGGCCTTTGGTTAAGTTGATCCCTTATGTATGAATATAAGGGTTGGAAATGTGAAGTAGGACTGATTTTTGAGAATATGTGTATATGAAATTATCCGTTTAGTTATATGAATGCTATACTTCAGTTGTGCCTAATTTTATTGCTCAAAACTTACTAAGCATTAAATGCTTACTCCGTTCTTTGAATCTCTGTTTTACAGATTTTGGTTCGTCAGCTATCGGACTCGGGATTGTCAAAGTCAAAGTCATCCACACTATCAAAGCCCCTTTGGTACACTTTTGGTTGAACTCTGAAATGGCATGTATAGGACTACCCTTTTTGATGTTGGTCATGTACCTTTCGGTATTGTACGAATTTGGATAGCCATGCAAAAATGGCTTATATATATTTTGAGCATAATGTTATAATCATTTTGTATGTATATGGTTATTGAGAGGTGTGGATATGCTTGGCAATGATTGGCCATTGGAATGGTTAATCACGATCATACTTTGTGCTATATGCTAAAGGGTTGGGTAAATCATGGAAACTATGTAATAGGTAAAGTCTAGCCTAAAGGCAGATGCTGACAGCAGCAGCGGTGTGAATTTGAAAAATCACTAAAAATAGTAGGAATGGAATTAAATAGTGAATAAATTATTTAATTGAACCTTGATGAATCTATTTTCATAGGGAAGTAATGAAATGATCATATGAACAGTATTTTATGAGATTTTAAAGTTTTCGTGAAACAGGGCCAGAGCGGTTTCTGGATTCCCTGTTCGGACTTAGGAAATTCATTATAAATTAACCAGAGATAGTTAGAAGTCATGCCATTTATGTATAGATTCCTTTTCGAGTCTAGTTTCTTTAGAAACAAATTACATAAGTATTGAAGCCCTGTACAGGGAGATATATAAGTCGTAATGCATGAAGGTCAGAGCAGTCGAACCCTGAAATAGGGGAGACTTTAACTAATAAACTGTACTAATTGGCCCGACCAAAAATTCTATAAAACTAGTTGTAGATGGATATATGAGTCTAGTTTCAGAAAAAATTTACGAAACTGATTTTCGAGTTTCAGAACTCAAGATATGATTTTTAAGGTGACAGTGACGCAGTTAGCCAGCTAGTCTGGAAATTTTTAAAATGGACTGTAAAAATAAGGGAATTAAGTCTGTTAACCCCTCGTGTCCGACTCCGGAAACGGTCTCGGGTACGGGGTGTTACAAATTTTATTGGTATCAGAGCTACGGTTTAGTCGATTCTAGGACTACCGTAATACGTTTGGGTCTAGCTATACATGTCATTTTGTGATTATTTGATAGTGTGGTGATTTCTGACATTTGTAAATGTGTTTATTTATAGTAATGGATCCCGATCCCGACCGAGCGGTAGCTGATGATCTTGAGAGTGTAGCGCCTGCTCCCGCACAAGGGACAGCGCCGGCGGACTCTCAACCTATTGCTAGCAATCCGAATGATGAGGCTAGGCAAGCTTTTTATAGCGTGATGAATGATTGGTTCAACCAATACATTCGAACTAATACGGCTGTTCCACAACCTCCATTCCCGACTAATACCACCCCCGCACCTACAATACCTCCGGCAACCGACCAAATAAGGTCAAATGAGCCCCCGGTTGACAGAATCCGAAAACACGGGGCTACTGAATTTAAAGCTACGGACAGCGATGATGCCGAGCAAGCTGAATTTTGGTTGGACAACACTATTCGGGTACTCGATGAGCTATCTTGCACACCCGATGAGTGCCTGAAGTGTACTATCTCCTTGCTACGTGATTCTGCCTACTATTGGTGGAATACGCTGACTTCTGTTGTGCCCAAAGATCAAGTAACTTTGGAGTTTTTCCAAACCGAGTTTCGAAAAAAGTATATCAGTCAGAGATTCATGGATCAAAAACGGAAGGAATTTCTTGAACTTGAACAAGGTTCCATGTCGGTTACCGACTATGAATGAAAGTTTGTAAGGCTTAGCCGGTACGCTCGAGAATGCATTTCCTCAGAAGCCGTAATGTGTAAACGTTTCGAGGATGGACTGAATGATGATATAAAGCTATATGTTGGCATTTTGGAAATTGTGGTACTTGTCGAGCGAGCTTGCAAAGCCGATGAGCTCAGTATGGAGAAAAGAAAAGCTGATATGGGAGCAAAGGATTTTCGTAAGAGGTCTTCGGGGAGGCCCTTTCAACAGTCATCGAAGAAATTCAGAGATGATTTGGGCCGATCTAGAGACACTTCGGGTTTTTCTAGACGAGACCGTGATCGACCCCCTGTGAGTGCACGAGTCACTTCGGTCTCCAGTGTTGGAAATGATCGTCGAGACAGAACGGAGTGTCAGTATTGTGGCAAATGGCATTCGGGGAGTTGTAGATTCCATGACCGCTCCTGTTACAAGTGCGGGTCAGCCAACCACTTTATTAAAGATTGCCCGAGATTGTCTGAACAGAACGTAAATCAGAGTGGGAAACCTGGTGCTACTACTGCTCGGGGTAGACCATATAGGAATACGGGAAATGCTAGTGGCGGTCAGAGAGGATCTAGAGATGCTACAACCAGATCTGAGGCTCGTGCTCCTGCTAGAGCTTATGCTATACGCGCACGCGAGGATCTTTGAATCTCTGTTTTATAGATTTTGGTTCGTCAGCTATCGGACTCGGGATTGTCAAAGTCAAAGTCATCCACACTATCAAAGCCCCTTTGGTACACTTTTGGTTGAACTCTGAAATGGCATGTATAGGACTACCCTTTTTGATGTTGGTCATGTACCTTTCGGTATTGTACGAATTTGGATAGCCATGCGAAAATGGCTTATATATATTTTGAGCATAATGTTATAATCATTTTGTATGTATATGGTTATTGAGAGGTGTGGATATGCTTGGCAATGATTGGCCATTGGAATGGTTAATCACGATCATACTTTGTGCTATATGCTAAAGGGTTGGGTAAATCATGGAAACTATGTAATAGGTAAAGTCTAGCTTAAAGGCAGATGCTGACAGCAGCAGCGGTGTGAATTTGAAAATTCACTAAAAATAGTAGGAATGGAAATAGTGAATAAATTATGTAATTGAACCTTGATGAATCTATATTCATAGGGAAGTAATGAAACGATCATATGAATAGTATTTTATGAGATTTTAAAGTTTTCGTGAAACAGGGCCGGAGCAGTTTCTGGATTCCCTGTTCAGACTTAGGAAATTCATTATAAATTAACCAGAGATAGTTAGAAGTCATTCTATATATGTATAGATTCCTTTTCGAGTCTAGTTTCTTTAGAAAGAAACGGCATAAGTATTTAAGCCCTGTACAGGGAGATATATAAGTCGTAATGCATGAAGGTCAGAATAGTCAAACCCTGAAACAGGGGAGACTTTAACTAATAAACTGTACTAATTGGCCTGACCAAAAATTCTAGAAAAAAAATTTGTAGATGGATATATGAGTCTAGTTTCAGGGAAAATTTACGAAACTGATTTTCGAGTTTTGGAACTCAAGATATGGTTTTTAAGGTGAAAGTGACGCAGTTAGCCAGCTAGTCTGGAAATTTTTAAAATGGACTGTAAAAATAAGGGAATTAAGTCTGTTAACCCCTCGTGTCCGACTCCGGCAATGGTCTCGGGTACGGGGTGTTACACACCCGGTTACCTTAAAGAAACTTGCTAGAAATTACATGGGAAGCCTGTTGATTGGAGGCCTAACCGAGTATGCCAGGATCGAGACAGTCGCACAAATTTTTCCAACACTTCTGACAACACCAACACTATCAAGGAAATCAATTCGTTCACCTGGGAGCAAATTGAGGCACTATAGAAATTACTCAAATAGATATCACCCATTATCAAACAACATAGTAGCATGTTAGTACATCAAGGTACATTTTGTTCTACTCATATTGCAGCAACCAAAATATTAAGACCATGGATAGTTAATTCTGGAGCTTCGGATCACATAACCAGAGACATTAATGTATCCCACAAGTTCAGTTCATATTCAAGCCCCTTTATAGTATGAATAACAGATGGATCACTCTTAAAAGTGGCAGAAATTGTCAATCAAATTGACAAAGGGCCTTCTTTTCTCATTTGTCCTTTATGTTCCAAAATTAGATTGCAATATGATTTTTATTAGTAAACTCACCCTTGAACTGTGTAACTAAATTTTATCCAAATCTTTGTGAATTTCAGGTAATGAATTCAAGGAAGGTGATTGGCAGTACTAAAATGTGTGATGGTCTTTACTTGTTCAAAAGGAACTCTCCTCTTCATGGACAAGTTCATTCAAGTTGTGTTTCTAAGTCTATTTCTAACTCTTCCTCTAATTTTTTTTCTGTTTCAAATGAAAATCAAGTCATGTTATGGCACTTTCACCTTGATCACCCAAATTTTGTGTACCTTGAAAAATTGCTTCTTCATTTTTTCATCAATAAAAATTCAAAGTTTTTCCATCGTGAAATATGTCAACTTGCAAAACACACATAACATGTTTATCATAGCATTCAATATAAGCCTTAAAATCCATTCTCTATAATTCATAGTGACAGTTGGGGACCCTCACGAGTGAAAATATTATTGGGACTCGTTGTTTCATATCCTTCATAGACGATCATACTAGAACCACTTGGGTATTCCTTATGAAAGAACAATCTAAAACTGAAGAAATCTTTAAGTCTTTTTATTCCATGATTCACACATAGTTCAAAAGCAAAATTAGATTCTTAAGACCGATAATGGCAAGGAATATTTTACATCCTCCTTGGGTTCCTATTTCATAACACAAGAAAATATTCATATGAGTTCTTGTGTTGACACCCCTCAACAAAATGAGATAGCTGAGAGAAAAAAATAGACAGTTATAAGGTGAAGCCATCCTTATTACCACCTAACTCATCAATAGAATGCCTAGTCGAGTGCTACAATTTCAGAGACCTCATGAAGTCCTACTACAAGCCTTCCCTCATGCTAAATCTTTTTCTTCTAATCTTCCACTCAAATTTTTTGGTTGTTCAACATTCTTTCACATACACCAACAACATTGAACCAAACTTGATCCCAAATCAGTGAAATACATTTTCTTAAGATATTCTTCTAATAAAAAAAGGTACAAGTGTTACTCACATGTTACTCAAAAGATGTAAAATTCCATAGATGTCACCTTTTTCAAACACCAATCTTATTTTTCCAAATTTGAAATTTAGAGGGAGAACTCGAAGGAATTTTAGCTTTGGGACATTCTTCAAGATACTCAATCCATGTATATTTCACCCTAAAGTGTCAATCTGACATCTTTACCCTCTTCTAATTTCTCAAATATCTTACCTCTTTCGAGTCCTCAAAATCCAAATATCAATTCCACATCAGGTCCAAAAAACACACCATCCAAGTCTTAGCTCCATGAGTCCACTCAACCTCAACTTGGTACAAATCATCAAGAACTTCATGTCTATTCTAGGAGGAGACGACCTACTGAAAATCTAGAGAATGGCACTCAAATCAAATATCGTCAAGAACTTGAACTGGAGCCTCATGCTTTAGAATTTCACACTCGTATGGATTCTTAAACTCGTGAGCCTCTTATTCCTTTTTTCGATGATTCTGGTTTGCCTATTGCTCAAGGAAAAGGTGTCTGAAAATGTACAGACCATCCTATTAAGAAACATGTACAGACCAAATTTAATTCTATAAGCTTTAAAAAATCCAACATGGAAAAAGGCTATCGAGGAAGAAATCAGGGCTCTAGATAGCAACGAAACTTAGACTCTTACAGAGTTACCTCAAGGGAAGAAACCAGTGGGTTGCAAGTGAATATAAAGCATATGGAAGTATCAAGAGGCTTAAAGCTAGACTGGTGGCAAAGGGCTTTACTCAATCATATGGAATCGATTATCAAGAAACCTTTCCACCTGTTTCCAAGTTAAACACAGTTCAAGTATTATTGTCACTAGAAGTAAATAAATACTGGTCTTTGTACCAGCTAGACATTGAAAATTCCTTTTTGAATAGAGATCTTGAAGAATACGATTGAATGAAAATACCTTCAGATCTTGAAAACTCCTCAAATAGCCATCAAGTGTGCAACCTGAAGAAGTCATTGTATAGGCTAAAACAATCACCTTGTGCTTGGTTTGACATGTTTTCCAAAACAGTAGTTACAAATGGATACAATCAATACCAGGCAAATCATTCCTTATTTGTGAAATCCTCATCAAAAGGTAGAATTGTTATTCTCATTGTATATGTCAACAACATCTTTCTAACTGGAGATGACTTAGAGAAAATTATCAAACTCAAAAGATTACTTGCTATTAAGTTTGAAATTAAAGATCTTTTCACTCTCAGATATTTCTTAGGCATGGAGGTTACTCGATCTAAGGCAAGGATTGTTATATCTGAAAGAAAGTACATATTAGATTGGCTAAATGAGACTGGCATGTTTGGGTGTAAACCTACAGAGATGCCTATGCAGCCCAACCTAAATTTAAGGAAAAATGGAGAAAGTGTACCAGTGGATAAAAGATCGTATTAAATACTAGTGGGCAAGTTGATCTATCTCTCACATATAAGGTCAGACATTGCATTCTTAGTAAGTGTTGTTATCCAACACATGAATGATACACATGAGGAACATTTAGAGGGTGTGAATCAGCTTTTCAGATACCTAAAGATGACACCAAGCCACGATTTACTTTTCAAAAAGAGTGAAAGTCGTGAGATAGAGGTTTACACCAACACAAGTGGGGCTAGAGAATTGACTGAAAGAAGATCCACAAGTGGTTATTGCTATTTTGTTTGGGGCAATCCTGTTACATGAAGAAGCAAAAAAAAAGACAGAATATTGTGCCCTTACTTTAAGCATTTACGAAGGAATGTGGATTTAGAGATTACTAAGGGAATTAAAGGTTGATTTGAAGGGCCAAATAAAAACACATAGTGATAGTCAATCCGCCATAAGCATTAATAAAAATCCGATACACCACGACAAGACTAAGCTTGTAGAAATTTATAGGCATTTCATTTCAGAGAAGGTCGAAAATGGAATAGTCCAACTGAGCTATATCCCTACTCAACTACAACTTGCTAACATTCTCACCAAAGCTCTTCCAAGAATCAACTTCGATGAATTCAACTCCAAACTGGGATTGTATAACATATACACCCTAGCTTGAGGGGGAGTGTAGAAAGGAGCCAAATTAGTTTGTATTTATTAGGAATTTAATGATAGGTTGTAATCTGGTAGATTAGGATTTATTATTTAGTTTTCTAAGAAATATAAGATCAGTCGTTATTGATTCTGTAACAGCCCGTTTTTGGTCAAATCAGAACAGTAGCTTTGGGACAACAAATTTGAGGTAAAAATATTATTTTAATGTTATTTTAAATTTTTATAACATGATAGTATGATTGTGTGAAAGTTTCGTTAAGAAATTTCACTGTTTGAGTGGTTAATTTGATAAAAAGGACTAAATCACATAAAATGCAAAAGTGTTGTTCTATTAGCTAAAGATGTCAAATAGCTTTAGTTTCTAAATATGGTGGCCATAAATGGTAATTAAACCATTAATAGCATGAGTGGACATATATGGACACATTAATAGGTGTTTTAAATGGTTTATTAGTAAGGTTAATTTGGTAATTTGGTTAATAACATAAAATAAATAAAACAAACAAACAAAGAATTAAAGGTTATCATCTTTGTCATAGCTGAATGAAGCATGGAGAAAAGCCATTTTATGGCTTAAAAGCATTCGGTCACTTTGGAGCTAAATTATAAGTCCATTTTTGCTCGGTTTTTAATGATTTCTATGTTTTTGTGATCGTTGCAACTAGTACTAGCTAGCCTAAGGACTAATTTGCAAAATTGTTAAAGATTTTTAATGATTTCATTGTTTAATGCTTGAGTAAATTGATGAATTATGATAGATTTGGAAGGTTTAATGTTAGATTAATAGTTTTTGTAAAGTGATTTTTGACAAAAATGTCAAAATCATAAAATGTGAAATATAGTGGTTAAAAGTGTGAATAAATTGAAAATGTGGGCTGCTAGTAACATGTATTAAATTCGGCTAAGCATGGGTTTGTACTAAATTGCATGAAATTGCAATTTTATGTGATAAGGACTAAATTGTGAAAATGTGAAACATTAGGGGCAAATGTGTAAATTTTTCAAATTGTTAATTATAGGCTAAATTGAGTAGACCGAATGCTGAATGTGCTAAATTTGATAATATATAGATCAAGATAAGCCGAGATCGGGATTAGATCAAGGAAAACGAAAAGTGGATGAATAGTCGATAATTTCTATCCGAGCAACTCGAGGTAAGTTCATATTAATTAGAATCAAAATTTTAAATACTTGTAAATTATTTGAAATGAAAATATAATTGAGTAAATGGTATTACTGAATTTGAATGCCTAATTGATGAGAATTATTGAATACCGAGTCTCGTTCGAAAGTAAAAAGTTGTAGGATACGAGTGACATGTCACTAGGTTTACCATTTTGGTCGAAATCCTACATGTTTTGCAGACTTATCACAGTTCGTATGAGCTTGCCGATATATTAGCTCGTAAGATCTTATTGTTTTTAGCTCGTCAGAGCTTACCGTTTCAGCTCAATAGAGCTTACTGTCCATCAGCTCAGAAGGAGCTTACTGATCATAGCTCGAAAGAGCGGAAATGATAATGAATTGATAGATTACTAATTTATACACGTAATGTATATCAGTCGAGTATCCTTCGATATTCTAATAGGTTCAATGGGCATAAATTATGTTACTGGTTATGTGAAAAAGCTATGTGTTTATACGGATGAATTATTGTTTATATGGATGAAGTACTGTTTAAACAGATGAGTTATAGTTATCGAATGAATTATTGTTTATATGATTGAGAGTGAAATGTTACAAATGATGTACGTGATATATGAATTTGATATGATACAATGTATTGAGTATTAAATTGAGATAATGGATGATTACATGCACTTATATGACTAACTTGTTGATGAATGCTTGTGTTTAGGCATTGGGTAATTGAATTGAGTATACCTTATTTATTTTCTTGATTATGTATAAATGGTGTAACGCCCCCGTACCCGAGACTATCGCTGGAGTCGAGCACGAGGTGTTAACGGACTTAATTCATTAATTAAACAGCTCAAACAATTTATTTTTAAAATTTCCAGACAAGCTGGCTAACTGCGTTACAGTTGCTTAAAAATTCATATCTTGAGTTCTGAAACTTGAAATTAAGATCTATAAATTTGTCCTAAAACTAGACTCATATATCTATCTACTAATGTTTTTCTAAAATTTTTGGTTGGGCCAATTAGTACAGTTTATTAGTTAAAGTCTCCCCTGTTTCAGGGTTCAGCTACTCTGACCCCTTTGTATTACGGATCAGATATATCCCTGTCCAGAGTTTCAATGACTATGCCGTTTGTTTCTCACAAAACTAGAGTAAATAAATATTTCATACATGTAAGGTAAAACTCCTAATTGTTTTTTTAAAATTTATGGTGAATTGTTAAATTTAGAACAGGGGATTTAGAAATTGCTCTGACCCTATTTCACCAAAACATAAATATTTCATAAAATACAACTCTTTTACCTATTTTGTTTCTTCCACCTGAAAATAGATTCATTAAGCTTCAATTTCATATTTTATTCATCACCTAATTATATATCTACTATTTTTAGTGATTTTTCAAACTCATGTCACTGCTGCTATGTGATTCTGTTTTATAGCCAATTTCACCATTTTATGAATTTCCATAGATTAGTTAGCACATAAAGCATACATGTTATCAAATATAATCTCGATTAGCCACTCCAATAGCTAATCATTCTCAAACATTTCCATGCCATCCATGAGCTATATCATAAGATTATATAACAAAAGGATTATAATGCTATACATGCCATATTCCCAAAATATGCAAGCCACCATACCGATATGGTCTGTTGATAGTGTGAGCGTGCCTCCAACCGTCCTGATCTCCAAATGGCCTTGTCAAAACTACAAGGAATGGAAGGGAGGGAGTAAGCATAAATGCTTAGTAAGTTCACATGCAAATAACAAATAACTTAACAAAGCAATTAGACCAACCAACATTAGCATAATATCACCAAAACATATATCACATTTCTATTCATCATTCATCGTCTTACTACATTATTGTTGTCGTATCAAGTCTCAACCCGAGGGTTAAGTACATACCTGTCCAAAGTGCCCATTCCACAGCACTTACCAATACGTCACTTGCATCTTGAGTATTCTTCCATTCACTAGAATTTTACCCGTTGAACACATCGGAATATAACTCGGATACATGGAAAGTTTGCACATAAGTGCCACATATGTAGCCAAGCTACCATGTAACCCACCCATAAGCGAACTCGGACTCAACTCAACGAGTTCGGATGCCTAGTTACATTTCAAGAACTCGGACTCAACTCAACGAGTTCGGACGTTCGCATCCATAAGTGAACTCAGACTCAACTCAACGAGTTCGGATGCTCAAATATCCGAATCTATTCCTAAGGTTCAATGGGACTTTCCTCATTCGTACTTCTTTACCATTCTCCTTGGAATACCAATGACGATACTTCGGTAGTCTTTCACATTTTTCACATAATTCATAAAATTTTTGCATGTTGTCCAACAATGACCACAAAGCATAGAATTGCAAGATAACAATCATAATATCGTATAAATAGCATTAAATGATTTAAAATAATGGTTATATTACAATATTTACATATGAACTTACCTCGTATGCGAAAATGGTCATTTTTACCATTTTGTCCACAACTTGGTATTTTGCCAATTTTAGCCCGAATTTCGATTTTCCTTACTCTATCATTTAAAATATAGCCTAATTAGGACTCATATTATTCAAATCAACCCAAAATCATATTTTGGAAAAATTACAATTTTGCCCCTAAACTTTCACATATTTACACTTTTGCCCCAAATCTCGTAAATTAAACTTCATCCTATTTTCTTATGTTTTATGATATGCTGATCATTTTTCGCTTCTACAACAACATCCAATTCTCACTCTAACATGTACTTATGAACATTAGGTATTTTTACCGATTATGTCATTTTAGTCGTTTTTACGTAAAATCACTTAGCAAAAGTTGTTTAACACAATCTCAAGCTTCATATTCTACCATAAAACATCAAAATTCATGCATATCATTCATGGGTAAATTTTTAAATATAAACCCTAGCTCAAAATATTGATAGAAACAGGTAAACCGAGCTACGAGGATTTCAAAAATGTAAAGAACATTAAAAACGGGCATAGAAATCACTTACAATCAAGGCTTAAAAGTGTTGAAACCCTAGCTATGGTGGAGAGAAAAATTTTGCAGCAACTTATGGAGAAGATGATCATTTTTGTGTTATTTTTCCCATTTTATTTCATTTAATATCAAAATGACCAAAATGCCCTTCCTTATTAAACTTTCAAAAATTCCATCCATGTCCATTTTTTGTCCATAAACTTAGAAATTGTTCAAATTTCTATTTAAGACCTCCTAATTAATATTTCAAATCAATTTCATACTAGAAACTTCTAGAATGCAAATTTTGTAACTTATTCAATTTAGTCCCTAACTTCAAATTAAGCACTTTATGCATAGAATTTCTTCACGAAATTTTCACACAATCATGCAATCATATCATAGACCTCAAAATAATCATAAATTAATTATTTCTATTTTGAATTTGTGGTCTCGAAACCACTATTCTGATTAGGCCCTAATCCAGGATATCACAAATGGTAAATTTAATTCTGAATTATACGGGCTTACTAAGCTATAAAGCTTACTCTGTTTCTTTTCTGTGTTTTATAGAGGTTTAATAGCTTGCTCGATTCGGATAAAGTCAGAGATACGCATCACACTATCCAGTTGCCGATTGGTACCTTTGAACTCATAGATATATGTAAATATGGAATGTATAGGCTAGTTATAAAGATGATAGTTATGGTTACTTGAGCTAGTAATTTTGGTACATGTTGTGGTATAAGATAAAGCCATGTGATTTGGCTTAACTTGGTATAATGTTTTGGTTGCATATAAGTATTCAATATGGTATGTTTTGGCAAGTAGTAAATGGAATGGAAATATGCAAATGTTGTCTTGATATGTGATTGGCATATGAATGGAAAATGCTTAATTATAATTTAGGTATTTGAATACCATGTTCGGTTGGTTATATTGTTTGAATATTGAATTTAAAAATGATTGTAGAGGAATTTGTTTAATATGTGTATGAAATGTTATGGATTTGCTGCCTATTGAGTTTTTAAAATGTTGCAAATTATGCTTGTGCAGGCATATAAAAATAGGGTAGTAAATTGGCTTAGTAAATGGCCTATTTTTGTCCACACGGGCAGAGACACGGGCGTGTGTCTCAGTCGTGTATGACACACAGTCATGTTACACGGCCGTGTGTCCCCTGGTGTTGAATTTGTAACCAAGTTAGTATGCTCCACACGGCCTCACACACGAGCGTGTGATTTGGCCGTGTGGCATAAGTCAATATACCCTACAGGATTGGCACAACTTAACACACTGCCTGGCACACGGGTGTGTATGGCTATTTTTAGGGCACACGGGTGTGTGTGTTGGCCGTGTGACCCAAGTCAGAGAGTTACACGGGGTTAGACACGGGCTGGGGCACGACCATGTGCTCCCATTTTGAATGTCCACACGACCTATGGCCTGGGTGTGTCTGGTGGCCGTCTGAAACACAAGGCCTAGCGACACGGGTGTGTGTCCCTTATTTTGGGAAAAATTTTCAATGTTTTGTGAAAGTTTCTTGAGTTATTGGTTTAATCCCGAATCACTCTCAAAGCATGTTTAGGGCCTCATAGGCTCGTAATAGGGACAAATTGATTAAGATTGAATGATAAATGCTTAACTTGAGAAAATGTATGCTAAATGGATGTTTAATTGTTTTGTAAGTCCAGTAATGCTCCGTAACCCTATTCTGGCATTGAATACCGGTGAGGGGTGTTATAAATTCCTAATTAGTTGCTTTCCTAGTTTATTAAGATTCCTAACTTTGTAGGATTATCCTATTATCTTTCTTAGAATAATGGACTGAAATGTCAGACATCCCAATATAACTTAGGTTGTATTTCTTTAATGAAATAATAATTTTTTCTTTCACCAAAATTTTCAATAAGAAAATAAGGTCAAATCAGATTAAATAACATCACTATCACATTTTTATGTGTCATATAATTTCTACACCCATTACATGATATGTTTAGTCCTAGAATCAATTAAATTGTAACTCAGATAACACTAAATGTAACACTCCTTACTCCTTTTCGTCGTCAGAATCAAATTACAAAATGCTACAGTAATAAATAGAATAGAAACATTTGAATTTAATTAAAAGATTCAATAAATCATTCATTATATGTCAAACATTCAAACAAAACATCATTTTCATACAATTTTGAGCTTAAACCGAGCTAATGAAAGCTCCTAAAGTAACCAAAATAAAATAAGGTCTTAATTGAAAACTTAACAAAAAGTGGAAAAGATAAAAAAAATAAAGGTCACACGGCCGTGTATCCAAACCACGTGATAAACTGAGATCGTTTGTGCCTGAGTCACACGGCCGTGTTGCCAAACCGTGTAAAGTTAAGGTCACATAGCCATGTCGTCAGGCTTGTAATAAACTGATGTCGTGTGGACTTAGATGAAAAAATTTAAACTTAAAGTCACACGGTCGTGTTCCTGAACCGTGTAACAAATGAAGACCGTGTGCTAAAATTTAAAGACCAAATTAATAGTACCACATGAACGTGTGGCCTGTCCGTATAACAAACTATAACCATGTTTACCTAAAGCTTCCCAATAAAAACAGAGCACACGGTCGTGTCACACGCCCATTTATGAAACACAACTGTGTACTAGTTGTCGAGTTAAAAAGGTACATTATAATGCAAGTTCCAAAACCAAATTCTCATATACACTATATGTCATTTTTCTTGTTCGTACCAATATGCTATAAGGCACCATCACAAACATAAGTCATTACCAAAATTCAACCCCAATTCCTACCAAATTAGAACTTAGTCATGCATGTGCCTAATAATAAATCCAAGTACCAATTTCTATCACCTTAAAGTTGGTTATAATGTCAACCTATTAACTTATCATTTGACAACAAGCATAAACTCACAAATTTTACTTATAATATCCAAACCAATCATCAAAATATTATACCATAGCCATCAATAAAATCACACATTTTCAATCATTTCCATATGAAACATAATCTAGCTTTCTAAGTACCTAAATGATTGCATTACATACTAAATTCAATAATCACATTCTATGCTACTAATTCATGTCATGATCAAACACATTAACTTGCCAACAAGCCCACATATCATGTATAAGCACAAACACTCTACCTTTTATAAAATACTTATATACAATTTAATTCCTATAACATTCCACATAAATGAAATAAAATGTTTTCAAGGTCTATCTTTAAGCTGATCCAATCGTCGAGTTCCACAAAACAATAACTACAGGGAAATAGGAAACGAAACAAAGTAACCTTAAATTAAGCTTAGTAAGTTGATAGGTTTGAAACAATATAACATACATTAATTTTCACGTTTATGTAACAAAACATTTAATTAAACATTTTACCCTGTTACCATAATTCATATCAATAGGTGAGTTCATCACAACCAAGTCATATAACTTTCCATACTATGCAAGTTGATCCAACACCATATCAAGTCATTATATCAATAAATATAAATAAATTTCAATTTATTCATCTATGCTTTACTAGATTATACTTGATTACCAGCATCAAATCTATTAACAATAACAATTCAACTCGATGAACAATTATGAATAGATACAGATACTCGGTTATCCACCTAAAATATGTCAGAATACTCAAAAGAGTTTAACCATCCAAGAACACGCCTAGACATTGAGTGTCAAGCATGTAGGCTAATATCCCTCCAGAAACACGCCTGTGCACTAAGTGCCAAGCCCGTAAGCTACACATCCTCCCCAAAAATACGTTTGAATCACTATAAATATAACTCAGTAATCCGCAACAAATCTTGGATTTTGGTATATTTAGTGAACATATAAACATATAATCAATCATCATCTTATCTCATATAAAATCCGTACAGCACACAAATAATCCTATCGGCACGCCAATTGTATATTATCTCATGTTTAGTTGGGCTCAATATATGTAATAGTTGAGTTTACATCCAAACATTCCAATTATACAATTCAAACATAAATATTATGGAAATTCATAGAATTATACCATATGAACTTACTAAAGAATAACAACAAATAGAATAAGTGCTAGTGACTAGTCTGTTATTTTTTCTTTTTCTCGATTATCTACTGGTTGATACGTTTCTTAATCTATAAAATAATTCATTTCAAATTATCAGTTCTAAATACCTTATAACATTTTATTTAATGCATATGACATCTTATTATTATTTTTCACAATTTCCTTAAAGTTTTGAATTTTATTCAATTTAGGCTCTAAAACTGTAACAAGCATATTTTTCACAATTAAGGCCTAAACTTTAAAAAATGAATTCATTCTCTTTACAGCTCTCAATCATCTAAATTTATAAGAATTTTATGTCAATTTCAACATATTAATATTTTAGTCCTTAAACTCAAAACTAACCAAATTTACTTTACAAAATAGTCCTATTTCAGAATAAACCTTTAAACCCAACAATTAACATCCAAAAATCTTTAAAAAAACAATGATAACTTTTCAAAACTTTGACAGTATTACGAAATAGTCCCTGAGCTAACTAGATTAAGCTACAACGATCTA
This sequence comes from Gossypium hirsutum, assembly GCF_007990345.1. Classification (NCBI taxonomy): domain Eukaryota; kingdom Viridiplantae; phylum Streptophyta; class Magnoliopsida; order Malvales; family Malvaceae; genus Gossypium; species Gossypium hirsutum. The sequence continues at coordinate 102,816,335 of NC_053424.1, read as the reverse complement.
AAATAAAATAAAATGAAATATACAAAAAACGAGTTTCGAAAATACTCACATGCACTGGTCGAACCTCAAGCTTGAAAAATTGGCTTCCTTAGGTTTTTAGGTTGAAGAAATGGTGAAGAAAACAATAAGGAAGATGATGGCCAAATGTTTTTTTATGTTTTATTTTACTTTAATTTAATTTTTAACTAAACTTTTAACATATAATTCACAAATCTTTAAGCACTAACCGTCCACTATAATCCATTATGGCATAATTTTCATTTAAAATTATTAAAATTTTCTTTTAAACCCATTTAGCCTATATAAACTAATAGTGATTAACTTTTGTAATTTTTATGGTTTAGTCTTTGCACCACAATAAATAACCGGTCAACAAAAATACCGTACCAAAAATCATTATAACACTATAAATGACTTATAAATATTAATAAATAATATTTACTAACTCGATCATTAAAAAACGGAGTTCCAAAATCACCATTCCTGATACCACAAGAAATGGGTTGTTACAACTCCTCACCATTTTCCCTCTACTCACCAAGAAAAATAAGATCAATAAAGAAACATATTAAAACTAGTTGTTTAACTACTTTTAGATAAATGAAGAACTGTCACTCGAAAGAAAGACACAATAGTCAAACAAAAGAGATAAGAAACAAGAAACTTGTATTTGAAAAGGCTTCAATTGTAATAAAACATCCGTAGGGTAAAAAACTAAAACATAATAGAATTGTTTTAAACCATAGAAGGTTCTAAAACAAGCATCAAAGTACAATTATCAGACAACAGACATTTGTCCAACAAAACAACATAGTGCAATGGAAAAAGACTTCGTTGTTTCCTAATAATGAGTTGTACCCCATGGCAATCAATACAAGTGCGTGCACGCGCAAAAAAGAGAAACAATATAGACCACACGTGTTATATGCACCAAAGCCAAAATGATTCAAATTCTAAAATCCCAACAAACAACTCAAACTTAGTTAGCATGTGGCAACGTCTAGAGAAATGTCACTTAATAACCTCCCTCCAGACTAGGGGCCTATTGTTATACCCCTAACCTTTCGGGTACAACTCCTCAAGAATCAAGGTCAACATCGTCTATCAACCCCTAACCTAAACATGTCCTTAGTTTGATAATAAAAAAAATGAGCAAACTTATTAGAAGACTAATTTATCTTCTATAAAGTCCAATTAGGGAGATATTTTGTCTTAAGCTTCGGAGCGGATGACTCCTAAAAGATAGAGACATAGATATGATTGATTGGACTGACAATGCATCGGATAAAACCCAAGTAGAATAGATATTAAATCCATTTATAGATTTATTCACTTGTGACATTTATAATGTGCCATATCTTAATACTGAGTGGATGATAGACTATGTATGCGTGACTCGTATACTTTGATGCAAGTAAAAAACTTAAGTTCAAATAGATAAAGAACAAAAAACTAATGCGTTGGGTATTTGACTTTTGCAGTATGTAATATCATTCACAATAGTGAAATTCATATATCAACTAATAGGTAAATGATATTATCTAATCGGCATTACATGATAGATTAAAAATTAATGTGGTAATGAGTCGTTTATCTTTATAATAAATGACTTGATTATTATTCGATAGTAATTAACTTTTATAAAGAAAGATGTAATGGTCACCATGAGATAAAAATATAACCATATTGGGAGAATGAATTTATACTAAAAAGATTAAAGATATCCTAAGAGGGTAACACATTGATGACAAAGTTATTGGACGAGCACTAATTAAGTAGCTTTCATAATAGCATGTAATTAAGGAGAGCTGAATCACGATACAATACTAGAATGACTTCGTGACTAAATAAGTTTATAATTTATAGATGAAAAACTAAAACTTAACTATAAATTATTTTAGCCCTAATTACATATATCCAATTGGTCCTACTTGAATTGCATGTAGAACCAAATGAAAGAAAGTTAATAGAAATAATGAAGTTAGAGAAATGAGTTGAATTCACAAATAAATGTTTTTTCTCACTAAGTATAAAAATAACTTGAAAATTACTTTAAGATTTTTCAATTATTATTTAATTAATTATAATTAAATTATTGAAATTCAAAAGTAAAATTAAATTAACTAATTATCATGAATTCGTTGAATATAGAATTAAATATAATTTCTTGTAGTTTTTTTAAATAAAAAATAAATATTTGATTGATTTAAATTATAAAATGTTAAGTCAAAAGTCAATAAAACATATATAAATAGACTCAATACATTAGAGGCCCAATTCCCCTTATTTTAGATGAGAGAGGGTGGCAACTCTAATCTTTTTATGTAGGGTAAATTATTTACACAAATTATTTACAGATAAGTTTCACAAATTATTATTTTGCTGGAAAGTAATGGAAATTTATTTTTTTAATTAAATTTTATTTATAGAGAATAATAATTTCTATTAATTTTTTGTTTTTGGTTCTGCGTCTTGTTCAAATATTTTTCATTGAATATTTATTGTTATAAATACCATAATCCAACTTAACTGTTAAAATTTTTAAACCATAACTGAAAATTACTTTTTAAACCAAAATTTTCCAACAAGGTGAACCGCCGAACTCCGTCACAACCCTTCCATGTTGGATCTTACCCTCAACGAGGAGCATGATCAGCATACCGTCATAATTGCATGATGGCTTATTACCTCATAAAGACTTACACAGAAGTAGAAATGGATACTTATGTTTTCAGATTGAGAAACCTAGAACTAAACAAAGTTCAACCAACTGGATCAAATTTGAAGAACCTTACAATTGCATACAATGGTGTTGTATTAGCATCATCGTCTGTAATTAGACAGTTAACAAATTCATCGACAAAAGATGCAAGGAAGAGGATCGAAGACTAAATGAGTATCACCTAGACACCTACCTTAGACCAGTCAAATTGATACCACACCGACTTTCCAAGCCAAAAGCTGGACGATCTAATCCATTTTTAATCGCTACAACTCCTTGAGGAAGTGCAGCTTTCTGAAATGTATTTGAAATCCAAAACCTCTGATAAATCCACTTGTTTTGGTTGTCTATTCCTAAGAATTTCAAATCAATAATCAACAAAAAAAATTGGTTTGATTTTAAATTAAAGCTAATTGAATTTGAGATGTAAGCAGAAGTGATCCTTTTTGGTGGATTTCGAATTATCATCGTAATAAAGCTTGTACTTCTTCTCCGCTTTCCAGAAAGCGGTCCGTTCTACATCGCCACCGGCTTTGTCGGATCCGTACATGTTCTCTGGGCAGAAGAGTTAACTCGGAATTAGCCGAAGTAAACCGCCGGCGATACAAGCTTAGGGTTTTAACTGGGTTTCGAAACGGTTTTATTTTACCTGCAAAAAAAAAGGAAGGGAATTTATAAAATTAGGTGTTCCCGGGACTCCTGGAATTTGGTAAGTTGTAGTTTGAGCACTCCATTTTCTTTATTTCCACAAACCGAAAAGACAATTAGCCCCCAGTGACTTCAGTTAATAATGGGGGTAAATAAGTAACTTCACGTGGAAACAAATGGTAACTTGAAATTTGCGGCGCCCGTAAAAACCATTGACACAAAAAAAATCTATTTAAGAAAATAGGAATTAATCTGAAAAAATAAACGAAGTAGCAGAGATGGCGTGCATGACGGTATTACGTTCCGTTCCTGTAACGGAGCCGTGGAGGCCACTTCAAAGAAACGGGAATTCCCATTCTGTCAAAACATTGATGAGCTTTGGAATATCTACGGCGAAGAGAGGATGCCGGGGGGCGGTGGTTAGGGTTCGAAACCTTCACTTCTGGAAACGGACTCAAAAACTGAATTGCTCTGATAATGAAACGTCGCCGTCGTCGACATCCGAGGAGGATGACCTCGAGCAAGGCCCTCCTCAGGAAGCCGTTCTCAAAGCAATTTCAGGTTCCCTTCATCTTCTGATTTAAACTTTATTCTATTTTATTTTATTCCCCGATTTTGTTTGTTCCTTTTTGTTTGGATAAGGATTAGCATACTTGTGTAGCATTTTTTTTTTACTAAAAAATAAAAGAAAATCACAACAAACTGTATCAAAGTCTGAAACTTTGGTGTAAGATAACTTAAACCCTCTTCAAAAAGTAAATAAACTGGTTCGAGTATATTTGTTTAATTATCAGTTTATCAATGGAATTTGTTGCTTCCTTAAATCCTTTCTGTTTAGCTTTTGCATTTCCTTTTATCTTCCATTGTTTTTTTTTACTTGTAAAAGGGTGTAAAGATATTTTTGACATCACTCTTGGTTTTGGAATTCAGAGGTATCAAAGACAGAAGGGAGAGTTGGGCAAACTACAAATGTGGTTATTGGTGGTACAGTAGCCGATGATTCAACTAACGAATGGCTTGCTTTGGATCAGAAGGTATATAGTATGCACTCCTAATATCCGATCCTATCAAGGGTTTTGGATGCTAGTTTCATTGCTTTTAAACTAAATCTGAAGAGATTATATGAAGGGCACAAGCAGCTTGTTAGCCTGAAGATGATCAATGCGTTGAGATTGTTTAAGCTGCTTACTTTTGTTTTATTTTTACTCTTCAGGTCAACTCATACCCTACTGTTAGAGGATTTACAGCAATTGGAACAGGTGGCGATGATTTTGTGCAAGCTATGGTTGTTGCTGTGGAATCTGTAATACAACAGCCGATTCCTGAGGTACCTATAAGGCTATACCAATCTTTATTGCTGAAAGTCAATTGCGGATCAAGATGTCCATTTGTTTATGCATTTGAAAATAGACAGCAGAATAAATTTTGACATGGCATTTTAGTCTATAAGTCGATGTGCCTGCATGTTTTCTGATGGCAAAAACTACCATTTTGTTTCACTCTAGGAATTAGTGGATTCTCAAGAATATCTCTATAGATCTCTTTTGGACTTCAATTTTGTATTGTTTATATAAAAGTCATTTGGTTTGAGCATGCTGGAGCTGCTGCATAGGATCTGGACAATACACGAATTACCTTTCCGCATTGCACATTCATGGATCTGTAGAACAGGTGATTGCCTACCATATAAAATGGAAACCCAGATGTGTATTATATTAGCTAAGTATTACATCAGTCCGATATGACCGAAGAAAGAATTTGGAAATTTTGATATAACATTAAAAGATTAGATAGGAGTTTAGAAGTAATATGGGGTTCTGATAAAATTGGAATTACTGCTACCTTTGGAACTGAGTACCTCAGTCATTTAACATTTGGTTGCTAGTGAGTAACTGTAGCTGCCTGTGTAAGGTTGTAATTGTGGACACACTCTTTTGGAATGTTCTTTTTATATACTGGATAACTCTTTTTCTATCACTGGGCTGCAATTGAGTAATTGGCTTCAGAAAAGAGCTAAGTTATTTAGCATTTGTACAAGTTTGACCCGACACACTTTAAATTTATATCAGGAAAAATAGGTCTGGTTGAGACAAAGATTGAATGTATGTGTTATGTGGGCATTTCTTCTTGGTGAGGAAGAACATGGGTTTAAGTCTATGAACTTATGGTTTGTTGACGCTGTTTCAACCTAGAAAGTTTCATGATGAGGAAATACATTTTTGTGTAACTATTGTCTCTTCAATATTTCTGCAAGTATCAAACTGTTCTACACTGACCTTGGATCTCCTTCTCCAGGAAGGAATTCAAGGGAAGATATGACCAATCATTGATGAATTATTTGAATTCATTTTCTTCTGTCTGCAGAAAGAATTTACTTCTGGAAATGAATTAAGATCAGTCCAAATATAATATGCTCTTTCCATATTTTTCCGCTTCTTTTCATATATAATGCATCTAACAAGTTGCTGTGACAGGGTCGGGTGAGGCAGAAGTTATCATCTAGGGGGAAATATGTATCTGTCAACATTGGTCCTGTTCAAGTTGTATCTAGTGAACAGGTCTCTCTCTCTCTCTCTCTCTCTCACACACACACACACACACATGCCCGTGCCTACAAACACACTACTAGACATAGGAATCATTCACTGTACTTGGATTTTGATTAATAAAAATTGCTTGAAATAGTTGAGTCTGATAGAAGTAGTTGTTATGTTGCACAGGTTCAAGCCGTATACAATGCCATGAAGAGAGATGATCGGATGAAATACTTTTTATAATGTGATATGATCCTCATTCTTGTTTTGAGTTGAATGTGATCATGTCGAGGAGGTATCTTTATCCTGGTTGGTCTGTATTTTTAACCAAAAGGCATTCTGATGGTTTTATTTTATGTTATATTATTTGTATATGATAGTTTATTTATTAATCATCATTGAGGCCTTGACATAATCTTTAGAGTTTTAACTCTGCTTACTGTTTAAAGAGGTTGAACGGAGTAGGCCTCATGTTTCAAGATTGGTTAGTTTGATACAAATTAATGTAAACTAAATATTAAAATGAAGTGACAAACCAGAATAATAATCAATAAATTATTTAAATGAAAATTTGTCATTAAAATAATAGAAGCGGATATTACTCGACACAAAAATGTTATAGAAAACTGTAACAGACTGTAAAAGAAATTAGGATAATAAAATACAATTAAAAACATTAATCATTTCTTATTTTAGAAAAAAGAGAAGAAATAATTAGAAAGAGGTACCGTTTTAGATGGATTAAATGTATAATAATTATATTATAGAAAGATTTAGTGTAAGTATGCATATGAATTTTTAATTGTGGTTCAGTTATAAACATAATTATGTGTATGTAATATATAAACATAAAAGATTCTATATCAATAACTGTATTAATACTTTGTGAAAATTTTATTAAATTAAAACTTCATTTATAAAATTGTACAAGTAGGTGTGGAGTTGGAATTTTTATTTAGAGGGGTCGAGATAAAATTATAAACTTGGGGGAAAAGCTAAAAATCATATCAAAAATATTTAAATTACATTATTAATTTTTCAAAAGGACTAAAAGTATGATTTTTTTTTATTTAGTCAAGGTTAAAAATGATTAAATTGAATCTTTTAATTTTGAGAAGAGGGCCATAAAACAATTTTTCCTTTGAGTCAAGGGGTCAAGACTCTTTCCAGTCTGTTTAGTTATGCCTCTGAAATCAAAATTCATGTATAAAATTATATATTTAATTAAAATTTATTTATAATTTTTAGATTTATTCCAAGTTTTAATAATATACTTTATTGTTAAACAATAAAGACTTAGTGATAGAGGGGGGGGGGGAATGAGGTAACAGTCCATGAATTTCTTATGGAATCAGTGACAAATCTTCAACTTCAATTTTTTTAAAAAGATATAAATTTAGGTTTAAAATTTGGATTTTAGGATTTTTAGAGACTTATGATTTAAGATTTTAGAATTTTATAAAAAAAATTAATTGGATTATAGAATCATAATAAAAATGTAAAAATTAAAGTAATTTTATACATTTTTATAATTGTTTATGTGATTAATATTTTAACGATTCAATCATTATATTTTATGATCAAATTTTATGTAAATTTAAAATTTATAACTATTTGTTTTATGTAAAAAAATTCAACCGTTGAATATATCAATATATAGAGTATTTTATATCGATATAATATCTTTATCAGACCGGTTCAAAAATTTACATACATGACAAGTACAATTATATTGATAAATTTAATTGTTAGATCACTAAAATATTAATTATATAAAATGATTACGGAAGTGTATAAAACTAATTGTGTAAGTGGGTCATCCCAAAATAAAATATACAAGTTATAAGTGAAAAAGTAACAAATATATATAAAAAATAGTTGTCTTACCTGATGATGCTCTAATTTGAACATATGTATCAATTAAATTTATTTTTTTAATTTTTTATAAACTTAATTTTATGATTGATATAATAAATAAATTTAAATAAATTTTTAAGTAAAAATTTCAAAGAAAAAGTATTAATAACAAATATAAAAAAATAAGAAATAAGATATTTCTCTAAATAAAAAAAAATTACATACCTTTCAGACTAATAGTTTTAGTTTGGAAAAGAATACATGATAGATGATGATGAGAAGTTAGTTAATTATATAATTAAGATTTTTTAATAAATTTATTAATAAAAAATTAAAAAATAATTTAGATTACAACGGGTTATTTTAAAATTTTCTTTAATTTATCTCTTATTTTATCTAGTAAAAACAAATAATATTGAAAAATAACAAAAAAAAATATTAGTAAACACAACTTGAGTGAACATTAAAAAAAATTTAAATAAATATATTAAAACATTATAAAATTCATGTTAGTTAAAATATAAAAACTAAGTAAATAACTCAATATAAACAAATTTAAAAAATGAAAGGTAGAAGTAGAAAAAAACAGTGTTTTCACTATATGTAGTATTTATAGAGTTAGTGATGGGTAATAAATTTAAAAATAATTATGATTTAAATTATGAATTATAATTTTAAGAGATAATAATTTTTTAATAGATTTATCATTTTAAAACTTTTTTTTTTGAATAAAACCGGCACGCATTTATTATAGTTAAACAAAACAGAAAAGAAACAACCTAGGGGAAGCGGCCCCTTAATGTGCATCACACCGCCAAAAATTGTAAAAAAGTAGAACTAAAACAAAATAAATGAAAACACTGGTAGAAAGTAGCTGGAAAGACGCAAATGTTCTTCACGGCCAAAATTGCATGCCCGAAAAAGCTCCAACGCTACAGTAGTCAGCTAGTGATCAACGAACAAGGTTGAAGACAAGACAAGAATTGCTAGAAATGAACAGATCAAGCAAGAACCGTAAGGTCCATAGTCATAGCAGCATAACCAGACCCTCCCCTCTGATCACTATCGACTGCCACCTGAATTAATGCTGGTCCCTCCTCCTTCCTCCATCCAACAGATATCCTGCCGTCAGAGGAAACCTTCGCGAGTAACAGGTTCGCTACAGTATTACCTTCCTATTTTATGTGATGAAACATGAAATGCTCAAAACCTAGCACTAATCGTTTCGCATTCCAGGTAATGGAACTTATTATCGATCTATCAATAGCAACAATATTGAACTTGGAGATGAGCACTGACGAATCACCCTTCAGTTCAACTGTCTAAAACCCCAAATCCTAAGTAAAACGGTTAGCCTGAATGCAAGCAAGGGCCACCGATGTTAGCGAACAGGAGACGTTTTCCTACTAGGAACAAGCCGATCCCAAAAGCAACCAAGCAGAATCCCAAACAACAACTCCAACTCTGGCAGCCTGCAGATTCGCAAAGAGCCCCGCATCAAAATTGACACGGACCCAAGGATCGACAGGAAGCTTCCAAAAGCATGGGCTTCACAGCCAGAACCCCACCCGTATTCGACGGAAGAAAGTCTAATTCGTGTAGATACCCCCAAAAAAAAAGATAAGTAGCGTCTGAACCGATTGATAAATTCCTTCATAAACGATTTTATTACGTGAGATCTAGATAGTCCATATGGTGAGAATAGAGAGCTGTACATGGCAAGTGCCTTGAGCAAATAATTGTCCAACCCAAGTAAGGGGTGTATCATTATCCGCTAGAATAGGATCCCAACTAATACCCAATTGTGCCAAATGTGCAGGACTCTAGGGCAATCTCGACAGACATGAAGAATGGTCTCGGGACCACCACCACAGCGGCAACACATACGATCGGACCCAAGTCTACACTGATACAAGTTAACCTTTGTAGGTAGAAAATTATTAATGTAATGCCAACATGTAATTTTCATTTTCTCGGGCACATGAGCCCCCCATAGATGTTTATAAAGTAGGTGTGTATGCTGTGTAATATTAATGTAACGATCATCATCTGTCCCCGGGATGCCTCGCAACAGTAGCTTATAGTCATTTTAGACTGAATGTTCACCATTATCCTCCAAGAACAAGCGCCAATGATCCAATAAATCATGCTTAGCCAATGGGATACTCAGTATGGGTTGCCCAAGTGATTCAGGAAATAAAGTCCGTAGTAACTCACTCTGCCACTCGCCCCTATCCATATCAATCAAATCTACAACTCTGTCAATTCCACTAACACGATCAATATTGATTTTGCAAGGCTGTGGACCAAGAAACCAAGCATCATCTTATACAGAGATGGAGCACCCATTCCCCACTTGCCAACCACTTCGCATTTGAAGGAGGCCTTTAGCAACCTAAATACTACACCAAACAAATGAAGGTTGTTACCTTGACCCTGCTTCTATAAAACTGCATGTAGGAAAGTATTTAGCTTTAAGCACATGAGAGATTAAAGAATTTAGAATTGTCAACACGCGTCAACCTTACTTAGCGAATAATGATATCTTAAACCTTCGAGAGATCCCGAAGCCCAAGCCCACCAACCTCTTTAAGAAAAACACAAGCCCTCCTAAGAACACCAATGAATGCCCCTCCTTAAGATTGTCTTTTCCTACCAATATCGACACATTAATGTCTCCAAATATTTACAAAAAAGAATTGAGAAATAAAAAAAAAAAGACATCGAGTATAGCTAAATAGCTTGTAGGATTGATTTAATAAATATGGCCTTACCACCCTGTGAGAGGCACCGATTATACCAACTTCCAAATTTTCCAAGAAAGCGATCTTTAATTGCCCGAAATGCATATTTTTTTTACTCCTCACAACCACAGGTAACCCCGAATAATTCCCAGGATCTGTAGTACTGTGAACACTCAACACTCTCTCAACAGTAGCATGTATACCATGATCAACATTTGAACTAAAATAAACAAGGGATTTGCCAAAATTGGTTTGCTCCCTGAAACACCGCTCATATTCCCGTAGGACAGTTACTACATTATTTGCCCTATCAATAAAAGCCATGCCAAATATCATACTATCATCTACAAAGAATAAGTGGGAAATTCGAGGACCCCCCGACTTGCTTGTATTCCTTTCAAAAGGCCATCATTACATGCCACCCTTAACAAAGCTAAAAGGCCCTCACTATAGAATAAAAACAATAAGAGACTTAGAGGGTCTCCCTGATGAAGGCCACGAAAAAGGATAATGGATGCTCAAGCCTTACCATTCATAATGACCGAATATCTGATAGTCCAGACACATCGCATAATCAACTCAACCCAACGCTCCTTGAAATTCAACCTGATGATAACTGCTTGCACTAAATGCCACTCCACTCTATCATAATCATTACTCATATCCAACTTCAAAACAAAATTACTCCTTCTGTTTCTTTTTAAAGGAATGCAATAATTCAAAAGCAATAATGGTATTATCAGTGATTAATCGACCCGGAACAAAGGTGCTCTGCCCCTCATTAATACAATGAGGCATAATCTTTTGTAATCTATTCGCAAACACCTTAGAAATAATCTTAAACAGCACATTACATAAGCTGATTGGTTGAAAATGTGATAAATTTTATGGATCACATTGCTTTGGGATGAGAATAATGTTGGTGTCAATAATTTAGGAAAAGGAACCACAATCATTAAGAATGTGTAAACAAAAATCATAGAATTTCATACCCACGATATGCTAGAATTCCTGATAAAATAAAACGGGAAACCCATCACAACCCGCAACCTTAGGTGGCGTCATCCCTCAGACAGCTATTAGAACCTCCTTTACGATGGAAGCATCACGCAAATAGGCATTTATGTCATCAGTAACATGAACTGAGATACTAGATAATAACTGGCTCATGTCCCCCGGGCCTTGAGTCATAAACGAATCCGTAAAGTATTGGCATGCCACTCTAGCAATATCTCTCTCCCCCTCAACCAAATTCCCAGTAGTGACCTCAAGACTGTGCAAAGTGTTGACTCGTCGTCGATGCGTTGCAAATTTATGAAAAAACGATGTATTAGTCCCTATGATACAACCATGTTGTATGAGCTCGTTGCTCCTAATATCTCTCAGTTTTAACGATCTCAATATTAAGATGCATCTTAGCCAGAACCATCTCTTCAAGAACATAATCATCAGGAACAACATTTTTAAGAGCATGAAGACGCTACTGCAAATAGTACACTTGCATTTTCGACTTGCCCCGAACTCTTCGAGCCCAAACTAATAGCCCCTTACCATCGAGTGAAGATGATCAAGAACAGTGCCAATCGAAGTCTCCCAAAGGCGTCGAACCTTAGCCTCGCAAGTCTCCTCCAATAGCCAAAAGGCCTCAAACCTAAATCTCTGAGTTCAAAACCCCATCATAATGTAGAAACTATATTAAGCAAAAGCAGGTAATGATCCAAGATGGAATGAACACAGTGAGTGAGCCTATATATTCGGGAACAAATTCTCCACTCTAACCGAGCCATACCACTATCAAGTTAGTTCCAAATATTATTCTGAGGGAGTTTACCCCTCTCTCACGTATACCAATGTCTAGTATATCCCAGATCAAACAGCTTAGTGTCCTCATGCACATCACAAAAAGAATCCATAAGCCTATCATCCCGAAGATGCCCCCTTTCTTTTCATAAGAAAATAGAACTGTATTAAAATTTCCCATAACAAGCCACAGGTAGTCGCCATCATCCACTAAATGTCGCAAAATATCCCACGATTTTGAGCATCGACTTTCAATTGGTGAGCCATAAAACTTGGTGAACCTTTAATGATTACCTTCATAATGATCCTCTACTAGCACATCAATGTGACTAGAAGAAAAACTACGTAATTGAATTGTACATGTCTCCTTCCAACATAAAGTCAAACCTCCTCATGAACCATCACTACTAACTTTAATACCACAATAAAAGCCTAAACCCTTGTGAACCTTCTCCATATGACTACTATGAATCTTTGTATCAATGAAAAACACCGCACTTCGGTTAAACTCCTTCAACATATGTCGAAGGTGTCGTACTACTCAAGAGTTCCCCAACACTCGGACATTGCAACTTAAGAGTTTCACGGTGTTCGACTGCTCTATCCAATAGAGCCAGCCGATATTCCAAAATCATGAATGGTAACACGTTCATCAGAACCTTCCTCAAAATCCATTTCCACAGAAACTGGAGAAAACCCATACTAACGGTAACCTTAACTAAAGTTATACTTTTATTTCTCAATTCCTTAACTTCCCAAGCTAGAATTCTGGTTGGTTCTTCACTGTACGTCATATCTGGCTGAATCACAACATCTACAGGTGAAATCACGTGTGAAGGATCTGATTGATATCGTCGTAACATCGATACATGAAATACATTATGAGTCTTTTCTAACTCTAACGGTAAAGCCAATCGATAAGCTACTGGCCCAATCTTCTCAATGATTTCATACAGCCCATTGAATTACGAACTAAGCTTTCCTTTTCAACCAAATCAGAGAACTTTCCTCCAAGGCGATACTTTTAGAAATACCTTATCACCGACTTGAAACTCTATATCTTTTCTTTTTAAATCCATCTAGGATTTCTGACAATTAGAAGCTATTTTCAATCTGTCATTATCACTTGGACTTTTTCTTCGGTCTCTCGAATCAAATCAACATCGAATAATTTTTTCTCACTCAGCTCAGTCCAGTGTAACAATGTTTGACATTTTCGACCATACAAAGCTTCGTACGGTGCCATTTTAATACTCGTCTGATAATCGTTATTATATGAAAATTCAACTAACAACAAAAATTTCTCTTAGTTACCTTCAAATTCTAAAATACAACATCGAATCATATCTTCGAGTACCTGAATTACTCACTCAGACTGGCCATCGATTTTTGGATGAAACACTGTTCTAAAATGCAGTCGAGTACCCAAAGCTTCATTTAATTTACTCCAAAATTGAGACGAAAATTGTGGATCCCTATAAGATATAATAGAAACTGGCACACCGTGTAATCTAACAATCTCGAAAACATACAATTCTGTCAATCTCTCTAGTGAATAATCCATATACATTAGAATGAATGTGTGGATTTAGTCAAACGATTGACAATAACCCATACAACATCTTTCTTTCTCGAAAATAGAGGAAATCCCGGTATAAAATCCATCATGACATGTTCCCATTTCCACTTTGGAATCATCAATCAATATCAACCGTGCGTTCAAAGCTCACAAAGAAACCAGAGATTTTCTACTCAAGGCATCAACAACGACATTAGTCTTTCCCGGATGATAATCAATGATCAAATCATAATCTTTCACATTAGAAATAACATAATAACATACGATTTAAATAGCATTAATATGATAACCATTTATACAAACTTACCTTGACGACTAGGGGCGTAGAAGTTAAATCGAGTTAATCTGAAGCTTTTGTTTTACCTCGACCTAGGTTTGTATGTGGTTTATCTCGATCTAAGTAAACAATTTCAATCGATTTAATACGTCTAGTATTCAATTTAATCCACATTTCATAATTATACAAAATTACCATTTTGCCCCTAATATTTTAACTTTTTCACAATTTAGTCCTTAACCTTATAACTTACAAACTAACCATTCTAATCTCAATCCATGTTAACCAAATATGCAAGGAACCTTGAAAAAACCCATGTTTATCATCATTACACATTAAAACCCTAGAATTGATACCTTTAACAAATCAGTCCCTAATTTCAAAATTCAACAAAAATTACTTAATAAAACTTGTTTATTTTTCAACAAAGATTCATAATATACCATTAAACATCAAGAAACATTCAAGAACATTCATGGCATAATCCTCAACCTTTAACAGTTTTATAAATTGACCCCCCGGGCTAGCCAGATTAAGCTAAAATGAACTCAAAAACATAAAAATCATTAAAAACGGGGCTCAGAAACACTTACATGCACTAAAGGAAGCTTGTCCAAACCTAGCCCTATCCTCCAATGGTGAAAATTGGTTTTTTAGTGAAACATGAAGAAGATGAATGCATTTTCTTAGGTTATTTTAGCTTTATTTACTCAATTACCTTTTTACCCTTTAAAAATTATCAAAATTTCACTAAAACCATTTCCATGCATATCCACTAATCCATTTATTGGTAGAATTACCATTAAAGTCTCTTAGTTTAAAATTTCATAGCCATTTGACCTTTTTAACTAATAGAACTCACCTTTTACCCTTTTTACGATTTAGTCTTTTTCACTTAATTAACCATTTAAACATTAAAATTTCTTAACAAAATTTTAACAGGACCTTAATATAATCCCATGATATTAAAATAATAATAATAAATATAATTTACCCGTTGGATTTGTGGTCCCAAAACCATTGTTTCAATTTCACTAAAAACGGACTGTTACAACTTGTATTGATACAAATTGGGAGTTGTACCAATACAACAGTGTCAAGGCAGAATCCTTACACTATTTTGGCAGTTTTAGGCCATTCAGTACTTGTTTTTAGTCTTGAACACTTTTGGATGCTTGCAAATCCTTTCTACATGTCTTAAACATGCTATTAAAGTTCTAAGTTCAATTTTAGATATTTCCAATGATTTTATAAAAAAAATTAAATATTTGGTTTCTTAAATAAATCTAATAATTTTGTCATGAATGTGCGTCGCTGGCATCCCCCATCCGTACCAGATCTTGGGACGGGTGAGCAATGTTACACAAACAAGTGAATCACACTCTATCACTCCCCAAGTATGGAGATCTCACCTTTATACCTAAAACTAGATCACTCACCTTTGTTAGATTTGTAAAATAAATCTAAAAATAAAACTGAATAAACCAGGATCTATCCTGTCAAATCATCAATAATAAATCAAGACCAAAACTAGATGCAGAAGGATACCTGAATCTATAGATTCTTTGAAGTTTTACCAGATCTTGGGGATTTGATCTTCTAAATTAGCACACAAGAAATTCAGAGAATATCTACTCTCTTTTTCCTAATGATGGGATATTAGAAAAGATATCTTGTGTATAATTTGGGGACCATAACCCTAATATTTATAACCTTGGTATATTAGTTCTAATCAATTTCTAATTAGCCCATCACTAATTAGAATTTGATTAGAACTCATTTACTAGAGTATCTACACATATTTGGCCCATACTTTATTTAATAATTAAAGGCTAATAAAATTCTAACCAAATTAGATCACTTTTAATTTGGACTAACCTATCATGACAGTAAATAATAACATGTAATTGCCATTATTATATATGTGATGTCTATATTTTCCAACAATCTCCCACTTGAAGCACATATATGTATACTAATTACTCTATAATTACATTTCATTATATAACCTTATGAGATCAAAATTTTACTATCATATCCAAAAGGTATTCCAAACAATCTTGTCCATTAATTATGTTAACATAGAACCAAGGCGACTTTCGTTATATATATCATAACTAAATCCATCCATGATCACATATATCAACACAACCAAATGAAATAAATCAGGTATGGATCTGTAGCATGGAAATTACATGCAATATGATCTAAACATGTCTATTTCCAACTGGTCCTCTTTAAACTTAAGTGAGGTCCGATTCAGAATAGTAAACAAAATGAATAAACTGAATACTTCATTTCTAATCAGAAAATAACCAAATACATAAATGTATGAAAACAAATAAAATATAAACTTCCACTGAATCATGATATCCTTAAACAATGTAACACCATGTGAGCAATGTGCTCATGAAAGACCTTGGGTGGTAAACCTTTTGTGAGCGGATCCGCTATCATGGAGTTTGTCCCAATGTGCTCTATGGATATTTGACCATTTTGCAGTCTTTCTTTTACAACTAGGAATTTTATGTCAATATGCTTTAAGTTAGATGAACTCCTATTGTTATTGGAATACAACACTACTGGCAATAATTTGAGTGGTTTTTCTACATTCTCAAAAATGTGCAGTCATGTGACAAAGTTTCGCAACCATATTCCATGGTTTGATGCCTCATAGCATGCTACAAACTCTGCAACCATAGTGGATAAAGCTACAAGTGTCTGTTTGACACTTTTCTGAGATATAGCTCCTCTAGCTAACAGGTAAATATAGCCTGACGTAGATTTCCTACTATCTTGGCACCCAGCGAAATCAGAATCAGAATACCTTATGACCTCCAAAAGATCTGATCTCTTATAAGTAAGCATGTCATCTTTTGTTCTCTGAAGATATCTCATAACCCTTTTAACTGCTATCCAATGGTCTATACCAGGGTTGCTTAAATATCTGCCTAACATCTCAACAATGTACGCAATGTCAAGACACATACATACTTGAGCATACATTAAACTCCCAACAGCTGATGCATAGAGAATATTTTGTAATTCCTGAATTTCAAGGTTACTTTTAGGGTATTGAGTAAGACTAAATTTGTCTCCTTTAGTGACAGGGGTGTCACCTGGTCTACAACTCTACATGCCAAACCTTTTGAGTACATCATCGATATAACTCTTTTGTGATAATCCAAGAATACCTCAAGATTGATCTCAATGTATCTCAATTCCTAAAACAAAAAGGCATCCCCAAGATCTTTCATCTCAAAATGCTTAGGTAAAAACCTCTTGGTTCATGCAATAAGCCTATATCATTAGCGGCAAGCAAAATGTCATCAACATATAGAACTAGAAATATGTACTTACTCCTATTGAATTTGTGATACACACAATCATCAACAATATTCATCTCAAAATCGAATGAAACAATTATTTGATGAAACTTGTGGTATCATTGATGAGAAGCTTGTTTGAGTCCATAAATGGATTTTATCAAATTGTAAACCATATTCTCTGAGTCTTCCGACTCAAAAATTTCTGGTTGCACCATATAAATTGTTTCTTCAATGTCCCCTTTAAGAAACGTAGTTGTAACATCTATCTGATGTAACTCAAGACCAAAAAATGAGCAACAAGCGCCATGATTATCCTGAAGGAGTCTTTCGATGAAACTGGAGAGAAAGTCTCTGTAAAATCAATACCTTCTTTCTGAGTATATCCTTTAGTTACAAGACGCACCTTATGCCTCTCCACATTACCATTTGTATCTTCTTGGTTTTAAATATCCATTTACAACCAATTGGTTTTACACCTTCAAGTAATGGGGCAAGTTCCCAAACTTTATTGTCTTGCACAGATTTATACTCATCTTTCATGGCATCAATCCACTTTTGAGAATAGAACTTTTCATGGCTTGATAAAAGTTGATTGGATCATCTTCCATCATTCCATTATCATCTTCATGTTCTTGGAGAAATATAATATAATCATCTGGAATAGCATTTCTCTTTTCTCTTGTGGACCTCCTTAATGGCACTTGTTCTTGAGGTCGTTGAGTTTGTTCTTTTGGAACAATTACCTCATTTTGAATAGGGAGTTGTTCAACATTGTCTTGTAGAAGTTCTAGATTCACTTCTTGATCAATGATAGGTATAAGAACCTGAACATCATCAAAAGTGATAGTAGGAATTGAGTTAGAATCCAATTCCTCCTCAAAAGCAATGTCTGTAACCTTATTTCTCCCCCCAAACTCGACATCCTAAAAAAATGTTGCAGTTATCGTTTCAAAAATATTCTTTATTATGGGATCATAAAATTTATAGCCCTTAGATCGCTCAGAATAACCAATAAAGTAACTGCTTACTGTTTGGGAGTCCAATTTCTTTTCATATGGCCTATAAGGCCTTGCCTTAATTGGACATCCCCAAATGTGAAAGTGTTTTAGACTAGGCTTTTGACTTGTCCAAATCTCATAAGATGTTTTTGCAACTACTTTATTGGGTATTCTATTTAGAATGTAAGCTATTGTCTTTAATGCTTCTCCCTAGAGGGACTCAGGTAAGGTAGAATGAGCAATCATGCTCTTTACCATATCTTTAAGAGTTCTGTTTCATATTTCAGTTACACCATTCATACTAAGTGATCCTAGCATGGTGTACTGTAGGACAATACCGTATTCCTCTAGGAATTTGGCAAATGGTCTTGGACATTGTTCATCTGAGCCATCATATCTACCGTAGTACTCACTACTACGATTAAATCTGACATTTTTAATCATTTTGTTCAGTTGATTCTCCACTTCAGCTTTATAGGCTTTGAACATGTCTAAAGATTGATATTTCTCATGAATGAGATATAGGTACCCATAATGTGAGTAATCATCTATGAATGTTATGAATATTGTTGAACATTCCAGGATGCCGTAGGAAATGACCCAAAAATATCTGTTTGAATTAATTCTAAGACATCTGAAGATCTGTTGTCACCCAATCTCTTGGTTTTGGTCTATTTTCCCTTAATGCAATCGACACAGACATCAAATTTTGTGAAGTCAAGGGACTCTAAAATACCATCAGACATAAGGCGTTCAAATCTAACTTTTGAGATATGACCTAAGCGCCTACGCCATAATGATGTTAAATTTTCTTTATTTAATTTGCATTTAATACCACGTGATTCCACATGCAAGGTTTCATTATAGGATGCAACTGTTTCTAGCAAGTAAAGGTTTCCATAAGTATATAAATAACCAGTTCCAATAACATTTGAATTTAAAGACAAATTAAATTAATTGTTTCTGAATGAAAAATAATATCCAAATTTGTCCAACGAAGAAACAAAAACTAAATTCCGTCTAAATGACAGTACAATAAAAGTGTCTTTTAAATCCAAATAAAAACCATTTCCTAATAACAACCTAAAATGCCTAATTGCTTTCGCTTCTACCGATTTTCTATCGCCCACAAAGATGTGTCTTTCACCATCACTTGGCTTTCGGCAACTCAGGCAACCCTGCATAGAAACACTTATGTGAGTAGTAGCACCAAAATCTATCCACCAAGTGTTTCTAGGTACTGAAGCTAAATTAATCTCAGAATAGATCAAATTAAGAATTATACCTTTCTTTGCACGCTAAGCATGATATTTGGTACAATCTTTCTTTACGTGTCCAAACTTGTTACAAAAGAAACAACTCTCTGTAGCTTGTTGTTGTTTCTTTTGAGCTGGACCCTTAGCAGCTTCATTCTGATATTTTATTTTCTTACCCTTGTATTTAGGGGCATTGGCCAAATGAGCACTTTTAGACTTATACATCATAGACATCAAAGAAGTAAGAAATGATGTCATCTCAACCTTATCGTTTTTGGCAAAACGTTTCTCAATTTCATCAAGGAAACCCTTGGCCTGAGTAATCTCTTTAGATTCTCTACCTCTAAAGGCTTCTAGAATGCTGTGTTTCATGATCATTAGACTCATGTGATTTGAACGATCCCACCTCTCAAAATCCCTCTTAACATCAGGGGTGATTTCTACAGTGAGAGGTGCAGGTTGTCCTTCCCTTAGTGCAAGGTCTATGTCCATACAGCCAAGCACTATAAGTAAGTGCCTTTTCCATTCCTTAAAATTAGTCCCATTAAGCATGGGTATAGAATTTATATTAGTAGATATTGTGGCAGCAGAAGATAAATTAGTTGAATATAGCTTAAATCAATATTCATAAGTAAATAATAAATTCAAGATAATGGCTAATCCCATCTCAAGATACCAAACACAACATTAATATCAAGTCTTTGGACAATAATATTAACAGTAAGCGGTACTCTTGTTGTAGCAATCAAACATTGACAATAACTTATGTCAAACAATGAATTAATCTTTGGACTAACTTATTGCTCACATAAAATACCTTATAATTGTCACACATTTATCACCACAGATGTCGTTGAAATTCTGCCAAATATTAACTTATCTTTGGGTCAATTAATAAACGCAATCACAAAAACATATAATCATCTTAATATTTCAAATAAACTAATCTACACAAAAGAGGTCACTTTGGCGACATTTTGTTTCAACTAATTTATTTAAAATATTAGACATCCTTAATTAAAAGCTAAAATCTGAATTTATTTGTTTCAAAATATTTACCTTAATTTCATCTTTCAATCAAATTAAAAGATAATCATATATATTTATATAAATTTCCAAAATTAACATGCATTAAACCAATCAAAGCATGTATATATTATATATTTATACATACGAAACTACAACATGCATTAAACCAATCAAAGCATGCATGTATTATATATTTATATATAATAAAATATCTATTAAAGAATTAAGCCATGCGTATATGCTAACCCTTTTTTTTTAACATCAAAATAAATTCCTTATACCTTTAAAAAATAAAAAAAATATAATGCTTTCAAAGAAAAGACACAAAGTGACATAAACATGATTTTGCAAATACAATAGCACAAATCATGAATAAAGAAAACAATTGAATCGCAAGAAAAAAATTAAAACATAAAAAACTTTTGTAATTGAATTCATCAATTCAAAAATAACTCAAATTAAAAAAAATTAAACAAAACCCTAAAATTTTAAGATGAATTCAAGATAATCAAGATCTTAAAAAAATTACTTTAATATAAATCTTCAAAGATTAATATATAAACCCAAGAAATTTCATGAATCAATTATTCAAAAGAAAAACCTTAATCAATTCTCAATGATTCGATATGACGAGGCTAAGATACCACTTGTTAGATTTGTAAAATAAATTAAAAAATAAAGCTGAATAAACCAGGATTTATCATGTCAAATCATCAAGAATAAATCAAGAACAAAACTAGATGCAGAAGCGTACCTGAATCCACGGATTCCTTGAAGTTTTACCGAATCTTGGGGATTTGATCTTGCAAATTAGCACACAAGAAATTCAAAGAACATCTACTCTCTCTTTCCTAATGATAGGATATTAGAAAAGATATTTTGTGTATAATTTGGGGACCATAACCCTAATATTTATAACCTTGGCATATTAGTTCTAATCAATTTCTAATTAGCCCGTCATTAATTAGAATTTGATTAGGACTCAATTACTAAAGTATCTACACATATTTGACCATACTTTATTTAATAATTAAAGCCCAATAAAATTCTAACCAAATTAGATCACTTTTAATTTGGGCTAACCTATCATGATAGTAAATAATAACATGTAATTACCCTTATTATATATGTGATGTCCATATTTTCCAACACTTGGATTGTAAACACTAAAGATTTATAGTTCAGTTGCACTTACATAATAAGTTCCTTAATGAACAAAAAAAAATGCTCTCAATATGCTCTCTTTCATAACTTATACAAACCACAAAGTGTATATTAGGTTTGGCTTGCTATCATACTAGAGATTGAATACAAAACAATTCCTTGAAATTACCAACTACAAAATAGTAAAGATAATATACTAATAAAGTCCAATAAATCACACTCTGATGGAGATATGGTCTTCCTAGCAAAATAACAACTCGATCTGAACAGATCTCCATAAGTCAAGGGTTGTATTTGATTCAATCTTCTCCAATCCAATATTCATAGGCAACATATTGGCTTCTATAGATGGGTTTCCATATCTTCAAAATATCAACTAAGTTAATAGCCTAAAGATTTTGTTTCATCAAATTGTTAACACAAATATAGCAAGTTTTACTTCACTATTGCAGTGATGGATTGCAGTGGCCACTATCGAGTGCCACTCAAAATGTTACTTCATAACTTGGCTCAAAAAATTTCATTTCACTTTCCTAACTAATTTTCACATTGTTAAAGTCAATTCTTTTTTTTGATAAAATAATAGCAATTACACATTAACCATAGTATCCGAAGCTAAATGAAGAATTCTCTCTTCGTAATTGATCTGCTACCACTAAATATTCTTAAAAACATGTGGACCAATAGGAAATTACTTCATCAATTTGGCAAGAGCATGTGTAATCACATTAGCCTCTCTCAAGACATATTGGATCACTATCCTCCATTGTCTTCAGCACAGTTAAATAATTATTATAGTTAAATCTCTATTCAGTTGGCCTTGAAATCTACCATGAATGGACTCAATAGCAAAAACACAACCCATTTTGACGATGACATTTTTCCATTTTGCCTTCTACGTAAATAGGAGGCCATCATAAATAGACCATAACTCAGCTTGCTCAATGTGACAGCCCTAAATTGACCCTAGTCGGAAAGTGGTTTCGGGACCACAAAACCGAGTCATAAAAATAATTAACCGTTATATTTGATGCTTATTATATGTATATAGGCATGTGTGAAAATTTCATGTTTGAATTTTGTTAATTGTAAGTGAATTTTGCTAAATAGGACTTGTGTGAGAAAATTTAGAAATGTGCTAGGCAAATGTTAAAGTGGCCTATTGATGCATGCTAGAAAATGTTTGTCCTTGCATGTCAAATTACCTAAAACTTAGGATGGTGGCCGGCCATGCTTTGGGTTAAAATGTATTATAAACATTTTATGTTAGTGTTTTATGTTAGGAATAATAAAATAAAGAACATGGGTAATAAAATAATAGTGGTTAGTAGGAGGAGAAACAAAAAAAAAATAGCTAGGTTGCTCCTCCATTGCCGTGAATTGAAGGAAGAAAACAAAGAAAAAAAATGTTCATCTTTTAACATCCTTGGCCGAAAATGCTAAGAAGAAGGGGGAAGGGGAAGTAAAATATTCAGCCACTCCTTCTAGTCTTGAATAAGGTATGTAATTCATGGTAGCTTTTGGAATTGTTGAATGTATTAAGCTAGTTACTAAGTCCTTTAGTTAGCCCATGTTCAAATTTTGAATCTTGTTGGTAACATGAGCAATCGGTCATGAGAAAATGTTCAAGAAATGGTTGTTGTTCATGTTATTTGGATGAGAAATGGTGAGTTTTGTTGTTTCATGTTAAAGTTAGGTGAATGATGATAGATGAGTGTTTGAACTATAAAAAAAATCATAGGTGAGCATTAGATACTAAGGGAAAAAAATCGGCTACCTTGTTATGAGCTAGGGCCGAATGTGAGTTTGGTTGTGTTTGAATATTACATGCTTGGTAGAATGGTGGATGAAAGTGCCGAATGTGGTCTTTGGTTTGGGCATAAGGAATAATAGTATGCATAGGTTTCGGCTTTGGTAGTACCTATGTAATTATAATTAGTTCATTTGATGGTTTGGCATGAGGTGATAAGTAAAAGTTTAAAGGTAGCTTAAGTTAATTGATTATATGTGTGTATGCTATTAGAAATTCAAGGAATTCTCGGCAAAAATGTGGTTAGGGGTTAAGTCATGGGAGCTTAGGGGTATTCATATGTGGACCTTAAGATTTTGTACACTATGACTATGTGAGTTAGGTGTTAAATAACTTAATCATGTGTATGCATGACCAAGTATAATCGGCCACATGAGTAAAGAAATGGGTTAATTGATATGTGGTAAATGTTAAGTGTTAAACGAAATGGAAATGATATCATATTGGAATATGTATACTCGACCACATGAATGCATACATAGATTGGTGTTGCATGTATTCGGCTATAGGTAAGCATATTGATGATTCTATCTTGACTTAGATAATCGGCTAAAGGAGAATATTAGCTAATATGTTGAATTTGATTCATGATTTCATGCATATGACTCTAATGTCCAATATATATATGGACTAAGTACCTTGAATTTCTCTCGATGTTCAAGATGATTAAATCAATTTATTTGTTAAATTAAGCTCAAGAGCAAAGGGGAACT
Source organism: Gossypium hirsutum (assembly GCF_007990345.1). NCBI lineage: Eukaryota > Viridiplantae > Streptophyta > Magnoliopsida > Malvales > Malvaceae > Gossypium > Gossypium hirsutum. Next base: position 102,791,875 of record NC_053424.1, on the reverse strand, counting down.
AAATCCGATAAAGGGAAGGAAAAAGTAATTGAATAGCCGTTGAAGTCGTTCGACAGCATCCGAGGTAAGTTTTCGAGTAATGGAACTTAGTTTATGATTTGATTAAGTCATGACATATAGCACAACAAATAAACGGAGATATAATGATTCAACTTGAATTATATATTGAGGTGACTAGTTTATACTTGTGACGGGTAGCCGAAAATGGTAATGCTTGATAAGTGACTTGTGTTTGAATTCTAGTTATGAAAATGAAATATAGATGCGTCATGATTCATTGATATGTGCATGAATATCCGTATGATAATCGGGCTAAGTCCCGAGGGCATTTGTGCTAGTGACTAATTCCGGGCTAAGTCCCGAAGGCATTTGTGCGAGTTACTATATCCGGGCTAAGTCCCGAAGGCATTTGTGCGAGTTACTATATCCGGGCTAGGTCCCGAAGGCATTTGTGCGAGTTACTATAACCGGGCTAAGTCCCGAAGGCATTTGAGCGAGTAGCTATATCCGGCTAAATCCCGAAGGTACTTGGTTTGGGAATGAGAGATCTTGCTGTAAAAATTTCAATTAATACGCTCGTAAAATCCCAACGATGAGGTATGTTTTGTATATGCATTGGAATAATTGATTCCTTTTAAATAGTATTCGCTCAATCGATTAACAAGCTTCCGGCCTTTAGTCAAGTTAATACCTTATGTATGAATATAAGGGTTGGAAATGTGAAGTAGGTATGATTTTGAGAATATGTGTATATGAAACTATTCGTTTAGTCATATGAATGCTATACTTCAGTTGTGCATGATTTCATTACTCAAAACTTACTAAGCATTAAATGCTTATTCCGTTTCTTTGATTCTCTGTTTTATAGATTTTTGTTCGTCAGCTATCGGACTCGGGAGTGTCAAAGTCGAAGCCATCCACACTATCAAAGCCCTTTTGGTACTCTTTTAGTTGAACTCTGAAAATGGCATGTATAGGACTGCCCTTTTGTTGTTAGTCAAGTACCTTCGGTAATGTATATATTTGGATAGCCATGCGAAAATGGCTTATATATATTTTGACCATAGCGTTATAATCATTTTGTATGTTGTTCATTGAGTGGTATGGAAATGTTGGTAACGATTAGCCATTGGAATGGTTAATCACGATCATTTTGGTGCTATGTATGACAAAACTCTAGTTGATCCATGGAAAATCATGAAATAGGTATAGTCTACCTTAAAAGCAGATGCTGACAGCAGCAGTGATGTGAATTTGAAAAATCACTAAAAATAGTAGGAATGGAATTAAATAGCGAATAAATTATGTAATCGAACCTTGATGAGTCTATTTTCATATGGAAGAAACGAAACGATCATATGAGCTGTATTTTAAGGGATTTTTAAGTTTTCGTGAAAAAGGGCCAGAGCGATTTCTGGATCCCCTGTTCTGACTTTGAAAATTCACTATAAATTAACCAAAGATAATTAGAAGTCATAACCTATATGTACAGATTCCTTTTCGAGTTTAGTTTCTTTAGAAACAAACGGCATAAGTATTGAAGCCCTGTACAGGAAGATATCTAAGTCGTAATACATGAAGGTCAGAGTAGACAAACCCTGTAACAGGGGAGACTTTAACTAATAAACTGTACTAATTGGGTTGACCAAAAATTTTAGAAAAAAAACTGTAGATGGACATATGAGTCTAGCTTCAGGAAAAATTTACGGAACTGGTTTTCAAGTTTTGGAACTTGAGATATGATTTTTAAGGTAACAGTGACGCAGTTAGCCAGCTTGTCTAGAAATTTTAAAATGGACTGTGCAAATAAGTGAATTAAGTCCGTTAACACCTCGTGTCCGACTCCGGCAACGGTCTCGGGTACAGGGTGTTACACTCAATGTTACTTCTCCCAATGTTTCTTCTGATTCCTCAAATCCAATTGCCACCTTCATCCCTAGCCACAACTGTCGAATATGCTAGCCCCGAATAAGGATTATGTGCCCCATCCACATTAACTTTAATGGATCCTGGCATAGGTGGCTTCCACTGATGATTATGAAACAACCATATATTTAAACCCTTTGATAGTCCCAACCTATGCTTAGTGACTTTCGCCCAACACCAACTAGATTGTATAATTTGAGTGTTGTTAAACTGCTCATCTTGGAAAATACATAGGTTTCTTTATTTCCAAATTTCTAGCATAAAATCCAAAAAAAGGGATCGCCAATTAATCTCATGAAAAACTAGTCCAAATTTATTCTCCAAATTAACGATTACCCAACATTCCAAAGGATAGGAAAAGAATTGCATCATAATCCTTGAAGGAATAAATTGCTTCCAAACTTCTATAGCTTTACAGAAGTCCTAAAGAACATGGATAATGGATTATTAGACATACCTCTTCTGTGGCATTCAACATTAGTGAGTAACCGTTCTTTAAAAACCAACCAAAGGAATTGTTTGACACATTGTGGGCCATCGAAGTGCCAAGCAAGCCTCCATTTTTCCTCTGTAGGATGTAAAATATTTTTCATGAGAGAGTTATAAGTTGATTTCATTGTAAATAACCCATTAGCCGAGCATCTCAAAACCAAAGCATCAGGACCAACTAATGGGTTTGGGGTAGGGATATTTTTTATCCAAAATCCTATTTAGGTAGGACCAATCCTAATTATCAGTAGTCAAATCTCGAAGTGTATCATAGCAATCGATAAGATTCATATTAAGGCATAAATTAATTAGAGGACCAATATTCGTAATCCAAGTATTTGTCCAATATTTAACAAGAGTTTCGTCACCCACTGACCATCCAATGTCTTGACATAAAAGTGGCCAAATTTTTGCAAGAGATCTCCAAACAAATTAACACGAACTTCTCAAAATATCAAGTGAAACCTCATCTGTAAGCTTGTACTTGGATCGAAGAACCCTGGCCCATAATGCATTTTTATTCGTGAGTAGGTTAAAACCCAATTTCAACAGAAAATAACCATTCTGAGTCTTAAAGCTGTGAATACCTAACCTCTCATTTGACAGAGGTTGACAATAGTCCAGCCATTTAAGTAAGGAAAGCTTATGACTGGTTGATGATTTTCCCCAAGCAAAGTTGTGGGCTATTTTTTTATGGTCACGCAAACACTCACAGGAATCTTGACAATTTGCATAGAGTAATTTGGAATGGCTAGAATAATTGACTGAGTAAGAGTAACTCTCCCTGCCAAAGAAAGAAGTTTAGCATTCGGTCCATCCAGTTTCCTTCAAACCTTATCAATCATAAATTTGAAAGTACTAGTTGCCACCCGTTGATGGAACAAAGGCATGCCAAATAAGTTCCCATACTAGTTGTTGCTTTAAACCCAAGAATAATATAGATTTTGACAACAGCATCGGAGGCAACATTTTTGGAAAAGAAAACATTTGTTTTTTTAGTGTTAACCTTATGTCTTGATGCCAAACCAAAAATCTCCAAAACTTCCATAATCGTTCTTGCTTGATCCACATTTGCTTCTGTAAAAAAGAAGAAGAAGAGGTGATCAACAAAAAAAGGTGTGAAATTTTTGGACCATTCTTCCCTAAAGAAATAGGCCTCCAAGATTTATCATCCACCTCTTTATGGATAAGATGTCCCAACCTTTCCATACAAAGAACAAAAAGATATGGTGAAAGTGGATAGCCTTGACGTATACCTCTCAATGGACTGAACACATCTAAAATGTTACCATTCCACACAGCCTGCATAGAAACAGAAGACAAGCATTCCATGATAACTCTCACCAACAACACAGGAAAACTAAGATCTAACAACATGTCTTCAATAAAATCCCATTGGATTTGATCATACACCTTTTCTAGGTCTACTTTTATAGCCATCCAACCCTTTTTTCCTTTCTTGATGCACATCGAATGCACTATCTCTTGAGCCATAATTATGTTGTCTGTAATATATCTTCCAGTAATAAAGCTACTTGATTCTGTGCAATAAGTGAGGGAAAAATAGGCTTGAGTCGATTAGCAATAATCTTTGTCACAATCTTAAATAAAACATTACAGAGAATTATTGGGCGAAATTGAGAAATGGACTCAGGACTCTGGTTTTTTAGAATAAGAACCAAAAGAGTTCTGTTAATATTTCATTCAATAGGCTGGCTCGAGAACACACCCTTGACCCAATTGTACAGATCCTAACCTACTGTCTCCTATTGGTTCTGATAAAATAAGGCATGAAGGCCATCTGGTATTGGAGCCTTCAAGGGCCCTATGCTAAAGATAGAGTTTCAGATTTCCTCTATTGTAACTTCCCTAGTTAAGGATTCCATATCATGTAAATCGATGCGTTGAAAGAAACCATGTAGAGGAAATGTAGCCCAGTTTTAGCCATTCAAAGAATTTAACAATGAGAAAAAACTAACAACTTCTCTCTAGAGTTCCTTATCGTCATAGTAGCAAACACCATCGATCTCCAAATCAGAGATCCTGTTATACTTACGCCTAGAGAGAGTTTTGTTATGAAAAAACTTGGTGTTTTTGTCTCCTTATTGAATCCAATCTACTCAGGAATTTTGCAACCAAATTAACTCTTCTTGATCAAGAACTTTTTCAAATTAAAAGCACATGTCCATTTCAAGATTCAAAAGAAACTTCAAGCATTTACGATCTAGAACAGCTTGGATATTCTCAATACAACGAACCAACGAGTGCTTCCTTATAGTAATACACTTCTTTGTTTCACTTTTTCATATCAGAAACAAGAGAAACAAGATTGGTTGGCAAATCTAAACCTATTTTCCAACCATCCTTAATAAGTTGTGAAAATGAAGGGTGTTTAATAAAAGAAGCCAAAAAACAGAATGACCTATCTTGTTGACTGTGAAGAAATCAGAATGGGTTGATGATCTGAATTTAGCTGGGGCAAGTGAAACAAAACTACATCTGGGAAAGAACAGAACCACTTGCTATTCTCAATCGCCTTATTCAATCTTTCAAAAACTACACCTCTTTGCCAAGTAAATTTCGGACCTTTAAAACCAAGGTCCCGTAATCCATTATCTTGAATGAATTTCTAAAACAACTTGCAACCTGAGATTGCTAGCCAACCTCCTCTCTTTTCATCCAAAGATAACAATGAGTCGAAATCCCTTAACAAAACCCAAGGTTCCTTAATCAATTGAGCCAAATAATCCAACCTCTCCCAAAGAAAACTACGCAATTGCTTTTTCTGGCTCCCATAAACAAATGTCACAAACATCTTTTTAAAAACTGAGTTCTTCTTGATGCAACAATGGATGACCTGTGGTTCATTATTAAGCACATAAACCTGAACACTCTTTTTCCAGCAGGCCCACAAATCTCTAGAGAACCTTCAAGCTTCAATTCTATGCGAATGATCAAACCCAAGCTTGGAAACAATTAACCTTTAGACCACTAATTCTAGTCTCAAGAAAAGTTGCAACCTAAAAATCAAAATCATCCAAATAACTTCTAACAACTCTAACAAATTTTGAACTAGCTCCCCCTTGAAAATTCCACTCAAAAATATTTGGTAACATCATAATCAAAGAGAGAAAGGAAGACCATATCGTTTCAACTAGAAAAATAATCAATTGTGTTAGCCTTTGATAGCCCTCCTTTCGCGGGATAAGTTTATTATTCGACTTATCAACGCCAATGTTTTCCATAATTTTGGACATCGCATTAGATATCGGGATACGAGCAGGAGCCCACACTTTGAATTTGTTACCCTTGCCCTTGAGTAAATTTATATTAGGTGGTTTCCTCATCTTCTTAGAACCCCCTTCCTTCATCGACTCAGGATTATATTTAACAAAGATCAGTGAAGAAGAAAATTTTGGTGTAGCACCAAGCATGATATTCGGGTCTAAATTTTCCATGAATGAGACCACTAAATGGCAATAGTATGAAAAGAAGTTTTCAAAACCCTTTTCACCACAGAATTGTGCCTTCCACTCTCTAATGAATTGTTGGAATTTTGGAAAATTACTTGAGCAGATGGAGTCCTATCTATTCTTGGGCTAGATGAACTTGGGCCAACTTGAATAGGAGATAAATTCACAATTGGATCAACAGATTTATTGCCACTTTTGGAGGAGCTTCCTACAATAACTGTAACATCTCAAAAATTGGGCCTAGTCAGAATAGTTATTTTGGGTCCACAAATCTGATGTTAAAATATTTATTTTATGAATATTATGAGGTCTGGGATATGAAAATAAGCATGTGTTAAAGTTTCAAGAAGAAATTCTAAGTATAAGGTGTCCAATTGGAAATTAGGGATTAAATTAAATAAGTTACAAAACTTGGGTTCTAGAAGCAGTTTGTATGAAATTGCTTTAGATTATTAATTAGAAGGTCTTAAAGAGTAAATTTTCCCAATTTCTAAGTTTTTGGACAAAAATGGGCATGCATGAAAATTTTGAAAGGTTAGCAAGGAAGGGCATTTTGGTCTTTTGGTAATAAATAAAATAAAAAGGGAAAATCAAGTAAAAAAAATTCATTCATCTTCTTCTCCACAACTGTTGAAATTTGCATGCTCTCTATAGCTAGGGTTTTCAACATTTCAAGCTCAACAGTAAGTGCTCTCTAGCCCCGTTTTTAACGTTCTTCGTATTTTTGAGATCCTCGTAACATGCTCTCTCTATTTCTACCCATATTTCAAGCTAAGGTTCATGTTTAAAAATTTACCCATGTATGAGATGCTTGTGTTTTGATAGTTTATGGAGGAATAGGAGAATTTAAAGGATGGTAAACAACTTTTACTAAGTAGTTTTTCATGGAAATGGCTTAAGGGACCATTTTGTAAAAGTTGTGAAAATAGGTAGAAAAATGTGAAATGAAAGAAAATGTAGGCTACTACAAGTATGAAAAATATTCAGCTAGGCTTGGATAGCCAAGAAATTACATGCATTTCATTATACGAGCCTTAGGACTAAATTGTAAAAAGGGTGAAATGGTTAGGGGCAAAATAATCATTTTGCCCTAGGATAATTTTAGACCAGAAATGAACAATGTGAGGTATTGATAATCTATTTTCACTAGTATAGACCCCGAGGAACCAATTTCGGAGGTCGACCGTGGAAAACGAAAGGTTTCGGAATAATCAAGATACAAATCTGGAACGACTATCAGGTAAGTTAGTGTAACTCAACCGGTTATATGTCTAAATGTATTGATTCTATTGTTGTGATGAATTGATTGTGTGATGAATGAAAGATAAATTACATGAAATTTCTCTAAATCCCTAAATTGTTTGGAAGAATGTAAAAATCAATCTGGATTATTGTACCCTGATGGATATGATATATTACACAAGATATGAGATCCTACATGTGTTGCAAAAAGGATTTAGTCTGGGAGGGTAATGCATTGATCTCAGTATAAGAAGGATTTAGCCCGGACCAGTAATCCTGAAACGAACTTTCTGAGTAAATATGATAAAGAAGATTCAGCCCGGATGGGTAAGGTAATCCATTGGTTCTGGTATGGAAAGGATTTAGCTCGGATGGGTAATCCTAATTGACTAGATACATATTGGATTGGCCACCCAGATTGACTCTAAGAGAAATGCTCTGTAATATTGAGGATTTAGCTTGGACTAACAAACCAACAAAGCCTTATGGTACATGGTATAATGAGAAATTAGCCTGGACTGGCAACCCCATTGCATAAATTGTGACTCGAGATGGTACCCAAAAAGGGGGAACTACTGAATATGGATCAATGCAATATCTATCGAGAGGACAATGATTCCATGGACAAATATGTGTGAAAGTGTCGTGAAAGGCATGAACTAGAATGTGTATTTGATATGATGAACTCATTTATGTATTTTGGTATATTTGAGACTAACTTGATGATTGAGTGTATGTGTTAGGAAAAAGTGTAATTATAATTGATGGATGACATGGCATATAATGACTGTGTATTTAAATGTCCGGTAAGTTTACTTTCCGTTATACGAACTTACTAACCATGTTAATGCTTACCCCCTTTCTTTTCCTTGTCTTATAGAGCTCGAGGACTCGTGAAGATCGAAAGATGGTTGGAACATTGTTTACAATATCAACTTGTCTCGCTTGGTATAAGGAAACTTTCATTTTGTTAAAATGGCATGTATAGGGTTATAGTAATTTTGTTATATGTGTCATTTGGCTAGCCAATGAAATGGATTATGATGATATACTTATTCTTTTGTATATGGGCATGAGTTGTGGCTCATATTGATATGTGTTGTAACCCTACTTATTTTGCATGCTTAAGTTTAAGTGTTTCATATGATGTGTTGATGTGGTATCATGGATGGATATATGAAATGAGGCCTAATAACTTGAGAGTGGATATGACATAAAATGGTACATTGTTATGATTTAGCTTAAGTGTAAAATGAGAAATGTGATATGGTAATCCTTAATAAAAAGGATAACCTAACATGTGCTAACCAATGAGATGAGGTTAACATGTAATAGACTTTGCCAAGATGGTTTAAGAATATACTTAGGCCATGTTAAATACCATTGAGGCCTATAAGTTTGTATGGATGTTTAAGGGTGACCAAAGGCTTGGTAAATAGTCTCCAAGCGGTCCACGGGTAGACATACGGGCATGTGTCTAGGCCGTGTGTGAAAGACAGCCTGCCCCTTGGGCGAGTTGCTCAACCGTGTGTCTCATGCACTTAAAATTTTTTTAGGTCAGTATGCAAGGCAGTAAACACACGGGTAGAGACACGGCCGTGTATCTTAACTGTGTGGAGGATACAGTCTTGCACACAGGAGTGTGCCCCTAGATGAATGATGACGTCATAAACAGAATGTCCAGGCTTTTGACACGGCCGATGACACGGGTGTGTCTAAGCCATGTGAGAGACATGGGCTAAGGACACAGATGTGTGCTTGGCCGTGTGAAAACCCCTGTAAGCTCGAAATGAAAAATAAATTCTAATAATTCAACACGGGTAAAGGACACGGGCGTGTCCCGAGCACACGGTTGTGTGTATTGCCTCCACACCAGTGTGTGGGCTTAGACATGAAAATTTTCCTAAAATTTTCTTAAGCTCCCGAATTTGTCCCAAACCGATTTTTAACGCATGTTTTGGACCTCGTAGGTCCGTAATAGGGACAATGTGATTTTATTCGATTGGTTTTAAATTGGAACGAAATTTTATAAACCGTATTTTCCAAATTGTCCATATTTATGTTCAGTAATGCCTTGTACCTTGTCCTGGTCCCGGGTACAGTTTAGGAGTGTTACATTTAGTGGTATTAGAGCTACGATTTAGTCGATTCTCAGACTAATGTAGCATGTATCGAGTTTAGCTATACATGCCATTTTACAAGCTTTGATAGTGTGACATCTCCTAACCTTTTTAATTGTATTTGAATATAGTAATGTCTTCCGATCAAGCTCGAGATGAGTCCGAGGGAGCCAAGAGCCATGCTCCAGCTTCCGTACAGCAAGTTACCTCTAGTAGAGGTAAAAGGTCCATGTTTGAGGGCCGAAAAGAGGTGAGAGCCACCTTTTTTGAGATGATGGATGAGTGGTTTGGTGACTACCCAAGGAACAACCCCAATATACCACGACCTCCTCCTCTCCCTGCTCGACCTGAAGAAGAAATGCCACAAGGTATGACACCCATGAGAATTTGTAAGGCCCCAGTGGATAAACTTAGGAAATACAGAGCTGAAGAGTTTAGGGCTAAGATCAATGATGATGCTGAACGAGTTGAGTTCTGGCTCGAGAACACTGTACGAGTTTTGGACGAGTTATCATGTACACCCAAGAAATGCTTAAAGTGTGTTGTATCTCTTTTGAAGGATACTGTATACCACTGGTGGAAGACTGTATCCTCAGTGGTACGGAAGGAAAATATTACATGGGAGTTTTTCCAAGCTGAGTTTAAAAAGAAGTACGTTAGTTAAAGGTTTCTGGACTAGAAAAGAAAGGAATTTCTAGAACTTAAGAAAGGAAATCGGACTGTGCAGAATACGAAAAGGAATTTGTCCAACTGAGCCAGTATGCTCGAGAGTGGGTCCAAACTAAGGTGAAAATGTGCAAGCACTTCGAGGAAGGACTAAACGAGGATGTTAAACTATTGATTGGAGTACTTGAGATAAGAGAGTTTGCTGTGCTGGCCGGCATGACCAAGAAAGCTGAAGAGTTAAGTAATGAAAGGAAGCAAGCAAAGAGGAAATCCCGAGTTCTCAGTAAAAGATTCATGGATAAGATATACACAACTCCCATAAAGAAGTCGAGAAACCATTAGGAACATTCCAATTCATCAGTGGGATATTCGGGCAGAGCAAGAAGCTCTAAACGCCCAATTCGCGGTCTCCCTCTCTCATGATGGCTAGTGTGGGAAGTGTGGGAAATCAAAAGCCGCGGTGTAACAACTGTTTTAAACTCCATTCCGAAGAGTGTCGAAAGAGGACTGGGGCATGCTTTAGGTGTGGTTCTCTCGACCACTTCCTTAAAGATTGTCCGGAGCAAAATAACAGGGAGATCGAGCCAACTCTGAAACCAAATGTTCCTGCCTCTCAAGGTAAGCCTACAAGATATTCCAGAAGTAGCAGCGGTGGTTGAAATGTTGCAAAGGACTCTATTACCAGATCAGAGGCTCAAGCTCTGGCAAGAACTTATGCTATACATGCTAGAGAGGAAGCCTCAGCTCCTAATGTCATTATGGGTACATTCTCTCTTCATAATGTACATGTTATTACCTTGATTGACCCAGGATCAACCCATTCGTATATTTGCATGAAATTGGCGTCTAGTATGAAAATGTTTGTAAAACCTATGGAGTTTGTGATCAAGGTGTCAAACCCTCTAGGCAAGTCTGTATTAGTAGATAAGGTTTGTAAGAATTGTCTTTTGATGATCCAAGGTCATTGTTTTTCGACTAACCTTATGCTTTTTCCCTTCGATAAGTTTGATGTAATACTTGGCATGGATTGGTTACCTGTGCATGATGTAATTGTAAATTGTGGTAGCAAGTATATTGAATTGAAATACTCAGATGGCACCGGTCGTGATTACCTCAATAATGGCTCAAAGGTATATGAGAAAAGGGTATGAAGCTTACCTTGCTTTTGTACTTAACTCTAAGGAATCTGAGTTGAGCATTGAGTTGGTACCGATAGTATGCAATTACCCAGATGTGTTTCCGGAAGAGTTGCTCGGTTTACCTCTTGTCAGAGAGGTAGAATTTGGTATTGAGCTTGTGCCTGGAACAACGCCTATTTCTATTGCCCTGTATAGGATGGCACCAACCGAGTTGAAAGAATTAAAAGCACAATTGCAAGAATTGACCGATAAAGGTTTCGCAAGACCAAGCTTTTCACCGTGGGGTGCTCCCGTATTATTTGTAAAAAGGAAAGATGGTTCGATAAGACTATGTATAGATTACCAACAACTCAACAAGGTAACTATTAAGAATAAGTATCTGTTGCCAAAGATTGACGACCTGTTTGATCAGTTGATGGGAGCCACTGTGTTTTCTAAAATAGATCTGAGATCTGGCTACTACCAGTTGCGAGTTAAAGAGTCGGACATACCTAAGACCGCTTTTAGAATAAGGTATGGCCATTATGAATTTCTTGTGATGCCTTTTGGGTTGACGAATGCTCCGCCTGTGTTTATAGACTTGATAAACAAGATATTTCGGCCATACTTAGACAAGTTTGTTGTTGTATTTATTGATGACATCCTGATTTATTCCAAGGATGAGACTAAACATGCGGAACATCTGAGAACTGTTTTACAGACTTTACGGGACAAACAGTTATATGCTAAATTCAGCAAGAGCAAGTTTTGGCTCTGAGAGTTTGGATTTTTGGGTCACATTGTGTCGGGTGATGGCATCCGAGTTGATCCAAATAATGTATCTACCATTGTCGAGTGGAAGCCGTCAAAGAATGTAACTAAGGTTAGAAGCTTTTTGGGCTTAGCCAGTTACTACCGACGCTTTGTGAAAGGCTTTTCTATGATCGTCACTCTGATGACTAGACTACTCCAAAAAGATGTTAAGTTTGAATGGTCAGAGAAGAGTCAGCAGAGTTTTGAGAAGCTAAATACACTACTGACCGAAGCTCCAATTCTAGTGCAACCCAAGCCGGGAAAAGAATTCGTGGTCTATAGTGATGCAACCTTAAATGGACTGGGTTGCGTGCTTATGCAAGAGGGCAAGATGATAGCTTATGCTTCGAGGTAACTAAAGCTATACGAGAAAAATTATCCAACACACGACTTGGAGCTAGCTGCTATTGTATTTGCCTTGAAGATTTGGAGACACCATTTGTATGGTGAAACTTGCCGTGTATTCACCAATCATAAAAGTTTGAAGCATTTGATGACTCAAAAGGAATTGAATTTGACACAACAGAGATGGTTAGATTTGATTAAACATTATGAGCTGATCATTGATTACCACCCAACAAAGGCGAATGTGGTCGCCGATGCACTAAGCAGGAAATCCTTGTTCACTTTGAGAGCTTTGAACACGCAGTTGGCGTTGTTGGATGATGGTTCGGTCTTGGTAGAGTTAAGAGCTAGACTGACATTTCTTCAGGAAATCTGTGATGCTCAGATTTATGATAATGACTTATAAGCCAAGAGAACTCAATGTGAGTCAGGCATTGAATCAGATTTTCGGGTTAGTTTCGATGGTTGCTTGATGTTTAGAGATAGGGTCTATGTACCAAGAGACGACAAGCTTATTCGGAAAATTTTACAAGAGGAGCATGATAGTCGTCTGTTTATTCATCCAGGAAGTACCAAGATGTACAATAACTTAAAGAAAATGTACTAGTGGAACGACATGAAAAGGGATATCTCCGAATTTGTATCAAGATGCTTGATATGCCAACAGGTTAAGGCTGAACACCAAGTACCTTCGGGTTTATTACAGCCTATGATGGTCCCCGAATGGAAGTGAGATAGGGTTACCATGGATTTCGTGACTGGATTGCCGTTGAGCCCAAAAAAGAAAGATGTTGTTTGGGTTGTTGTTGATAGATTAACAAAGTCGGTTCACTTTATTCTGGTACGAACATATTATTCTCTTGATAGATTGGCCGACTTGTACATATCCGAGATTGTGAGATTACACGGGGTACCGTTGTTTATCATTTCAGATAGGGACCCGAGATTCACTTCGAGGTTTTGGAAGAAACTACAAGAAGCCATGGGTACAAAGTTGAGTTTTAGTACGGCATTCCACCGGCAGACAGATGGTATATACGAGCGGACGATTTAAATTCTTAAGGACATGTTATGGTGTTGCATCCTCGAATTTCAGGGTAGTTGGGAAAAATACTTACCTTTGGTGGAATTTGCATACAATAACAGTTTCCAGGCGAGTTTAAAAATGGAACCTTATGAGGCATTATATGGTAGAAAGTGTCAGACTCCTTTGTATTGGGTAGAACTTAAAGAAAGTCAAATTCATGGAGTTGATTTAATCAAGGAGACTGAAGAAAAAGTTAAAGCGATACGAGATTGTTTGAAAGCGACATCGGATAAACAAAAGTCATATACTGATTTAAAGAGAACAGAGATTGAGCTTCAAGTTGGAGATAAAGTATTCTTGAAAGTGTCTCCATGGAAAAAGGTCTTGAGATTTGGTCGAAAGGGCAAACTAAGTCCAAGGTTTATTAGACCATATAAGATCACTGAAAGAGTTGGACCATTAGCCTATCGTTTAGCATTGCCACCTGAATTGGAAAAGATTCATGATGTATTTCATGTATCCATGTTATGAAGATATATATCAGACCCCTCCCATATGATTTCAACAATGGAAGTTGAAATTAGACCGGATATGATTTATGGTGAAGAATCGGTCAAGATTTTAGCTCGAGAAGTCAAACAGTTGAGGAACAAGAATATAGGTTTGGTAAAAGTATTTTGGCATAGAAACGGAGTGAAAGAGGCCACTTGGGAACCCGAAGAAGCCATGAGAAGTCAATGTCCAATCTTGTTTACTGGTAAGACTTTCGAGGACGAAAGTCCTTAAGAGGGAGAAATGTAACATTCCAAAAATTGGGCCTAGTCGGAATAGTGGTTTTGAGACAACAAATCTAACGTTAAAATATTTATTTTATGATTATTATGAGGTCTAGGATATGAAAATAAGCTTGTGTTAAAGTTTCATGAAGAAATTCTAAGTATAAGGTGTCCAATTGGAAATTAAGGACTAAATTGAATAAGTTGCAAAACTTGGGTTCTAGAAGCAATTTTTATGAAATTGATTTGGATTATTAATTAGAAGGCCTTAAAGAGTAATTTTCCCAATTCCTAAGTTTTTGGACAAAAATAGGCATGCATGGAAAATTTTGAAAGTTTAGCAAGGAAGGGCATTTTGGTCTTTTAGTAATATATGAAATAAAAAGGGAAAATCAAGCAAAAAAATCATTCATCTTCTTCTCCATAGCTATGGAAATTTGCATGCTCTCCATAGCTAGGGTTTTCAATATTTCAAGCTCAATAGTAGGTGCTCTCTAGCCCCATTTTTAATGTTCTTCGTATTTTTGAGATTCTCGTAACATGCTCTCTCTATTTCAACCCATATTTCAAGCTAGGGTTCATGTTTAGAAATTTACCCATGCATGAGATGCTTGTGTTTTGATAGTTATGGAGCAATAGGAGAGTTTAAAGGATAGTAAACAACTTTTACTGAGTAGTTTTTCATGGAAATGGCTTAAGGGACCATTTTGTAAAAGTTGTGAAAATAGGTAGAAAAATGTGAAATGAAAGAAAATGTGGGTTGCTATAATTATGAAAAATATTTGGCTAGGCTTGTGTATCCAAGAAATTACATGCATTTCATTATACGAGCCTTAGGACTAAATTGTAAAAAGAGAGAAAAAGTTAGGGGTGAAAAATCATTTTTCCCTAGGATAAGTTTTAGGCCGGAAATGAACAACGTGAGGTATTAATAATCTATTTTCACTGATATAGATCCCGAGGAACCAGTTCCAGAGGTCGATCGTGGAAAATGAAAGGTTTTGGAATAACCGAGATACTAATCCGGAACGACTATCAGGTAAGTTAGTGTAACTCAACCGGTTATCTGTATAAATGTATTGATTCTATTGTTGCGATGAACTGATTGTGTGATGAATGAAAGATAAATTACATGAAATTTCTCTAAATCCCTAAATTGTTTGGAAGAAGGTAAAAATCCATCTGGATTATTGTACCCTAATGGATATGATATATTACACGAGAAATGAGATCCTGCATGTGTTACAAAAAAGATTTAGCCCGGAAGGGTATATTTGAGACTAACTTGATGATTGAGTGCATGTGTTAGGAAAAAGTGTAATTATAATTGATGGATGACATGGCATATAATGACTGTGTATTTAAATGTCCGGTTAGTTTACTTTCCGTTATACAAACTTACTAAGCATGTTAATGCTTACCCCCTTTCTTTTCCCTATCTTATAGAGCTGAAAGACTCGTGAAGATTAGAAAACGGTTGGAGCATTGTCTACACTATCAACTTGTCTCGCTTGGTATAAGGAAACTTTCATTTTGTTAAAATGGCATGTATGGGGTTATAGTCATTTTGTTATATGTGTCATTTGGCTAGCCAATGAAATGGCTTATGATGATATACTTATTCTTTTGTATATGGCCATAAGATATGGCTCATATTGATGTGGGTTGTAACCCTACTTATTTTCCATGCTTAAGTTTAAGTGTTTCATATGATGTGTTGATGTGGTATCATGGATGGATATGTAACACTCCTAACCCATATCTGTCGCCGGACTAGGGTTACGAGGCATTACTGAACAAAACCATAATTCTTAACGTTCACATATTCAAACAAATTAATAATCATGTTGCATTTACAAATCATACTTCAAATTTAACAGAATCTATTCCATTCAAATAATCACATTTTCATTAACAAATGTATATATATACACGTATACTTTCATTATAAACCAAACCATTATGGCAAGCTTCATCCGAATACACAACATGTACATATATATATAATAACATCTTATTAAAAATTCATATATCTCCTATAGTGCATTATTACTCAAATCACTATTCATTTGGTAAGTATCTTTATCTCACTTACAATCTATATTCAATAAATAATCACTTTAAATACACATACACTTAACATGCAAACCGAACTAAGTTCTTTTCATAAAACCAAAACATACCCTATATCATGCATATCTAAATATCTTCTAAACAAGCTTAACATATGAACTTATATTTATAATTAACTATACATATTCCAAAATCAAATTATATTTATTCAAAATATAAATACACATCATGATCAAAATATCAACCACAACCAATTCCAACTATCATTTTCAAGCTATTTCCAAAACATATAGCACCATTGACATATATTGTTCTTTCATTTCACATAACATTATAATCAAAATGAGTATAAACCATTACCAAATATAACCAAATCCAAACTTTAAAGATAAGCCATATTCACATGGCTCAATATATATACATATTCAAAGTTGAACAAAATACATATTAGCCTATACATGCCATAAGTTCGAAAATAGACTTTTAAAAGTACCGAAAGTTGACGATAGTGTGGATGACTTCAATAACGATCCCCGAGCTCGTAACTTACGAGCAAAATCTATAAAACAGAGTAACAAAAACACACACAGAGTAAACTACGTAACTTACGAGCAAAATCTATAAAACAGAGTAACAAAAACACACACAGAGTAAACTAACTTAGCTTAGTAAGCCTTAAGCAAAATAAACAACTCACTGAATATCAAAACATTCAAACTAACCAAATTATATCAATAATGTTATACTTTAACATATTAAGATACCTTGGCCGAATGCTCAAAAATTAATTATGTAACATCACATAAATATTTCTTATATAGCCAATTATACAAGATCAATTATATCATCACATAGACACTTACATATAGGGCCGGATACACAAAATTTATTATATCATCACATGTGGCCGAACAGATAAAAGTTAAATAAAATATCACATGTAACTTATAGTTCAAATTCAAAAGAACATCACATATGGCCGAAAATGCATATTTAAGATAACTTTACATATATCCAAGTATACAATTTCAATATAAGTTCACATGTAATATAATACTAAAATTCAATATAACCTTACATGCAGCCGAATATACAAGTTCAATATCAGCTTACATGTACTTACCTATATGGCCGAACATATAGAAGGTAATTTATCTCAATTTCACTTGCTCAATATCCACAATAATTTGAACTTTTATAATCACAGACTTGTAAACAAATCACCGGTATAAAACCTGCTAGGCATAAGCCTGAATCACACACCAGCACAAGGGCTGCTAGACCCAAGGTTTGATATTTATTCACCGGCAATAAGCCTGCTAGGCATAGAGCCCGATCAATGTCACCAGCACAAGGCTTGCTAGGCTCAAAGCCCAAATATCCCAATTATATAATCATTCCACAACATTTCATATATCGAATAGTCCAATATTCCATGTAACACATATACACTTTCAAGAGTTTTGAATCAGTTGAATAAAATTCAACCACATTTAATCTTTGATATATCACATTCGGCTAATGCTAACAAATTATAAAATTTAAATCATCTTAATAGAAATAGTTTATATTCAAAATAAACCATGTTTAATTGCTTAAAGACTTACCTCGGATATCGACGGACGTTACAAATCGGCTATTCGACTATGTTTTCCCCGATCCAAGTCCGATTTCTTTTGTTGTTGATCTATATAATTTCAAATTAACCTTATTTAAACACAATTTCACTCAATTAAAACCAACAACACATAAATGGGCAAATTATCATTTTACCCTTGATATTTCATACTTTTACAAATTAGTTCTAATTGTACAAAACACAAAATACACCAAATCTCACAACAATGTAGTTGGGCCGAATTTTCCATATAACCATACTAATCCATATATTTCTTCTATTTCACATTTTAATCTCTCAATTTATTATTTTTGCAATTTAGTCCTAATAACTCAAAATCATCAAAAACTCCAATACAAAACATGTTAATCTAAAACATATTTTTGATATTTTATCATCAAACATCACAAAACACAAATATTCATCAATGGCATAAAACAAAATATTCATTGAAATCAAAAATTCAAGCATGGGTCGGGTAGTATTCGAAGCAACGATCTCAAAAACATAAAAATGATCAAAAACCGAAACAAAACATACCTTGATCTAGCCAAAACTCTTGCAGAAACCCATCTTGGTGTTTTTCTTTTCTTTTCTTGATATATTTGGCCAAACTAAGCATAAAATGACATTATTTTATGTTTTATTTTAACATATTATAACATTTAATCTAATTACCTTATTAACCTTTGTTAAAATGTTATAATATTATTTATTCCATGACCATTGCCGTCCATTAGCTTAGTAGTGGCCCAATTACAACATAAAAACTTCATATTAAAAAGACATTAACAATTCAGTCCTCACACATTAAACCATCAAGTTTTCATTTTACGCAATTAAGCCCCTTTTTTTTTAATTAAGCACACAAACAATCAAATTTTCATACGAAACTTTCACACATGCTAATTCACATATAATAAACACGGAAAATAATATTTAAAATTTTTTTGACTCGAATTCGTGGTCCTGAAACCACCGTTCCGATTAGGGTCTAAATCGGACTATTACAGGATATATGAAATGGGGCCTAATAACTTGAGAGTGGATACGACATAAAATGGTACATTGTTATGATTTGGCTTAAGTGTAAAATGAGAAATGTGATATGCTAATCCTTAATAAAAATGATAACCTAGCATGTGCTAACCAATGAGATGAGGTTAACATGCAATAGACTTTGCCAAGATGGTTTAAGAATATACTTAGGCCATGTTAAATACCATTGAGGCCTATAAGTATGTATGGATGTTTAAGGGTGACCGAAGGCTTGGTAAATAGTTTCAAAATGGTCCACACGGGTAGACACAATGGCATGTGTCTAGGCCATGTGTGACACACGACCTACCCCTTGGTCGAGTTGCTCAGCCGTGTGTCCCCTGCACTTAAAATTTTTTTAGGTCAATATGCATGGTAGTAAACACACAGGCAGAGACACGGCTGTGTGCCTCAACTGTATGGAGGACACGGCCTTGCACACGGGCGTATGCCTTGGCCGTGTGCCCCTAGATGAATGATGACATCATAAACATAATGTCCAGGCTTTTGGACACAGGCGATGGCACAGGCGTGTCTAGGCCATGTGAGAGACACGGCCCAGGAACACGGGCATGTGCTCAGCTGTGTGAAAACCCCTGTAGGCTTGAAATGAAAAATAAATTCTAATAATTCAACACGAGTAAAGGAAACAGGCGTGTCCCGAGCACACAGTTGTGTGCATTGCCTCCACATGGGCGTGTGAGACATGAAAACTTTCCTAAAATTTTCTTAAGCTCCCGGATTTGTCCCGAACCTATTTTTAACGCATGTTTTGGACCTCGTAGGTCCATAATAGGGACAATATGATTTTATTCGATTGGTTTTAAATTGGAACAAAATTTTATAAATCGTATTTTTTGAATTGTCCATGTTTATGTTCGGTAATGCCTCATACCTTGTCCTGGTCCCGAGTACGGGTAAAGGGTGTTACAATAATATTTGTCCTATTGGGCCTCTTTGATGAAATTATGGATCAATAGATCTTTAGGGCTAGGCTCCCTTTATTCCTTTTTAGCCATCATGAAACAGAACCCCTCATCAACGCCCAATGGGTTGTCATAAATAACAATCCCCTTGCCCTTAATATTAGCTCATTTTGTAGGATTTGTAGCTTGATTTTCAATGGATTCTTTATTCCCAAATTCATGCAAAACCTTAAAGCATGATCCCTAAAAATCCACCTGTTCCTTTACCCCATCTCCGGTAGTTGGCTTTCGAATAGGTTTACGGTTCCAGAGACTCACCAACATCCACTCGCTAAATGCTTTTATCTCAACTTGTTTACTAGTCATTGTCTGGGGACCAACCTCAGCACTATGAACAAGAACACCTTTCACCATACTCAGTATAACACCACCCACCTCTATCGACCCATTTTGCTCAACCTGCATTATACAAATTTCCCTCTTATGGTTGTAATGCCCACAGGAGAAACATACATTGGGATGAGATTCATACTTCCATTGTTGCACACGACTATCTATTTTAATATTATAAACAAAGGGCTTGTTCATATCCAAGAAAATAGCCATGCGAACAAAACATCCATGTTAAGCCTTACATGTGTTACTATCCAGTTTGATAACACGGCCAACCAATTCCTCGATGGTCTCGATAATATTTTTTCTATACATGAATTTAGGAATGCTAGGGAGTCGAATCCAAGCAATCACATAAGACGAGAAAGTTTGGGAAGTAGAAAAATACTCCGACCAAGGTTGAACAGTCAAATAATTCCCATACACAATCCATGGTCCTTTGGTAAGTGCTCTAACATAATTTGCTTTAGATTGGAACTTAACCAAAAATAATCATTTTCTAAATCCATGACACTAATAGGTGTTGACAGCTTGACTATAAATCTTGCTGGTAAGAGTATGATAACTAATCTTCCTTCCAAGCAATTTGACAACTATTGCCCAAGACATGCTATTATATAAGAGATGATGAACTCGTTTATAAAATCTAATTGACGACAAACCATTTTCCGTCCCAACAGATACATCTCCTTCCAGCAATTGCAATTCATCATCTTCCTCTTATGATCGCTGATTCGCTAAATCTATAGATCCAACCAGCATATCCTTGAAGGACCTACGCCCAACAATATTCATGTCAAACCTCAAGGGATTTCCATTACTATCCACCACAATCATCTGATCTCCATCAACAAATTTTTCATTTCGAAAGTGAACTTTTTTAGTTGCTTTCTCCTCCACTATAGGCAGTAGGAGAAGGATTGGGATCGAGTCATTTTCCATCTGTTTTGTATCTTTAATAAAGTTGATTCTTACTAACAATGCTAATAATAAAATTATTAATTAATTCAACCTTTTTTCATCTTTTTTTAATCCATTTAAAAAGGAAAAGTAAAAAAAAAAGTCAATATCCACTTAAAATTGCATGGTTCACATTAATCTCATAAGTTTAATTTAACTAAGGATTCATATTGCTTCCGTACATCCATTATATCTTCATTTAAAATTATACATCCATTATATCTTCATTTAAAATTAAATAATATAGTCCCATGTGAAAAATCCAAAATGTTGAAAATTTTACACTTTAGCCACTTTTTACCTCATCATTTTTCATTTCTCACTGCATTTAACACCTATCATATTTTGGCTTCATAAATCATAATTAGGATCCATGAAATTATTTCCTCACATAAAAATTACACTTGTGTCATTTCTCTGCAAAAATGGAAAAATTACTTTGCACTTCTAACCTTTATTTAATTTAGTCCAAACATTAATTTCTTCACCCTCATTCATACTTCATGTCATTTTCATACCAAATAATTAAAATCAATCCTTTTTTCTTTATTTTTTTTAAATTACACTTTAGTTTTCATACTTTTCCAAATATTCAATTTAGTCCTTTTTTTTCCGAAATGTTGCACTCACGTTTATCTTTACTAATTTCCTTTCCCAACACCAAATTAACTCCATAAAAAATCATTTAATAAACTCATTTTCATATTTTCTTAGAAATTTCACTATAAAATTTCCTAGAATGGTGCCATATATTACACTGAGAATTTTGGGGTGTAACATTAAATCCTTTTAGAACTCTCCTATAAAAATATATGCTCTTTAAAGATTATTTGCTCTTTAAAGATTATTTTTTCTCCCGTTAATTTAAATTAATATGAGATAAATAATAAATAAAATATTTTAATCCTTGTAGACCTCTCAAATAAATAGATTGTAAACTACAAGAACACTTTTTCACTTTACTTAATGGCACTATAAAAAAAGTGTCACTTCCAAGCCATTCAACGCAACTTCACGACTTCACAAGTTTTGAAGTTTAGAAATTTAGAAATCAAAGCTTAAAGAGAAGATTTTTGAAAACTAGAAGTTCTCTTCAAAATACCAAGAACTTGAAGAAATTCTAAACCGCATTGCATCAAGTTTGGAGAAAGTTGCTCTTTGACCTTAAGCAACTAACAAAAAGTAGGCTTTAAGATCAAGTTTAAAAAGGCCCTTGAAATAGAATCATCCATCATATATCAAATCTCAAAGACTCTTTGATCAAAGTACTCCCCAACTTGGTTGCATCAACATAAAGGTAATAACATCAGCTTTCAAGATCAAATCTCAATAACCCTTGAAGTGCATTTCATTGATTCAAGATTAAGTCTCAAACTTTTCAATCAAAATCAAATCAAATTCTCAATCAATCATCTCTTCAAACCCAATTTCAAGATTGATCTACCGTAATTTGATACGTTAAATTATGCTCTCAAAAGCACTCGATAAGCTTATTTTCAAGTAATTTAGGTGTCTTTTCTAATTTTTTATTAATTTTTATTTTTCACTATTAATAATCATTTTTTGTTTATTTTTGTTCCTTTTGAAACCCAAATTGGAAAAATGGTGTCATAGGGACCTAACAGGGCGTTTGAGTTGATGTAAGGAGATGACAATGGCCCAACCTTGAGGAAAACAACATTCAACGTGGGTGTTGCAACACTAATGCTTGAAAGTCCTGACACCAAGTCCCTTTACCCCGAGGGTGCAAAATTGCAACTAGAAATCAATCTAAAGTTGGTTGTCGAGAGAGTCACGACACCGAGGGCATGATGTCTTGACACCTAGCCTCCAAAGTCGTGATATCCCTAAAGGTGTTGAAGTAAAAAAAATCGTGGTCACCACTAGTGATGTTGCGACACATAGAACCTTAGAGCCACACTTGTATCACTGTCGAATGTGTCATAACATCAATGCCTGACAAGAAGAAAATTGTTGTAAGGTAAGTCTTTGTCCTACACAAACCCAAGCTAAAATATAACTTTTAGGGGCATTTTTTTCAAGATGTTGGATTTGATCTCAGTTGATAAAGGCCATTTTTGGCTAAAAACTAAATGAGCCAACTTTATCTTTTCATCTTTTTAGCTTAAGTAGTTGTCTTCTTCTCCATTGTTAGGTTTAGGGTATTTACTTTTTGAACTTAGTTAGTTGGGTTGTTAGTTCAGTTAGTTTTTACTGTAGCTATTTTATTTTCTTTACAATCTAGTCCTTAAACTCACTTTGTATTTGATTTTATTTGAAAACCTTCAATATATTTTAGTTTTATTTACTCTACAAAGCATAAAAATCTGAACATTATTTGTGTTTTCTCCTCCATTGTGTTTGTCATCATCTTTTCCAAGCAACCATCCAAGAAATTCTGAAGCTTTCTCTAAAATTACTCTTATGTTTATTTTAATGAGCTATTTCAGTATGTGTTGGACTGTTTGTTGCATGAAAATGATGTTGGGTAACTAAATCTATGGTGGTTGGTTGATGAAAATGTTGTTTGGTTAGTTTTTGGTACAATGACTAAATTATAAAAATAGGGCTAAATATAATAGGCTTCAAAACTTAGAATTGACACCTTTAGGTGAACATTTAGGTAGGTGAGACCGAGAGGCACCAATTTGGTTGTCCCGAATTAGTTTGGTGAGATCAAGAAATAAATTAGACTAGATCGTCTAAGTTGGTAAAATGGTGACCGAGAGGTAAATTTGAATCAATTAGAAGTTTAAGCCTTTTAGATCCCTAATCCAAAAACTAATCAACAACATGGAAGTCAACCAACCGCTTGTGTTACTTGAATTGTTAATTGCCTTTGTTCCTTCTTAATCTTAGATAGTTAATTTAGATTAATCACCTCTTTGATATGATTTGTCATAATACAATACTTAGCAAGTAGTTAGCTAGACTTCCTATTTGCATGCTTTTTTCACATTAATCACATTGTCTCCAAACTCTCTTGGGTTCGATCCTTAGAATACTCTAGTGTTCCATTGTAACATTTTAAATATTACAATTGATTGTATATGTATTGATTCTTAGCCTTGACACACATGCGTTAGGGCGTTGTCAAAGATCAAATATCAATAGCCTTTGAAGTAGCTAACATCCATCCAATATCAAATCTATACTACCCTTGGATGAAAACTCCATCAAAGGATTTTTCTAAAAATTGTTACTAAAAATTTTAAAAAAAAATTCTTTAATTTGTTCTAGTTCTTCCAGTCTTATATTCGACTTCTAATTTGTGTGTACAATGATTAGTCTATTTTTATGTAAAATTTAAATATTTTATCCTAACAGTATCTTAACAAGAAATTATAAGTGGTACATATAAAACACAAAAAATAAATTTACAATAAACTTATGTGTTACAATAAAAACTTCTAGATTACAGAAAAACATTCATTCATTCTGAAGTGACAAAGAAGCAATTATCTGAAAGATTAAGAGATAGAAAAAGTGATTCAAGAACATCAACGACGTGTTTTTGGTGAATTACAAGAGGAGAATAAAGCCCTAACAGCAACGCGACTAGTGTGACTCGAACCCAGGCAACACTTGAAGTAGTGAACACCTTGATCATCAAGCCAACACACGAGGTTCTCAACCACATGTTTTTAAACATTAGCAACACGAATTTATGCTTTCAAAGAAAATAAATTAAAAGAAAAAAAATCTTTTGTTTGGTGTTACTTATTGCTTGCACATGAAGGTTTATGTTACTACTTGTTAAATCTATAAATAAATCGTCAAATTCTACTATTAATCCCTGTATTATTAGTAAGTTGTGAATTTAATTATTGTATTATAAGTTGGATAGTCATTAAATTCATTAACTAAAATAATGTGACTTTTTTGTGGGTGTTTTGTGGGAATATTAACCAACATGACATTACACATGTGATAATATATTTTCTATATAAGATTTTGAAAACAACATAATTTAACTTAACGAATTTAACTGCTATTATTTGGGTCAATATTAAATTTTTAATATTTGGAAAATACAATAACTAAAAATAATCAAATTAAAAGTGTAAAAATTAAATTAACAATTTACCTAAAATATAGAGAATTAATAACAAAATTTGACCTAAATAAATCAATTTATTAAAAAATTTCAAAATACATGAGATTATTCTTTTTGAGTAATGTACATGCCATGGTGCCTTGTTTCAAATCTGCATCATTGCTCTTGATGATAACGGTTTCTATTTTCTTTGGAAGATGGAAAGATGTTGAGATATAAAAATATCATAAAGGTATTTAATGTTGTATTTACAGTCTTTTGAAATCAATCCACGATTAAAAGATTAAAAAATTACATTATTAATTTCTCATCATTAAAATACTTAAAAAGTTTTAAAATTATTTGGTTTGAATAAAAATATCAAATTTGAAAATTAGCGTTAAAAAAATTAATAAAACCTGAGATTAACCGTGCACTCATATACTACAATTAAATTTTTAGAAAAATTACAATTAAATTTTTAGAAAAATAGGCAGCACTATTTAGAAGAGATAATTACAAACTCTAAATATGAATAATAAAAATCACATTAAAAATGTTAAAAATGAATTTTTAGTTTTGTTGGAAGAATGAATTTAAAGGTATAAAATTTCAACATAGAGATTTTGAGAAGTTTCATTGGGAAAAGATCCAAACAGAGAAATCTTTTCTTCTTTAACTTGATCAAGACACAAGGTGCAGAACTTGTTTCAAGATTTCTTGATTGCTGTGAGTAATTATTAATGATTTGGTGGTGTATGATAGAATTACCAAACTCTTGTAATCCTCAAAAACTTTAATGCCAATCATCCAAATAAACCGTTGCTCATACTCTCGCTTCAAACAATTTCCTTCATTTTCATTTCAACTTTTGACCTCTCTTCCTTCAAACACACAAATAAGCAAATTGCTTCGATTCCATTGTAACTTGTAAGTTCCTTCTTAATTAATTATTTATTTATTTAGTGATTTGATTTGCTATAGGAGCAAATTGTTGGAACCGTTTTGATTCGTGTGCTATTTCCACTTTTGCTGGCTTCAATCCCACATTTTACTGCCCATTATTTTGTTATATGGTAGTGGGTGTACGTGGATGGTGGGATGGTAGTTCTTGATAGGGAACTATCACTATAAATACATTAAGCTTAAGGTCCCTAAGCATCAAAAATACAATTTTTGAAAAAAAATTTCATTAGTGAGATTTTTGAGTGCTTAGAATACTTTGACGTTTTTATATTTTTTAATTTTCGTGTTTTCGATTAACTAAGTACAATGTTCTTATCGGGTCTTTGACGCGTTGGACAAGTGGTGTTACAATGTCTGGTTTTGACATTTGGTTCAGACAACGGTTGGAGGTATTTCTGTTTGATTTTTCAGCAGCTTAAATTTTATTTAAACCATGATTTGTGCTTACATTTGGTATTAGGGCTTGGTTAATTTTTCCTAGTCCCGTTTTAAACTTTTGTTAATTTCTCAAAATAACAATTCCATGTTTCTTGAATTATTTTCAAACATTTTTTTTTGAGAATTTTTATTACAATTTTTGTGTAAAATCGTTAGATTTTATTAAAGTGAAATTTCTAAAATTAATTTTGTTATAAAAATTTAGCGAAAAATTTTAAAAATTTGTTGTTTGAATATTTTTTATGTATCTGAAGTTAATGGTTGTATTTGAATTAGACCTGATCATGGCCCGGCCCGAAGGCCCACCTGAAATTTGGGAGGGTTTGGGCAAAAATATAAGCTCAAAAAATAAGCTTTGACAAAAAAATAAGGCCCGTTTTAAAAATGGGCCGGGCCTCAGGTAAGGCATCTTTGGCCCGAGCCCGGCCCGGCCCAACCCGGCCCGAATACACTAAAATAAAAAATATGCTTTTTTTTAATATTATTTTCTTGTTGTTTTCTATCTATTTTGTTACCATTTTACTATTATGTTGCTACTATTTTGTTGTTATTGTTAGGATATTGTATAAAATTTATGTTTTTATTAATTTTGTTATTATTTTAAAGACATTTGTTAATTTTGTTATTATTTTAGAGACATTTAATTATTAAGTTGCATCTATCTTAGTATTATTTAAGTATATATATTTTTAAAATTTATTTTCAATTTGTTGGAAAATATTTATTTTGATATTTTTAGTATTTTTGATGCACTAGATATATATTTTAAATTATATAAAAAATATAAAAATTAGTATGGGTCGGGCCCGAGTTTTAGTATTTTTATTTGGGTCGGGCTTGGGAAAAATTTTAGGCCCATTTTCAAGCCGGGCCAAGCCCTGGCCTAGCAAACGGGCTTAAAATTTTAATTGAGCTCGGCCCGGCCTAGCCCATGATCACCTCTAATTTGAATTATCTGGTTATTAGTTACATACATTTTTAGGTGCATAAAAATTTTAGACTTATTTCATAAGGTATTTAGCAATAAAACTATAAAATATATGTCTAAGGATCCAAATAGTTTTATTTAATTAGACAATTAGCCACAACAAATTTAATTAAATAAAATTATTTATTATAGTAAGGATCTTATAAGGTTTATAGATATTAGATGTTGCATAATGGCTTAGCAATAATCTTGACTAAAGTTTAAAGATTAATATCTAGCTAAGTGGTTTTTATAATTTTATTTAGTTACAGACAAGCCAAAACATCTTTAGTTAAAAAAAATTATTAAAGTTACAAATCACATACGAAAAACATAGGTATTAAATCTCATTACATAATTTATTAAGATAAATTTATTAAATGATTTTTCATAGTTACCCACAGGAATTATGAAAATGAATTTAATAATTTTTATCGAAAGGATTGTAATTAATTCTATTATAAAATGAATCTAACTGAATTAAAAATTTAGTCTGCGGGCAATTTTTATGTCACTAGATTCATTATTTACTTAATTTACATTGGCAGATTATGATTTATGTTTGCCTCAAATTTCTGTTCAGCATATATGTTGATTTATTTTGCAATTTTACAACCTGTGATTATGTCTGATAATAAAGTAGATATCCTTGAATTAACTCGTGAGAACTTTAAGTTTTGGAAGGAGAGTATTCTTCTCCAATTGGGGTGCTTGGATATTGACTATGCCATAATGAAATCTGAGGCACATATTACAAAAATCAGCACTCAAGTTGACCTTACTCTGTATGAAAAATAGGAGCGATCTAATCGCTTAAGTATCATGTTCATAAAGAGTAAGTTCCTATTGATGTTTGTGGCTCAATTAAACATTATGAGAACGTCCAAGAATTATTGGTGACTATTGGAAAACAATTCAAAACTTCTCAAAAGTCATTAGCTAGCACCATAATCATGAAGTTTACATCAATAAAGCTCATTACCGTGAAAGGTGTATGTGATTACATCAACAAGATGAGAGATTTAGCAGCTCAATTAAAACACTTGAGGTTGAAATGTCTGAATATTTCCTGGTGCACTTTACATTGAACACTCTTCCACCTCAGTTTGGGCCTTTTAAGATCTCTTATAACACATATAAGGATAAGTGGTCTATTGATGAGCTTTTGACCATGTGTGATCAAAAGGAGGCCAGACTCATACTAGAGATGGAAGAAAGTGCACTAACGATTACTCAAGGAAAGAAGACGATCCAAGCTAAGCAAAAAGGGAAGGCTAAAATGCAACCCCAAGATGACATAAAGAAAGAGTCCAAATGTTTCTTTTGTAAAAAGAAGGGACACTTAAAGAAGGACTGTATTAAGTTTAAAAGTTGGCTTGAAAAGAAAGGTAAACCAATCTCACTTGTTTGCTTTGAGTCTACTATGGTTGATTTTAGTTATAACACGCGGTGGATTGATGCTGGTTTTACAATCCATATCTCAAATTCCTTACAGGGATTAAGATACCTAAGGAAACCAATGGGATTTGAGCGACACATCTATCCAGGAAATAAGATGGAGTCGCATGTTGAAGCAATTGGAACATGCAAAGTAGTGCTTAGGAGTGGCTTTGTTTTAATTTTATAAAAGACTTCAAATTTTCAATTTTTCTAGAAATTTAGTTTCTATTTCAAGACTTGCACCATTTGGATATTGTTTTAGTTTTTCAAACACCGGTTTCAGTTTATTTTACAAATCTGAACTTATTGGAAATGGTGTTTTATCTGATGGTCTTTATTCTCTTAATTTGCAAAATAATGTCACTCATAATGTAATACATGTTCAAATCGGTACTAAATGTTGTGTTATAAATGAAGATTCCTCTATTTTATTGCACCAGAGTTTAGGACACATCTCCATTGAAAGGATTAAGAGATTAGTAAATGATGGGGTACTTAGTACTTTAGATTTCACTAATTCCAATACTTGTATAGTTTGCATTAAGGGCAAACAGACTAACAAGTCAAAGAAAGGTTCCAAAAGGAGTTTGATCGTATTAAAAATCATCCATTTTGATATATGTTGCCTAGATATGGATATGCAATGTAACACCCTTAACCCGTATCTATCGTCGAAATAAGGTTATAGAGCTTCACCGTAAAAACATAATTTAAAACATTCATTTACAAACATTTCATAAAACATAGCATAATACAATCAAACACATGCATATCTATCCTTTTTCGAGCCTTCGAGCCCTTAGAAACACTTTAGAAATGATTCAGGACTAAATCAGAAACATATGAAACCTTAAGGAAAAATTTAGAAAAAATTAAAACTATAGGGGTCACACGGCTGAGACACACGTTTGTGTATCAAGCTGTGTAAAAATCAAATTAGGGACACACAGCCGTGTCCCAGCCTGTGCCCATGCCCGTGTAACTCTTTGACTTGGGTCACACGATCGAGCCACGCGCCCGTGTGCTAGGCCATGTAACCTTCGAAATGCAACCTTTAAAACCTACAGGGAACACACAGCCATGTGTGACATATGGCTAAGACACATGCCCGTGTCTTAGGCCGTGTGGACAACAAAATGACCAAAATCAAGCCATTTATCTCACCCTTTAAAACATGACCTACAAGCCATCTGCACATATACATAAGGCCTTAAAACATACCCAAATCATGCATAAAATGGTCAAATCTTTATACCAGGTGTCCATAAAACCAATATTCCAAAAGGCATCTCAATCACAATTAACATACCAAATATGGTCATTCCAAACATGCAGCAATTTAACCATATTAACAACCACCAACAATGCATCAAAATACCATAAGTGCCATAAATCTAAAGTAACATTACATGCCATAAACATCAACTAAATGTTAGACATGCATCTATCTATACATGCCATTATAACCATGACCAAAACATCAAAATCTACCGATATAATCGTTGGATAGTGTGATAGATATCCGATTAGCTTTCAACCCAATCGAACTTCTGATAATTTGTGAAGTAAGAGAAAGATAACCACATAAGCAATGAATGCTTAGTAAGCTCGTATAAACTTTAATCATAATATTCCATTTTAAATATGAACTTTATAAGTCATAAATAAACCTATACCAATGCCTCAAGATTTATCAAACTATATAATTATCAACTCACAAATGAATAGGTTCATTAACATCCCAAATACTTTCCATTTATAACATAATAAGGTCTTATAAGTTGAATTACATAATCATTAACCTTTTCTTAAAATAGTGAATCATTTCATTTGCTTACTTTCCATTCCATTTGCTTAGCATAAGCTTAATTACGTTATCAATTCACGAATTAATGTATTTATTCATGACATAAGTAAACTCACATATATCATAAGTAAATTCCTTCATTACAAGTAAGTCCTGTAACTCAACAATCCTTTTTATTTCATCATATTTTGTCTCATCTATGAACTTATCATTTTAATATCTATTCTTACTCGTTTCATTTGCATAACACACAAGACATAAGCATAAACATTAACCATAACCACAAGCTAGTGCATTTAAACATAACTCTTTCACATTTAACTAATAATCATTCTGTAATTCATCATTCGTCTCAAACTTTCCTATAAACATATCATTCTGGAATCACTTACTTTCACTAAACAAGATTAAAGCTAAATGAATAAATTAATCATACCTGTTATACATTTACGAAGCATTTATAAGCTTAGTCTTAAAAATGATTCATTGTATGCTTCTTGTACTATAATAATTCAATCCAAACTCATTCATATATATACATAAACATATATCTTTAACCAAATAATCATCAATATAATGATACTCACATATGATCAAGTAATTCATTGAACATTTAACATTTAACATTTACTAATATCTTGATTATACATTAGCCTTTAACATTAAAATAATTTTGTAAATTTCATTCACAGTTAGCCCAACGAACTAGTTGTAACAGCCTGGTTTAGACCCTAGTCGGAATAGTGGTTTCAGGACCACAAATTCGAGTTAGAAAATTTATATTAATATTATTTTCTGTGATTATAGTATGTGGTTAAGCATGTGTGAAAGTTTAGTATGAAAATTTAATTGTTTTTGTGCTCAATTTGATAAAAGGACCTAATCGTGTAAAATGTAAAAGTGGCCTTCTATTTGTTTAAGTGCCAAATTACCATATGTTGCATCCTTATGATTCAATTATACCAATGAATTAATGTATGGACAAAATTAGACATGAGTTGTTGGATTTTAAATGAAATGAAAAAAGGTTAATTTAGTAATTAAAATATTATGTTATTATAATTAAAAGAAAACATTTTGGTTCATTATTTGTTTGTTCTTGCCGAAAATATAAAAGAAAAAGAAATGTTGAAGCTCAAATAGGGTCCGACTATATTTAAGCTCAATTAGGTAAGCATTTGAGCTCGGTTTTTTATGATTTTTACGTTTTTTGTGATCGTTGTTAAGTGTTCTAACTAGCCCATGCTTAAATTCATGAAATTATTGATAATTTGATGACATGAAATTGATGAATTCATGAGTTTTGTGATGTTAAATGATGAAATATGAAAGCTTAGTGCTTGATATACATGTTTTGTAAAGTGATTTTGAGTAAAAATGCATATTAGGGATTAAATTATGAAAATGAGAAATTGAGGGACTAAAATGTGAAATAAATAAAATGTGTGGGCTTATATGAACTAGGGTAAAATTCGGCTAGGCAATTGTATAAGGAAATTTTGAATAATTTGTGATTTTATGAATTAGGGGCTAAAGTGTTAAAATGTGCAAATGTGAGGGCTAATTTGTAAAAATGCCCTAAATATGTGTATATTGTAACAACCTGATTTAGACCCTATTCAGAACGGTGGTTTTGACACCACGAATCGGAGTTAGAAAAATATTTTAAAATTATTTTCTGTGTTTATTATGTGTGAATTTATATTTGTGAATTTTTCGTGTTTTAATTTTATCGTTTGAGTGCCAATTTAATAAGAAGGGCTTAACCGCGTAAAATGAAAATTTGATGGTTTAATATGTAAGGGATGAATTGTGATTGTCTTTGTAATTTGATGTGTTTAAGATGCAATTTGCCCATGATAACATTTAGTGAACGGTAGTGACCTTATAATATAATGGTTTTATATTTTATTATAAAAGTTAAACTTGTAAAATGCTAAATTATATATGATATAATAAAGCATAATTAAAAGGCCATGTTAATATGTTCATACTTTTGACCGAAATAACAAAAGAAAGAAAGAAAATAAAGCTTAAGGCATTCGACATTGTTGAAGCTTGATTAAGGTATGTAACTAGCTACGTTTTTGATAATTTTTACGTTTTTAAGATCTTTGCAGTGTAATGTACAAAGCCCATGCTTGAATTTCTGATTTTGATGAATATTTTGAGTTATGCCATTGATGAATAATTGAGCTTTGTGATGTTAGTTGATGAAATATGAAAGATATGTTTTGGATTAACATGTTTTGTATTGGAATTTTTGATGATTTTGAGTAATTAGGATAATAAATTGAGAGACTAAAATATAAAATAAATGAAATATATGAACTTGGATGAACACAAGGAACATTCGGCCTAAGCATGGTGTGTGCAAATTTTGCATGTTTTGTGTTTTGTGCAATTTGGACTAAATTGTAAAAGTGTAAAATGTTAGGGGTAAAATG
The DNA here is from genome assembly GCF_007990345.1 of Gossypium hirsutum. NCBI lineage: Eukaryota > Viridiplantae > Streptophyta > Magnoliopsida > Malvales > Malvaceae > Gossypium > Gossypium hirsutum. The sequence goes on along the minus strand of NC_053424.1, from coordinate 102,758,771 downwards.
GTAATTTGCCCATTTATGTATTTTTGGACTAAATTGAGTGAAAATATGTTTGAATGAGTTTAATTTGAATATGTTTAGATCAAGAACCAAATAAATCAGATTTGGATCGGGGGAAAACCAAAGTTGTCGATTAGTCATCCCATTCTAATTAGAGTTGTCTGAGGTAAGTTTATAAGCAAATAGATGTTGTTTATTTTAAATAAATACAAGCTTATTATGCTGAAATGAATTATGTGAAGTATGTCTGTTGTTAGCCAAATGTGTATATGCTAAGGAGCTATATTTACAAATTCGTTTCGACCGAGTTACAACATTTGAAAGCCCCGTACAAACCTTAAGAATAGCTAGGATACATATGTCATGACATAGAATTTTCGATATCGTGTAATACCACGTCTGGGATGTTGGCATCGATATATGTGGAGACCATGCTTGGGACTTTGGCATTGTATTTGATTCGTGTAAGACCCTGTCTGGGATAGTGGCATCGATATGTAATAGCATATAAGACCACGTTTGGGACGTTGGCATTGTATGATATGTGTGATTATCTGAGTATCCTAGTCAATTCCGAATGGTTCAACGGGCAATGATAAGATGTGATCAGATGTGTAAATCGAGCTAAGTGATCAGGTATGACATAGTTGATTACTTATTTGAAAATAAGGTAAGTTGGTTATTTGAAATGTGATGCAAAATTATACCTTATGCTAATGTAAATACATATGTGTATTAGTGAAGTGTACTCGGCCACATGGTATGTAAATAAGTATGAGTTATTAAAACTGGTTTAAGAGTATATGCTTATGAGTGTGTATATTTGGTTATATAATGGTACTATGGTTTTGAAATTGATTGTTACTTTGATAATAGATACATGTATATTCGGCCAAGGTAAAACTTATATGTGAAAGTATATGTTATATATGAAATTGTGAGCTTGAAATTAAGTGTGATTATGAAAGCATAAATTGATTTGGTTAAATTGAGTTGATATTGTTATTAAGTTATTTGTTTGCTTATGACTTACTAAGCTATGATAGCTTATGACTTACTAAGCTATGATAGCTTAATGTGTGTGTTTATGTTTGTCTCTGTTTTATAGATTTTGGAGGCTAGTTACGAGCTCGGGATCATCAGCAAAGTCTATCACACTGTCGTCTGTTTTTGGTATTTTATAAGTTTGAACTTGAACCCATGGCATGTATGGGCTAGATTATATTTGGTTAAGTTTGAAGTTGTATATATATTAAGCCATGCGAAAATAGCTAATATGTTATGTGAGTATATGAAACTTTAGTCAAGTTTATATGTGTTATATTCTTTGGAAATGGTTGGTGATTTTGGATGTGTATTTGGTTGTTTCGGCTATGGTTTATGCATAGATAAAAGTATATGTGAACTTGGTTGGTATGTTTTGTTAAGGTGCTATTATGTGATTTGGTATTAAAGGATATTCGGTCATGAGATGAAGTAGGTATGGATAATATTTGTATGTCTTTGATCATGGAGAGTAAATATGATTTTAGGTGTAATGAAAAGCTTGTGAAATGACCATGTTTTGATTCAACAAATAAGTTAATAATTTTCGGTGGATGTTAGATAATTAGGGTGACATGAATTTGATATTAAAGTTGGATTGTTTTGGCTATATGGATATATATACTTAGCCGAATATGTGATTATTGTATTAGTTTTGAATATGAATTTTGTTAGTTTGCTTGATAAGTGATAATAGCATGTTAAAATTCAGTTTTGGTATGCTAAAAATGTAACACCCCAAACCCAGCCTAGACGTTATGGCTGAATCTGGCTTGTCACATCAAAGCGTCGTTCAAAAATCGAGTTATCGTTAAAAGTTTATTTCTATAATTAAAACCTTTTGCTCAAGGTTAGCAAATCATCTTGTCAAAAATGTTTACTTAATGTCTGGCATTGATACTTTAAATTATTTCAAAACGCGAAAGCTACTAAAGTTTGAAATATAAAATGTCTATTTTTAAATTTTTTGAAAATAGTTATTAATTTTTGAAAATTCATGTTTAGCAGTTTTAAATAAGGAAATCAAAAGCCCAATTAAATATTTAATCCCTCAAAGGCCTTATTACAGAATTAAAACCCCAAAACATAAAATTCAAATAAAAAGTCTATAGTAGAGCATCAATGGTCGTGTGGCCACCTCCGAGTCTCTCGCGGCTCCAAATTGCCTAAGGCTGGGGATTACCTGCACAGTTAAAAAATGGGATGAGTTTATGAAAACTCAGTGTGTAATCCCCTCCTAAATTAATATAGTTAGTAAACAGATAGAATTCAGAATCAGTCTGGGTTGGAGCCCATTACAGTAACAGAACAATGAGTGTGGGCCTAAGCCCAGTACAATTTCACTTGGGTCTCAGCCCTCATCAGAATCAATTGGGCCAGCCCATTGTCAATATCAGTAACAATGGGCCTAGCCCATTAATAGAATCATGTGGGCCTAAGCCCATTACAGAATCAGTATCAGATGCAGATATACAGACAGATAACCAGCCCAGTCCAAGCAACACACCACCCGTACCAACCAGCATACCATGTGGGGATAAAATCAACCCACCCAGCCAACACACCAAGCTTAGTACCGGTTGTGGCACTAAGTCAACAGAACGACTCAACGCTGTAGATAGAACGGCTAAAGGCCGTAAATATCGCAGCAACGCTGCCAGTTAACAAAACAACTATAAGCCATAAGTATTGCAGAAAGGCTAAAAGCCTTGTACAGAATGGCTACTGGCCGTACACTTCCTCCGTCAATAATAACCCAACCCCATGCAGTATTTCATGTCATAAATAATACGTGTATGCAAAGTCATACTCAGTACAATCATATATGTAAATCATAAGCACATTAGTCATACGGAAAATAAGGGCATAATCGTCATTCTACCATACAGGGGTATTATGGTCATTTTATACTACAGGGGTATTTCAGTAATTTTACCAATATTCAGTTTTCAGCTCAGATAATGACCTCTCCGAAGGTCTATAGTCGCCTCACCGACACAGATAACCTAAATGATCATAATAGTGTAAATGGGCATAACGCACATTACTCGGCACAAGTGGGCCTACACGCTCGTATCGCCCATTTAGCCTAAATTCAATTACGGCTATGTGACCTACATAGTGCAGTCCAATATTCATCAATTACCACAAAATCAATCCGTGTGGGGCCCACGAGCCTATTGGGCCCACACAGCCCATTGAGGCCCATTGAGGCCCTTAACGGCCTATGCCATGCACATGACATGACAAGCCCAACTACTTCCCACCTATTAGTTAGATTTACACAAGCGGGCCCATGGGGCCCATTGGGCCCATTTGGCCCATCGAGGCCCAGTGCACGAAAACGCTCGTGGCGGCCTCTACAATCTGTCACCCATAGTTTGTGGCCTCAGTTTACCCCACGAGCGATCGTACACTCGTGAGGCCTCAAATGATGAAGTTTCAACTTTTCGGCTTTTGTCGATTTCCAACAAAGAAAGGCGTGAATACACACCACCAACTTTGGTTAAGCAGGTATGAAATAATCTCTCCTAAAACCAGTGATCACCAACTCATCTTGTTCGCTCTATTTAAAGCCACCTTCTCGCCAATTCTCATGTTAGCTTGCCGATGTGGGATTACTTTCAACCATTAGGTTAAAATTCCTTATTTTTTTATGACCACTTCAACCACAGAGTTCCAGTACAACTCCACCTCCTACACAACTCAAACAACAAAATAAATACTCTATTGCGCATCTCAAGACTTGAACCTTAGACCTCACAGTTACACAACATGCCACCTTGCCACTACACCGCAAGGCTCTTTGTGTCACCATTTTAGCCTCAATTAATTATAAGGTCTATAGGCCAAAGTCTAGGTTCCTTTAAAAGAAAAACCAAAATAAATTGCAAGAGACAAACTTGAACCTAGGCTCCCTTACAACCTTAATGACACCACAACCACTAGACTACAAGCTTCCTTGTGTCATTTCCTTAACACAACAATTTAAAAGGCCTTCATCCAAGAACCCAGGGTTTTATTCACTTAAAACCAAAATTTTTGCTAAATCCCAGGTTTGAAGCCAAGATTTCTCCAACACTTCTCAGGGCCATTATGGAAACACGAAAATTTATATACTTTTTCATACCCTTTTTAACTTAAAACCAGGCTATTCCAGTTAAATTCTTGTCAAAAATAATTAAATATTATAAAATAATTAAATTATGTTAAAAATATGAACATTATGAATTTTAATTAATTTCATAGTTAATTTTGATTAAATTTGGTTATTTTTGACAGAATTACACAATTGGAGAAAAAGGGCCCGGTGAACACTGCGAGAAGAACAAAATCGAGAGTAATTTGAAGTATCGAGGCCAATTAATTTCCAGCCCAAGACGGTCCAGAAATGTGTATTAATTCATAATTAAATTAATTTTAATTTATTTCCTATTTAATTTAGGTTAAATGAAGAAAGGGCCTAGTGAACCGCACTAGTTGAACAGAATCGAGTGAGCCGAACCAGCCACTAATTGGGCTGACCAGAACCGTCTATTGGCTGGCCCAAATCAGAAAATTAGCTGATAAAATATGCTTGCAAAAAGGCCCTTGAAAAACCTCCAAATTACGTTCAAACCCCACCTTTATTTTAGGCTTTGTAGATTTGCCCCAGCCTATTTTTAGCAAGGTTGAAAGCTTCAACCTTGCCATGTGTGTGGCTGGACATGGGAGGGCTCTCTTGGCTGCTGAATTTTCTATTTTTAGCAGCCCTCTTTGGCTATAAAAGCCACCCTATGCTTCCCATTTCAAGGCATCCCTCAACATCCCTCATTCCACAACATTCTCTCAAGTTTCCTCTCTATTTTTCCATCCCATTTTCCCTTCCTCTTGCGCCGATTTCCTCTCTTGAGAAAGAGGTGTTCTTCAGACATCTTGGGAAGCAATCAAGGATTCATAGAAGCCTTGCTCGGCGAAGACAACGGAGACTAAGAACGGAGCAACAGTCGAGCCGCAGAGAAACACAGGATTTGCTTTCTGTTCCCTTTCTTTTTAATTTTTGTTGTTTTTATGATGAACATATCTATGAAAAATATTGTTGTTGAAATGGTTATTTTAATCAATTTAGCTTGAATTTAATTCGTGTTGGGTTGATTATATTTTTCCTACTTGAATTATTAAAATAGTGTTTATGCTGTTATAGGCCTCAGTGAAATGCTTGATTAAGTAAAATCATCCTTAGGTTATCTGGCATTATAATTGTTTAGATAACTAAAGAATTAATTGTTTAAATGGATTGAAATTGAAATTAATGGACTCAGTACTTAATCAGTGCATGTTTAATTCTTCTAAGGTAACTAAAAATTAAATTAGCATTGTATTTGGCGATACATTTGCCTTGCATAACTTGCAACATTGTTGTGATTAAATTGTTTCAAGATATGGCTACTTTGTTACTTCACATAATCTTTTACATGTTTATGAAGTTGAATTAATCGGTTGAATCGACATAGGAATATGAGAGAGATAATTTAATTCAATAAGTATGTATGTGCGATAGCATGTTTACTTTATTAAATCTGTTTAGTCGATTGAATTGGCATAGGGATATGTTCAAGAGATAAATGGAATTTTAATTAGTAAATATGTTCATAAGTTATCAAATTACTGGGTTGCCGTGAAATTTTTCATAACAGCATAAGCACGAATTTAATATTTCTAAGTTAAAAAGGTATAATTAATCCAACACAATTATATCATCTTGATTAAATCTTAATTGAAATCGTGCACTAGAACTCTTTTATTTTATTTAAATTGTTTGCTTAGTTTTAAAATCTTAGTTTATAAATCACTCTTTTCAAACAAAAATCATTTTTACCTCACCAAAGTGTTTTAATTAATTTCATAAATATTACTTTTTACAGTCCCTGCAGGTACGATAACTCGACATTTACTTGTCACTTTATTACTTGTTACGATTGTGTACACTTGCACATTTCCACCGTTCCAAGTTTTTGGCGCCATTGCCGGGGACTGTTTTTTAAAAAAAACATTATTTGTGAATTTATTTTTAAATTTTGGTTCTATTATTTTCCTGTTCAATTTTACTTACCTAATTAATTCTTCCCTGATTATTTCAGGTGTTTATGAGTATTGACCGAAGTATCGACTTACTCCCAGTGGACCCTGAAATAGAACGAACCTTTCGCCAATGAAGAAGACAAGCAAACTAGAGAAGGATCGAAGAAATGAATTTCGAGAATATCAATCAAGGAAACAGAGCAAACCTTGCTCAAAATCCTATCCTTATTGCTGATGATAGGGATAGAGCTTTACGAAAATTTACCGTGCTAGTTTTTAATGACCTTAATCCAGGTATTAGAAGACCTGAGATCGAGGCACAACAATTCGAGCTGAAGCCAGTCATGTTCTAAATGCTTCAGATAGTAGGCCAGTTTAGTGGAATGCCTACTGAAGATCCTCATCTTCATTTAAGACTGTTTATGGAGGTGAGCGACTCTTTCAAGCTAGCCGGAGTACCCGAAGATGCATTACGATTAAAACTGTTCCCGTACTCGCTGAGGGATAGAGTTCGAGCCTGGTTAAACTCACTGCCACCGAACTCGATTTCTACATGGCAAGAGTCAGTAGAGAGATTTCTTGTGAAGTATTTCCCGCCTAGCAAGATTGCTAAGCTAAGAAATGAGATTACTGCTTTCCAACAAATGGATGATGAGTCCTTGTATGAGGGATGGGAAAGATTCAAAGAGTTATTATGAAAGTGCCCTCATCACAGAATTCCGCATTGTATCCAACTTGAGACATTTTACAATGGTCTCAATGCTCACACAAGGATGATAGTAGATGCTTCTGCTAACGGTGCTATCTTATCTAAGTCTTACAATGAGGCTTATGAAATCATCGAGAGGATCGCCAGTAACAATTATCAGTGGCCAACCAATCGAGCAACATCAGGAAGATGAGTTGCTAGAATCCATGAAGTGGATGCTCTCACTTCACTTGTATCCTAGGTATCTTCGATATCTTTAATGTTAAAGAATCTTACCACTAATGGGTCTAACAGTTTTGCAGCTCAACCACCTAACCAATATAAGAATATAGCCTGTGTCTATTGTGGGGAAGGACATGTGTTTGAAGAATGTCCGTCAAACCCAGAATCCATGTACTACATAGGTAATCAGAACCAGAACCGAGGAAGGCAAGGGCTGCAATCCAACTTTTACAACCCATCGTGGCGAAATCACCCCAATCTTTCCTAGAGTAACCAAGGGGCTGGAGGCAGTAACAACTACGCCCAACCTAGACCAACCCAGCCGCCTAGTTTTTCACAGCAAGTTCAGAAACCAGTTCAGGCTAAATCATCCAATAGCTTAGAGAATTTATTGAAGGCATACATGACGAAGAATGACGCCACTCTAAGGAATTTGGAGAATCAAGTGGGCCAGCTTGCTACTGAACTTAGGAACCGTCCACAAGGTGCTCTACCTAGTGATACAGAAAATCCGAGAAATCCAGGGAAGGAGCATTGTAAAGCACTAACATTGAGGAGCGGAAAAACGGTAGAGCCCAACATCATTGAAGTTGAAAAGGAGCATGCTGAAGCTCAAGATTCAGAAGAAGTTCAACCGAGTGTTAAAGTTCCTGTTCCACTAGAACCAGAACCTGCAATACCTGAAAAGGTAACCTCAGAACCAGCCAATTCTGATCAGCCAACCATTCCGTTAGTAGTAGAATTGCCGCCAAAGACAAATCAACCAGTACCAACTCCAGTATATAAACCTCCACCACCTTACCCTCAAAGACTCCAGAAGCAAAAATAGGAGGTCCAATTCAAGAAGTTCCTTGACGTACTCAAGCAACTTCATATCAACATCCCGTTGGTTGAAGTACTTGAACAAATGCCAAATTACGTAAAATTCATGAAAGATATCCTGTCCAGGAAGAGAAGACTTGGAGAATTTGAGACGGTAGCTTTGACGAAGGAATGCAGTGCATATCTTCAAGACAAATTACCCCCTAAGGTGAAGGATCCTGGGTGTTTTACCATTCCATGAAACATTGGAGCAACTTATTGTGGTAAGGCACTATGTGACTACGGCGCAAGTATCAACTTGATGCCTATGTCGATATTTAAGAAGTTGGGGATAGGTGAAGTTCAACCTACTACGGTTACACTTCAGCTAGCAGATCGATCCTTAGCACATCCAGAAGGAAAAATTAAGGACGTATTGGTACGTGTAGATAAGTTTATCTTTCCTACTAATTTTGTAATTTTAGATTTTGAAGCAGACAAAGAAGTACCAATTATCCTGGGGAGACCGTTCTTAGCAACTGGAAGGACACTTATCGATGTGCAGAAGGGCGAACTTACTATGCACGTTCAGGATGATCAGGTAACATTTAACGTTTTCAAGTCAATGCGATTTCCTATCACAATAGATGATTGTTCTGCAACATCCAACTTAGAGGATTTAATAGTAGAGAAGGAACTCAACTCTGTTGAGGATCCTCTGGAAAGAATTTTGACATCAGACCCTCCAAGTGACGAAGAGGAGGATGGAAACTTAGCTTTGCTAGAAGCTAATCAAAATGGATTTAATCCACAATCCCGTTTTGAATCTTTGGATTTAAAGGAAAGAGATTACACACAGTCGAAAGCATCAATCGAGGAGCCACCTAAACTAAAACTCAAGGTATTACCTTCTCATTTAAAATATTTTTATTTAGGTGACGCTTCTACTCTGCCTGTGATTGTTTTAGCAGAGTTAACTACTGAGCAAGAAGAGAAACTTATCTTAGTTCTGAAACAATTTAAGAATGCTATCGGATGGACCATAGCTGATATTCGCGGTATTAGTCCATCTGTATGCATGCACAAGATCATCCTGGAAGATGGTGAAAAAGAGATGATCGATGGACAACAAAGGCTGAACCCCATCATCAAGGACGTAGTGAAAATAGAGATTATCAAGTGGTTAGATGCGGGTATCATTTACCCCATCTCAGACAGTTCATGGGTAAGTCCGGTCCAGTGCGTACCAAAGAAAGGAGGTATCACGATCATAGAGAGTGAGAATAACGAGTTGATACCGACTAGAACAGTTACAGGATGGAGAATCTGCATTGATTACCGGAAGCTAAACAAGGCAACTAGGAAGGATCACTTCCCTTTGGCGTTCTTAGACCAGATAGACTCGCTGGGCGAGATTACTACTGTTTTCTCGATGGATACTCAAGGTACAACCAGATTACGGTAGCACCGGAAGATCAACACAAGACCACATTCACCTGCCCGTACGGTACATTTGCATTTAGACGCATGCCATTTGGTTTATGTAATGCATCTGCTACATTTCAAAGATGTATGATGTCTATTTTCACTGACATGGTAGAGAAATTTTTGGAAGTTTTCATGAACGACTTTTCAGTGTTTAGAGATACATACGATGATTGCTTAGCCAATCTGTCTAAGGTACTTAGGCGATGCGAAGAGACAAACCTAGTCCTTAACTGGGAAAAGTGCCATTTTATGGTATGAGAAGGTATCGTTCTGGGGCATCGGATAACAAGACATGGGATCCAGGTAGACAGAGTAAAAAGTAGATGTTATTGAGAAACTCCCACGTCCAACATCTGCAAAGGGTGTTAGGAGCTTTTTGGGCCACACCGGGTTCTATCGAAGATTTATCAAGGACTTCTCCAAAGTTGCTAAACCTTTATGCAAATTATTGGAGAAGGACACGATATTTAAATTTAATGAAGAATGCTTAAAAGCTTTCAATGACTTGAAGAATCGATTAGTCACAGCACCCATAATTGTCACACCAGACTGGGACTTGCCATTTGAATTGATGTGTGATGCAAGTGACTTCGCAATAGGAGCTGTCATGGGCCAGCGAAGGAACAAAGTTTTTCATCCCATCTACTATGCAAGATGAACTCTGATAGGAGCTCAGTTAAACTATACGGTAATAGAAAAAGAGTTACTTGCTATCGTATTTGCTTTCGACAAGTTTCGATCTTATCTTGTAGGTACCAAGGTAACTGTCTATACAGACCACTCGATAATTAAATATTTACTTTCCAAGAAAGACGCTAAGCCGAGGTTGATCCAATGGGTACTACTACTTCAAGAGTTCGATTTGGAAATTCAATATCGAAAGGGAGTAGAAAACCAAGTAGCAAATCACTTGTCCAGATTGGAGCTGCAAGAAGGGAATTCTCCACTTGTACCGATTTAAGAAACATTTCTAGATGAACAGATACTGAAGGTAAGTCATGTCCATAATACCCCTTGGTTTGCTGATTTTACTAACTTTTTAGCTTGTGGTTTAATGTCGTATGATAAGACATATCAACAAAGGAGAAAGTTTCTTTACGATGTGAAGTACTATTTCTGGGAGGAACCATACATGTTTAAAAAGTATGCAGATTAGATGATTAGGAGATGTGTGGCAGAAGAAGAAATACCGTAGATTCTATACCACTGTCACTCAGCCCCAAGTGGGGGTCATTTCGGAGGAACTCGTACTGCAGCCAAAGTATTGCAAGCCGGATTCTTTTTGCCAACACTATTCAAGGATGCATATGCATATGTAAAGAGTTGTGACCGATGTCAAAGAGTTGGAAATGTCACCAATAGAAATGATATGCCTCGAACAGACATCATTGAGGTCGAATTATTCGATGTTTGGGGTATTGATTTTCTTGGGCCCTTTCCTTCGTCTTTTGGTCACAAGTATATATTGGTCGTAGTAGATTATGTGTCCAAGTGGGTCGAGGCAGAGGCATATCCAACAAACGATGCTAGGGTTGTGATGAAGTTTTTTCAGAAACACGTGTTCACGAGGTTTGAAACCCTGAGAGCCATCATTAGTGATGAAGGGTCCCACTTTGTGAACAAGTGGTTAAAAGGGTTACTAGACAAGCACGGGGTGAAACACAAGGTTGCAACAGCTTACCATCCGCAGACGAATGGACAAGTTGAACTGGCAAATAAAGAAATCAAGGGCATATTGGAGAAGGTAGTTTGCCCGAACTGACGAGACTGGTCCAAAAGAGTAGATGACGCTTTATGGGCCTACAGGACAGCGTACAAGACACCTTTAGGGATGTCACCCTATAGGCTGGTTTTCGGTAAAGCATGTCATCTACCTTTGGAGTTAGAGCACAAAGCTTACTGGGCTCTTCGACGACTCAACTTAGATCCTAAGCTCGCAAAAGAAAGATGGATGTTCCAACTCAATGAGTTAGAAGAATTTCGAATGTTCTCATATGAAAATGCCAAATTACTCAAAGAGAGACTCAAGAAATGGCATGACAAACACATCCGGGTTCTAGAATTTGAAGCAGGTCAGCTCAACTTGAGATTGAAGTTCTTTCCAAGTAAGCTAAAATCACGTTGGTCCGGTCCATTTACAATTCACAGAGTCTATCCATACGGAGTTGTTGAACTCCAAGGTAAGAGAGGTAATTTTCAAGTTAATGCTCAGCGTTTGAAACACTATTGGGGGAATAAAACCGAACGGGATAACGTCTCGTTCATTTTATCAGATATTTAATATTTTTTTCGTGTTTTGTTTAATGAATAATTTAGGGTCTATTTTTCGGGTTTAATATGTTTAAATAAATTCTGTCTAGAAGGTTGGAACTTAAGCGGGACCATTTGTGACCCCTCCAATCTTTCCTGGGAATTTATTTTAACATAATTTTCCAAGAAATTTTTCCCTAATCAACAAAATAAATTTTTGTTTTTTAAATAAAAGGGTCAATTTGATCCATTTTTTAATTTGCAACTCAATTTTTAATTTTCATTGAGTCTAGGGATTTAAATTGAATTATTTTTATAGTTTGATTGCTTTTTTTGTAAATAATGAAAATTAGGTGCCTTTCTTTGTAAATATATTTTTTAAGGCATCTAGAAGAAATATATTTTTTATTTTTTTAACATTATTAATAATTTGATAAACTTTAATATATAATTATATTCATTATAATTTATATATTAATTTTTATCAACTTAGATTAGAATTAGGATTAATTTAATTTCAATTTTTATTTCATGTTTATCTTAGTAATTAATAGCAATTGATAATTCTATATGCTTATATTTAATTATTAATTGCTGTTAAGTTTGAGTAGGATTAGAATTAAACTCTTATCTTTAATTATTAAATTAGACTAAGAGTTCTATTTTAAGTCCTATTACTTATGCTATAAATACCACCTTATACCTCCCATCCATGCATCAACCAAAAACCAGAACACCTTGTGCCGCAACACCCCTAGCTCTAGCAGCCTAGTCGGCAAACACCCAGCAGCATCACGCTGCGCGACCCGATCAACACCCAGCTCCCACTTGTGCGCCTGCTGCTTCAGTCCAGCAGCTGCCCAGGTCGCATTCTACTGCTCTAGCGCCCCACCTGTGCGCCCTTGCTGCTGCTGCACAGGCCACGTCCCAGCTCCAGCACAAGCTCCAGGCCTGCTCGACGAAGTGCCGCGCGCTTCTTGCTGCACACCCTTGCGTGCTGCTGCTTGTTCTCTAGCCTTGTGCGGCACCCTCTTTGCACACCAAGCCTTAAGGAAAAATTCTTCAACCCTCCTCCTTTTAATTTGCCATCTTTTTCTTGCATTAATTTTCTTTGAGTTCTTATATTTTTGCAAAAAGGTCAATTATGCCTCACAAGAGAACTCGCGCCTTTGCTCAAATCAACGAAACACAAAGCAAGTTCCATTGTGTTAAAGCTAAAGTGAGATACGAAAGTACCTACAAAAATCAACAGATGCATTCTGAGAAAGGCTTCACACTGAAGGAGAGCAACTACAGAGATTTCATGGCACGTATTCGTCAAATTGCTGAAGCTCTCAATTGGGAACTGTTTTGTGAAAAGAGACCTAGTGTGGATGAAGAGGTATTTCGTGAGTTTTACGTGAATTTAACTTCAATTGAGATGACAGAAGTCCCTGTTCGTGGAATCAAGGTACCTATAAATTCGAATGCTATTAATGAGTTCATTGAATTGCCTTATTTCGAGAACGACGAGTATTCGTCTTTGATGAACAATATCAAGCCGGAACTTCTGCAAGAAATTCTCGAGGAGCTTACAGTTGAAGGTTCTAGTTAGACTGTGTCGAAACAAGGAACCCACACGTGTTGAAGAGAATACTTAACACCTATTGCAAAGGTATGGTTTTATTTCATCCGTTTCAGCCTTCTGCCTAGCTCACATGGGACTACAATTTCATTAGAGCGAATGGTCTTACTATACTCGATCTTAACGGGTAAGACCATTGATGTGGGAAAGATCATCCTGAAAGAAATTCAAAACTGTGCCGCTAGACATTCTGGCCCTGCTTACTTCCCCTTTATAATAACTATTCTGTGCTTGAAAGCAGAAATTCTTGCTAATGTCAAGAAGACAAGGTACACCCAAGGCACAATTACAGAATGGGACCTCTACTGAGTAGCTGGAGACTCAGTTCTACAACAACGAGTTGAAGAAAGTGAAGAACCTGAGGAACCTGATGAAGAAAAAGATCCCACGATGCAATCATTTGAAGTCCCTGATAAGGTGGACCTAGTAAAGCCAAAAGATGAATCGGATGCTGGAACTCCAATGTTTAGAGCTCATTCGCCTAACCCAGACTTTCGAGATGAGTTGTCAAATTTGATGGACTTAATGTAACATATGCAATGGCAGCAACAAGCATACTGGAGATACTAAAAAATAAGAGATGACTCGATTCGAAGTGCTTTCTAGAGAATATACAATGACCCATTTATTTTTGTGCCTGAATTTCCATATTTCATATTCGAGCCATGGACTCCACTCTCGAAAAAGGAGCGAAGCAGTTCATGCAAAGGCAATAATGATGGAGCAAAAGATGAGTCCAAGTTGGAAGGATCTGCAAATAAATAAAAGGGAGGGATCTTGACTCTATTTTATTTATGTTTTTTAGGTTATTTTAGGATCAAGTTTAAATTAGAAACTTTTATTTCTGCATAATAAAACAAGAGAAGGAAATCCTAAATAAACATGGACAAGTCATAAAGTATAAAGTGTGGCAATAGATATATACATGTCTAGGATTGGATTTCGAAAGAGCTTGGTACTTAAGCAGTCACATTGACTCACCTCCTCTTTTCTGAATTCCTACCTGGTGTATAGTATCTATTCACTTTAAACAATGAGGACATTGTTCATTTTAAGTTGGGGGGACCAAAATTTGAAATTATTTTCATCCAGAATAAATTTTTTCTTTTAATTATGATTAGGGTATATTTTTGTTCAATAAATTTGAATTTTTTTAAGTATGCTAAACTTGAGTATGAATAAAGTTCGATTTTTTTTCAATAAATTATTATGTAGCTTAATGATGACATGAATGTATTTTTAATAAAGCATGCAACTTCATACCATAAAATTTTTATCTCTTTAGGAAAGTTAGGTATGCATGAAAGTTTAAGTCTTTAGAATTGACTTAGTAGTTTCTTAAGGCGAAATCCTAGGAAGCTTGGAACATTGGAAATGATTTAGGCAGCTATTGTTTGGACCGTTTGAGCCTTTCAAGCCTACCATGGTAAATTTTATCCTTTGAAACCCAACTTTGAGACTATATGGCCTAATTTTTGGAACCTATACAAATTTAGCCCATCACGTTTCTCTTAATTATCTTTAAATTACCCCGAACACTAGACTCAGTACTATTTAAGAATATCGTTTGAAAATAAGTTTGGGGGAGTTGAAAAGAAATATCAAAAAATTTGTATGCAGAAAGCAAGTGCTCAATAATTAAAAAAAACACATATATTTGAAAAAGAGCATGTGAAAGTTGGTGATTGAAGGTTCGATTTACACTGAGTTTAGGGTTTTTAGCCAAAAATTTATCTATCTTTTTACCTACCTCTAAGCCCAGCCACATTACAACCTTGTTAAAGACCTATTGATTCGAAGTTCTAAAGTTACCTACATTAGTGGAGAGAAATTGCTTTGTTCAACATATAAAGACATAGGTTAAGCTTAATGATTGCGACTTGGTCTTGAATAAAGGATTAAAAAATTGAATTGTTAGGAATCATCATGTCTTTATTAAGAAACATTTATTCTAATTTTGCTATTGTAATAATTGTTGAGATTAATTTGAATAATATGAACACTTGAGTAGCAGAATGATCAAATTTCTTATTCTTTGAGCATAAGTATATCAAATTCATAATTTCGAGAAAACTGTTGTTCTGAAGAAGGTTTTCAAAGTGTTTCTGAGAAATTCTTTTCAAAATTTGTGCATTACTCGGGACGAGCAATGAATTAAGTTTGGGAGTGTGGAAACACGAAAATTTATATACTTTTTCATACCCTTTTTAACTTAAAACCAGGCTATTTCGGTTAAATTCTTGTCGAAAAATAATTAAATAATATAAAATATTTAAATTATCTTAAAAATATGAACATTATGAATTTTAATTAATTTCATAGTTAATTTTGATTAAATTTGGTTATTTTTGACAGAATTACACAATTGGAGAAAAAAGGGCCTGGTGAACACTGCGAGAAGAACAAAATTGATAGTAATTTGAAGTATCAAGGCCAATTAATTTCCAGCCCAAGACGGTCCAGAAATGTGTATTAATTCATAATTAAATTAATTTTAATTTATTTCCTATTTAATTTAGGTTAAATGGATTAATTTTAATTAATTATGAAGAAAGGGCCTAGTGAACCGCATTGGTTGAACCGAATGGACTGAGCCGAACCAGCCACTAATTGGGCTGACCAGAACCGTCCATTGGCTGGCCCAAATCAAAAAATTAGCTGATAAAATATGCTTGCAAAAAGGCCCTTGAGAAACCTCCAAATTACGTTCAAACCCCACCTTTATTTTAGGCTTTGTAGATTTGCCCCAGCCTATTTTTAGCAAGGTTGAAAGCTTCAACCTTGCCATGTGTGTGGCCGGCCATGGGAGGGCTCTCTTGGCTGCTGAATTTGATATTTTTAGCAGCCCTCTTCAGCTATAAAATCCACCCTATGCTGCCCATTTCAAGGCATCCCTTAACATCCCTCATTCCACAACATTCTCTCATTCTCTCATCCTCTCTTCACTTCTATCAAGTTTCCTCTCTATTTTTCCATCCCATTTTCCCTTCCTCTTGTGCCGATTTCCTCTCTTGAGAAAGAGGTGTTCTTCAGCCATCTTGGACAGCAATCAAGGATTCATAGAAGCCTTGCTCGGCGAAGACAACGGAGACTAAGAACGGAGCAACAGTCGAGCCGCAGAGAAACACTGGATTTGCTTTCTGTTCCCTTTCTTTTTAATTTCTGTTGTTTTTATGATGAACATATCTATGAAAAATATTATTGTTGAAATGGTTATTTTAATCAATTTAGCTTGAATTTAATTCGTTTTGGGTTGATTATTTTTTGCCTACTTGAATTATTAAAATAGTGTTTATGCTGTTCTAGGCCTCAGTGAAATGCTTGATTAAGTAAAATCATGCTTAGGTTATCTGGCATTATAATTGTTTAGATAACTAAAGAATTAATTGTTTAAACGGATTGAAATTGCAATTAATGGACTCAGTACTTAATCAGTGCATGTTTAATTCTTCTAAGGTAACTGAAAATTAAATTAGAATTGTATTTTGAGATACATATGCCTTGCATAACTTGCAAGATTGTTGTGATTAAATTGTTTCAAGGTATGGCTACTTTGTTACTTCACATAATCTTTTACATGTTTATTAAGTTGAATTAATCGGTTGAATTGACATAGGAATATGCGAGAGATAATTTAATTCAATAAGTATGTATGTGCGAAATCTGTTTAGTCGGTTGAATTGGCATAGGGATATGTTCAAGAGATAAATGGAATTTTAATTAGTAAATATGTTCATAAGTTATCAAATTACTGGGTTGCCGTGAATTTATTCATAACAGCATAAGAACGAATTTAATATTTCTAAGTTAAAAAGGTATAATTAATCCAACACAATTATATCATCTTGATTAAATCTTAATTGAAATCGTGCACTAGAACTCTTTTATTTTATTGAAATTGTTTGCTTAGTTTTAAAATCTTAGTTTATAAATCACTCTTTTCAAACCAAAATCATTTTTACCTCTCCAAAATGTTTTAATTAATTTCATAAATATTACTTTTTACAGTCCCTGTGGGTACAATAACTCGACATTTACTTGTCACTTTATTACTTGTTACGATTGTGTACACTTGCACATTTCCACCATTCCACATTAACCACCAAAGTAGACATTTAATTGTGTCATTTCCTTGCACAATTAAATACTTATATACAACCTCCTTACGGACCCATACTCAAGGCCCAATACTTCTAGGCCCAAATTCGGGGCATTACAAAAAATGTTGGACGAATAGTTATTATGTATTGTACCTATATATATAATTGATGTGTTGGTGTGAAAGGTACAATAATATGTTTGATTATTCGGTTTAGTTCTTGGAAATGTTCCATGCGTGTAAAGTGATAGAGCATAATGGAAGTTGACATCAGATAAGGCATATGTATTTAGCATGTTATATATATTCAGCTAAAGTCTTAGTAAATGACCATATGAATAGCAACTTAGGTTTTTAATAAACAAGATGATTTGATGCAAGTTTAATATGTAGCTTTATTATTGTGCTTTACTTATTAAGTAAATCTTATCTGACATTTTGTGTGTATTAACGGAACATCAAATAAGTAAGTTGGTTTAGATAAAATTTATAATAAGGTTGCATGTATATTTGGTCTTAAGTAATGAGTAATGAGATGTTTTAATCCATATGCTTATATCCGGCCATTTGATAACGAATATGGTTGAATGTTATTTAATTTATGTGTAACCTGTAATACTTGGTTTGATTTAGTATATGTTCAGATGTGATGTATTAAGATGATTAATTTCTATCCATGAATGTCCGAAAGTTTTGTTTCATTTGGTAATACCTCATAACCCCTTTCTGGCGACGAATACGGGTTAAGGGTGTTACATATATCGATTGAATTGAATGATATGTTGAATAAAAGGGTTAATTTTGAATACATATAGATCAAGAAAAGATGAATTCGGATTTAGATCGACGGAAGTCAAAGATTATTGAGTAAATGATTTGAATTGTCAATTTTGAGTACAAGATAAGTTCGTACATGATAAATGATGTTATAGTTATGTTTTAATGCTTTCATAATGCATAAATTGTATAAATATTTGATTACGGTTTAAGCATGATGATAATTGACTATGTTCGGCACCAAGTGTGCGGTTCGAAATAGCTTCAGCTATATGAGGCACTAAGTGTGCGAGTTTGTTACTACTTCAGCAAATCACTAATGCACTAAGTGTACGATTTCTTAAAGCATGGAAAGACTTCCGAATGAATTAAGGTATTTGAACAAGAGGTGAGAATAAAATGAATAAATACGGGAAATTTTAGGTATGTTAGATACCTATGTGGTAGATGATATTATGTGTATGAAGCTTGATGAATTCGTATGAACATATTAAATGAGATGGAATAGAATTAATGGATGAATTGTGAATTATTAAGTGTTTATTAGTTGATGTTTTTTATATTATAAACTGTTGATTATTTATGGTACGAACTTACTAAGCTGTAAAGCTTACTGTGTGAAATGTTCTCTGTTTTATAGTGTTATAAAGCTAGCTCGGATCTGAGAATCGTCAGTGACATCAATCACACTATCGGACATTTATTTTGGTACCATTTTGAGAGTTGCATATGTATATGGCATGTATAGGCTACTGTCATTTTGGTATTTTTTGTGTTGTGATTAGCCATGAGACTTGGCTTGTAAATATTGGTATGTATGGCCTCTTAAGTTGGCCTAAATGGTGTGTTTGATAAGTAATGTGATGTTTATAATGTTTATGTGATGGTTTATTATGGGATATTGAATTAATGAGTTTATGCATTTAGAACTTTGGTAAATTGTGATGATTTTGGCATATTGAATTGGTCGAGGTTATATAGTTTGATTTATGATTGAATTGGCATTTTTTTGTTTTCTTTAAATGTATGCAAATGATGTAAAAATGTTGTGGTTTTAGTGTGCTTGAGATAGGTGGGAAATGTGGTTTAAATCAAGCCTAATTTTGCCCCACACGGATGAGCACATGGACGTGTGTCTCGACCGTGTGTCTATTATAACTTAGTTAAGAAAGTTAGTCTTGAGCACGGCCTAGACACACGAGCGTGTTTGGTGGCCGTGTGAGGCACACAGCCTTGGCATATGGGCGTGTGTAGCCATTTTGAAAGGTACACGGGCTAGACACACGGGCGTGTGGTTGGCCGTGTGACCCAAGTTAGTTTCGACCATGGCCAAGGCACACGAGCGTGTCTTGTGGCCATGTGGTTAAGTCAGTATGTATGCTCTATTTTGCCACGGTTAAGACACACGGGCGTGTCTAAAGCCGTGTAAGGCACACGGCCAATTCACACGGGCGTGTGACCTTTGAAACTTTAAAAATTTTGTTAAGTTTCTGAGAAAATTTGTATGTGCTCAGTTTAGTCCCAACCCCTTTCTAAAGCATGTTTAAAGTCACATTGACCTATGTAAGGGAGTTTGTAATGATGTGTGATGATGATGCTATAATGATTTGAAATGAATGCAAGATGTTTAGATTTTTCCGGTAATGCCTTTAACCCTAGTTCGGCGACGGATACAGGTTAGGGGTGTTACACTAGTAACTTAACTCAGATACTCGGGTAACTACACCGTACCAAAGGCATCATAAATGCATAACAGGGGTACTGACGTGCAGACAGGGGCATCGAAGTGTAGATAGGGGCACAAATGTGCAAACAGGGGCACCGTAGTGCGAATAGGGACATCGAAGTGTAAACAGGGGCACCGAAGTGCAAATCTCGTACAAGCGCACATTCTAACCTTATTGGCATTCCAATCGTAACCTAGTGATTACTACGTTCAACCGAGCATTCCATGTAATCCATTTGCTTTAAACATATTTATCATTCGATGGCACTTCATTGTTTCTGTACACATAATATAATATCAATACATATATTCATACTATCAATGTACCATCACAAAGATTGATCTCATCCATTAATCACTTTCATATTTCTCAATACACATGCTATAACAATTCATAATAATTCTGAAATCGTATATCTCATATTTCATCAATATTCAATAGTTTTCTAATAAATCCTTTCTCACCTTATATTCAATTATAATATTTCGAGTTCCAACTCACAGTTTAAACATCATATATAAGTATATACATTCATAAATAAACAAAACGTTATATATATAGGTATGTACAACTCTATACATACGAACTTACCTGGCTAAATTGTAAAAATAACTAAGTATAAGGGCTATTTGGTAATTTTCTCTTCTCCTCAATTTTCCACTCATTCTTGATCTAAATTAATAATTTCACTCAATTTATTAATTTAGATAGTAAGACAATTTATTTTATGCAATTTAGTCATTTTTGAAATTTTTAGGAAAATACCTTTAATATTTTACTTTTATTCAATTTAGTCCCCAAGCCTAAAACACGCAAATTAACCATTTTTATTACAAACTCATGCCAACCAAATATTGATAGAATCCATTTCAGCCCTTTTTTGCAAAAATTTCATATCAAGTCCTTGAACATTACTATTTTAACAATTTAGTCCCTAATTAGCAAATTCATCAAAAATCATTTAAAAAATACTTTTAAATACTAACCAACACTTCAAATTTATCATTTAACATCTAAATTAACAAATATTTGTCAATGGAAATATTCAAAATATTTAACAATTTCTGTAACACCCCTTACCCATACCTGAGACCGGGATAAGGTACGAGACGTTACCAGACACATACTCTGACACTTTCAGAAAATACGGGTTTAAAATTTCGTTCTATTTTAAAACTGATCAAAAACATCATAGTATCCCCTATTACGGACCTACAAGGTCCAAAACATCATTAAAAGTGATCCGGGACTAAACCAAGAACTATAGAAAATTTTAGTAAAATTCCTAGGGTTATGCCTCACATGCCCGTGTAGAGGCAAAGCACACGCTCGTGTGCCCCACTTGTGTTGAATTATTTGGATTTATTTTCATTTCAATCCTATAGGGGTTTTCACACGGCCAAGCACACGTCCGTGTCCCTCACATGGCCCAGGCACGTCCGTGTCATTACCCATGTCTGAAAACCCGGACATTCTGTTTATGACGTCATCATTCATTTTGAGGCACACGGTACACACGGCCGTGTCTCTGCCCGTGTGTTTATTACCATGCAAACTGACCTAAAATTTTAGGTGCAGGGGACACACGGCCAAATAACACGCCTATAGGGGCTGACCGTGTGTCACACACGGCCTAGACACGTGCTCGTGTGTCTACCCGTGTGGACCTTTTTATGGCTATTTTCCAAGTCTTTGGTCACCCTCTATCATCCATGCACACTTATAGACTTCAATGGTATTTAACATGGCCTAATTATACTCTTAAACAACCTTAGCATAACTCATTGCATGTTAACCTCATCTCATCGGTTTAGTACATGCTAAATTATTCTTTTTGTATTCGGGATTAACATAGCACATTTTACATTTTACACTTAGGCCATATTATAACCATGTACCATTATATGCTATGTCCACTCTCAAATTATTAGGTCCCATTTCAAGCATCCATCCATGATAAACCTCTTATCATATCTCATGAAACATTTAAACATAAACATGCATCATTAGTAGGTTTACAACCTACATCAATATGAGCCATATCTCATGGCTATATACAAAAGAATGAGTATACCATTTAAGCCCTTACATTGGCTAGCTAAATGACATATATAAAAAAATAACCAAAAACCCTATACATGCCATTAAACAAAATAAAAGTATCTATATACCAAAGTGGGACAAGTCGATAGTGTGTTGATTCTCCAACAGTCTTCCAATCTTCACGAGTCCACAAGCTCTGTAAGAGTAAGAAAAGAGAAGGGGGTAAGCATTTATATGCTTAGTGAGTCTGGATATCTGGAAAGTAAACTTACCGGTTTATTTAACATACAACAATATTAGGCAATAATTCCAACAAGTATGAAATAGTTTCCCTATCACATGCACTCAATCATCAAGTTAGTCTCATAACAATGCTTCATATCATTAGTCTTAGATGAGCTCATCAATTTAATATTTCCATTTCTATTTCTCATGTTAGTCCCGTTGAATTTCTCAGAAATCTCAATGGATAGTCCATTTACCGTTAAGTCATACAAGTGATCATCTCAAGTACGCACTCCCGTGAACCTTACATCTTATGGCGGGATTATCAGTCCAAGCTAAATCCCCCGTAGTAATAACTCATAGAGCAATATTGGGACCATTCCAAGCTAAACCTTTTAACTCCAATTGCTCTCATAAGCCCAGATCTGAATTGCTAGTCCAGGCTAAATTCAGTCCTCAATCGGATTACCCGTTCGGGCTAAATCCTTAATACACCCATATTCTTTGGGAGGCTCGATCACTCAAGGAACACCCATTCGGGCTAAATCATTTCTATTTTGAGACCATCGGATTACCTGTCTGGGCTAAATCCTTTTCTGCAACACATGCAAGATCTCATGTCATGTAAGCCATAATTTATCCATCGGATTTCCCTTTCTATTTCAACTGGGATATTTATCGTCTTTTCATTTATACTATCATATTTCATGGATTATCATGCAATGAATATAAAAAGTTATCATACATTCAAGAATATGCATTTTAAGTATATTAAAAGTTTACTTTAGGTTATACGAACTTACTTGGTAGTTATTTCAGATTCGTGTCTCGACTATTCTGAAACCTTTTGTTTTCCATGGTCGACCTCCGGAATTGGTTCCTCGGGGTCTATATAAGTAAAAATGAATTATTAATACCTCACATTGTTCATTTCCAGCCTAAAACTCATCCTAGGGCAAATTGACCATTTTGGCCCTAACCTTTCACACTTTTACAAATTAGTCCCTAGGCTCGTATAATGAAATGCATGAAATTTCTTGAATACCCAAGCCTAGAAAAATACTTTTCATGCTTATGCCAGCCCATATTTTCTTCTATTTCACATTTCTACCCCACATTTTATGCCTTTTACAATTAGGTCCCTTTTTGGTGTTTTTATGAGAAATCACTTAGAAAAAGATATTTATCTAACATCTAGCTTTCATAACCCTCCATAAATCATCAAAGAACAACCATATCATGCATGGGTCAAATTTATAACATGAACCGTAGCTTGAAATATGGGTAGAAATGGATAGAGCATGTTACGAGGGTTTCAAAAATACGAAGAACATTAAAAACGGGGCTAGGGAACACTTACTATTGAGCTTGAAATGTTGGAAAACCCTAGCTATGAAGACCCCTTCAAATTTGGTAGCATGGAGAAGAAAATGATTGGATTTTTGCTTGAATTTCCCTTTTTATTATATTAATTAACCAAATAACCAAAATGCCTTTCCTTACTAACCTTTCCAAATTTTCCATGCATGCCCATTTTTGTCCAAAAACTTAGAAATTACGTAAATTACTCTTTAAGGACCTCTAATTAAAATTCCAAAGCAATTTCATACAAATTTCTTCTAGAATCCAAGTTTTCCAATTTATTCAAGTTGGTCCCTAATTTCCAATTGGACACCTTACACATAGAATTTCTTCATGAAACTTTAACACATGCTTATCTTTATATCCTAAACCTCATAGTGATCATAAAATAATTATTTTAATGTCAGATTTGTGGTCCTAAAATGACTATTCTGACTAGGCCCTAATTCGGGATGTTACAATTTCAAAAATAAAGGCACGGTTTAGCTGGACCTAGTTACAACGATTTCAAAAACATAAAATTTATTAAAAACGGGTGAAAATGGCTTACCATGCATGAATTGAAGCATAACCAAACCTTGGTTCCTCTTGCCATGATGTTTCGGTGATGAACATATCAAATGGAGAATAAAACCTTTTGTTTTCTTATTTTATTAACTTATATTTCTTTATTTTATCTTTATCTTTTAATAATAATGTTATAACATATAAATCACATATAAAATTAAAATAAAATAAAGCTTTAATCGTCCACCAACTTAAGAATGGGTAATTTACACATTAAGGCCATCTAATTACAATTCTTTAATCAATTAACACCTTTAAACTAATAGTGATTGACATTTTCAACTTTTTCAATTTAGTCCATTTTACTTAATTAACTATCGAAACATTAATATTTCTTAATGAAAATTTAATACAACTTTAATAACACTCTTGTTTTATAGAAATGAGGTCCCGATACCTTATTTTTTAAAATCACTTAACTTTAGGTCCACCATTTTGATTGAAGACGTTGAAAATTTCTCGTCTTCGGATTCGGAATCCATTGAGCTGAGCATTTCAGGCATGAGTTTTTTTGTATTCCTTCTTGGTCTTGGCTTGAGCTACCATTCCACTAGCTGTTAATTTTGCTTGAAGGAATTTTGTTGTGGTGTAACACCCTTAAACCGTATCTGACGTCAGACGTCAGAATAGGGTTTCAAAGTATTATCAAAACATTCAAAACATTATTCAGATAATTCCTATAAATTACTATTCATCTACCGAGATCATTCAAAATGTCCCTTAATTGGACCCTCGAGGCTTAATACGAGCACTAGAATCAAGTTGGGACTTAATCAGAAACTCATAAAACTATTTGCAATATTTCAAAAATTTTCCATGGTGTAGGGCTCACATGCCCGTGTAGAATAAGGACACGCTTGTGTGGTCGGCCCGTGTACTACATACGCCCATGTCCCTAAATTTTAAGGCATGAAGAAAATAAAGCCATTTCCTAGCCTCATTTGTCACCCAAAACTTACCATTTTCCTACACCAAAACTCACAAGCATATATCCACCAATCCAACATCATATTCACATAAATTAATCCATTAATCATGTGGTATTATCTCATTAATCAAAGGATATAAACTTACTCTTATCATAAACTTACATGCTAACATAATTCCAACAAACTAACACATAATAAGCACTTATGTGATTACCAAAATATTACTTCAAAACTAGTCAAACTTAGACCACCACTAGCCACTCCAACGGCTAGATTACAAAACAAAAGTTAGAAGCCATCATCGGCCAAAAAATCTTATACATGCCATTATACAAAAACGAGATTTCTATTTCTCCCAAAATGAGATAGTGGATAGTGTGATGATTGCTTCGATCGACTTCCAATCTTCGCAAGCTTTGAGCACTATAAAACAGGGAAAATTAAACGAAGTAAGCATTTTATGCTTAGTAAGTTCGTATAACAAAAAATAAACTTATCGACCATATTTATTAAAACAAGCATACATAAATTTACATTCCATCATTTTTGGGTAAGTTACCTAAACACATACACTTACTCAACAAGTTAGTCACATAGTCTCATATGAATATCAAATGAACATAGATGAGCTCATCACATTACAAGCTTCCATTAATTTCACCTTTTCACACTTCAAGAGTCATTTCTATTGAACTATTGAAATCTTGACGGATGTTCAGGTAATATACACATGTGCAAAAGTACCCATTAGGGTACATAATAAAAAGGCACACTCTTGACCTGTACATTTTACAGTAGGATTACCAGTCGAGGCTGAATCCTATCCGTAGCATATGCTCTAGAGAGCTTAATATGGATTACCCATATGGGCTAAATCCAATTTATAACCTAAGCTCAAGAGGGCTTACATTAGAATTACCTATCCGGGCTAAATTCTATCTGCAACATATGCACTATTATTCTTAACCCATCGAAATTCAACATTCAACCGGAACATGACAATTTGTCCATTTCTCATAACTTATGACTATTTCATTACGTATATCATCTCATACATATCAACACAATCATACAATTCAATTCAAGCATATTAATATACATATTTAAGTTACACGAACTTATCTTGAAAATGGTTCGTATTTGAATTTCAATTAATCCAAAACCTTTTTCTTTCCTCGATCTAGCTTCGTGGTTGGTCTTTCCGGATATATATGGCTAAATTTAACTATTAATCTATCACATTTCATATACATTTGCACCCTATTACATCTTAGGAAAAATTACCATTTTGCCCATATAATTTTTCATAAATTTCAATTTCGTCCCTAGGCCGAGAAGATGAAATTATGAAATTTAACCCTCTTTCCAAGCCTAGCCAAAATTTATGTATTACACTTACAGCACATACAGTTCACAAAATTCAAATTTTTCCATGCGT
Source organism: Gossypium hirsutum (assembly GCF_007990345.1). Lineage (NCBI taxonomy): Eukaryota > Viridiplantae > Streptophyta > Magnoliopsida > Malvales > Malvaceae > Gossypium > Gossypium hirsutum. The sequence continues at coordinate 102,732,408 of NC_053424.1, read as the reverse complement.
TTTACCACTTTTTCATTTTAGTCCCTAAATCAAGTTTTCATCAAAAATTGCTTTGTAAAAGTTGTTTATCTATGAATAACTTTTCATTTTCTACTATAAATTTCAAATTTTCAGCATATTCATCCATGACCCGTATTTCATACCTTGATAACTTATCAAATAAATCTCTTAAATAGGAAGATTAGGCTATCCTGATTCCAAAAATATAGAAACTACTAAAAAAAGGGACTTGATTTCATACCTTATTGAGCTTGAAAATTTTTCTTCCTCTCTCCTAGGGTTTCCATAGAAAAATTTGGGAAGATGATATGAAATTGGATGATTTTTTTCTTTTTAATTAATTATCATCTATTAATTTTATTGATTTCCAATTTAGTCCTTACCCTTTCCTAATTTTTCCATGGATGAGTCATTAAAATATCTACTAAATACTCTTCAATGGTCTAATTACCATATAAGGACCTTAAGATTTTTGGTCACACCCAAAATGGGCTGTTACAACTCTTCCTCATAGTATCCTCCAACTCCCAAGTAGCTTCTTCTAATCCATGCCGTTGCCAGAGAACTTTTACCAATGCCACCTTTTTAGTTCTTAGCTCTTTCATTTCATATGCTAGTAATTTAATTGGTTCCTCATTGTAAGTCATATCAAGCTGAATCTCAACTTTCGTTGGAGTAATAACATGTGAAGGATGCGATCGATATCTTCGTAGCATGGGCACATGAAATAAATTATGAATTTTATCAAGCTCCGGTGGTAATGCTAACTGATATGCAACAGGCCCGATTCTTTCAATGATCTCATATGGCCCGATGAATCGTGGACTTAGTTTTTTTTACGGTCAAATCAAAAAACTTTCTTCCAAGGTGACACTTTCAAGAATACTTTATCACCAACCTAAAATTCTATCTCTTTCCGCTTTAAATAGACATAAGTGTAACAGCCCGGTTTAGACCCTAGTCGGAACAGTGATTTTGGGACCACAAATCTGAGTCAAAAAATATTTTAATATCATTTTCTGTGTTTACAACATTATATGTGATATGTATGAAAATTTCGTGTGAAAATTTTATCGTTTGTGTGCTCGATATTATCAAAAGACTTAATTGCGCAAAATACAAAAGTTGCATTCTAATTGATAAAGGTGTCTATTTGTTATGGCTTATTAAATGAAAAGTTCTGATGTTGTAATTAGACCCTTATTTGTGATTATGGACATTTATGGACATCCATTATAAGTTTTTAAGGTTTATTCATGAAGGTTATAATAGTAATTTGGTTATTATTGTATATTAAACAAAACAAAATGAAATTAAATTCCATTATCATCATCCATAACCAATTAGTGAAGAGAAAAGAAAGCTTTTTCATTCAACTAGGGTTCGGCTATTATTCATCTTAATTAAGGTATGATTTTTTTTATCAATTTTTGATGATTTCTATGTTTTTGAGATCGTTGCTTCGTGTTTTAGCTAGCCTATGCTTTAATTTTTGAAATTGATGATGAATTTGGGACTTTCCATTGTTGATAGCTTGATTATTTTTGTGTTTGATGATGAAAAATAAATATATGTTGTTAGATTGTCATGTTTAATTAAGTTATTTTTAGTAAAAATGCCTATTAGGATTAAATTGTGAATTTTGTAAATTGAGGGGTCAAAATATGAAATAAATGGGCTGCTAGGCACCTTAGTAAAATCCAGCTATGCTTGGGTGTGGTGAAATTCTGAATATTTTATGTTTTGTGAAATAGGGACTAAATTGTGAAAAATGTGAAATCTTTGGGGCAAAAGTGTAATTGGCCCATTTATGTGTTTATGGATGAATTTGAATGAATATATGATTAAAAAAGTAAAATTTATATTAAGTTATATCAAGAAAAGAGGAAATCAGATTTGAATCGGGGGAAATCAAAAGTTGAATAGCCGTTCTGGTCCGTTCAACTCTGTACGAGGTAAGTTCATAAGTAAATAATTGTTGTTAAATTCATATGAAAGTGTATTTAATTGTGCTGAATTAAATTTTAGTAATTATATATGTGTATGCCGAATTGATATAAGTATATGAGAAGTAACTATAAGCTTGAAACGATCGAATTACAACATCCGAATTTCCCGTACGAACCATAGGAATAGTTAGGATACATATGTCATGACATAGGAATCCAATATGTGATTTCGTGTAAGACCACGTCTGGGACATTGGCATCAATTTGAGATTTATGTGTAAGACCATGTTTGGGATATTGGCATTGTATATGATTTCGTGTAAGACCCTGTCTGGGATAGTGGCATCGATATTTGATTACATGTAAGACCTCGTCTGGGATGTTGGCATTTTACAAGCTTTTCGAGCTATCCGAGTATCCTTATTGATTCTAAATGGTTCAATGGGCAATGTTGAGTTAGGATCAAATGTGAAATCGAGCTAAAGGATTCAAGTACGTGCGAAGTTAAATGTTCATAAAAACAAGGTAAGTATAGCATTTGAGATGATGATATGAATTATGCATGTTAAAAGTGTGATCATTATGTACATGAGATTGTTCATATTCGACCATGTTGAAATAATGATGCTAATGTTCATTTGATAATTTATTTGCTTATGACTTACTAAGCTTTTAAAGCTTACTTTGTGTGTTCTTTCCATGTTTTTAGATCATCAAAGCTAGCTCGAACTCTGGGATCATCGGGAAATGTCATTGCACTATCGATCATTTCATTGGTATTTTTGGAAGCTTTGTATATATGGTTTATGGCATGTATAGGCTAGTGTCATCTTGATATGTTTTGAGTTGTGGTTTTAGCCATGTGATTTGGCTTGTAAATGTTGATGTGAATTTGGCTATTTAATTTGGCTTAAGTTATGTGTTTGATAAGTTAAATATATGATGTATATAATGCCTTATATGTTGGCTTATTTGGTGTGATGATGTGTTGGTTAGTTTAATTAGTTTTTAATTGATGTGCTTATGTTTGAAAGCTAGCATATTGTGGTTTGATTTTAGATGACTATAAGGTATATATTGAATTATAAAATAGGTAATAAGTTGATGGATAAATACATTTAGTAGTTATATATGTTTGATGTTTTTGGTATAGTTAAATGGTATGTTTTGGTTGTGGAATTGAGTAATTGAAATAGTTGATATTAGATGGTATAATATGTGGTAAATTGGCATGTTTTGGTTGTATATATATGTTTAGAAATGATGCAATTTTATGTGGTTTAGGTATACTTGAGGAGGGTGAGAAATGTGACTTAAACCAAGTCTATTTTCACTCCACACGGCTGAGCACACAGGCGTGTAGCTCGATCGTGTATAACACATGGCCTTGCTACATAGTCGTGTGTCCCCTGGGATACCCTACGATTTAAAGTCAGTATACCCTACAGTTTTGACACGGTCTAGATGCACGAGCATGTTTATTGGTCGTGTGTGGCACACGGGCTGGCATATGGGCTTGTTGTCGGCAGTGTGAACCAAGTCAGTAACTTCCCTAATTTTTGCATGGCCATGGCACACGGGCATGTCCTCAGCCATGTGGTGCAAGTCAGTATGTATCCTTTGTTTTTACACGGCCTGTGACACGGGTGTGTCTAGTAGCCGTGTAAGGCACATGGCCTATTTCACACGGGCATGTGACCCTTATGTCTTTCAAAATTTTCTATGTTTCCCAAAATTTTTGAATCTTTTCGGTTTAGTCTTGAACCCCTTCTAAGCAATTTTGAAGGTCTCGTAGAGCCTTATAAGGGACATTGTGAATGTTTTGAATGAATTTCAATTATGAATGCTTAGGTGTATGTGAATAAATTGTGTTAACCGTTAATGCCCTGTAACCCTATTCTGGTGACGGATATGGGTTAGAGGTGTTACAATAAGACTTTTGACGGTCTGAGGCCGCTTTCAAACTGTCTCTAATTATCTTTACCTTTTCTTCGATTTCCTGTATCAAGTCAACTCTGTGTATCTTTTTCTCACTTAACTCTGTCTAATACAATTGAGTTCTACATTTACGACCATACAGAGCCTCATACGACGCCATTCTAATGCTGCATTGATAATTGTTCTTGTAAGTAAATTCAATCAAAGGCAAGTATTTTTCCCAGTTACCTCCAAATTTAAGTATATAACATTGAAGCATGTCTTCTAAAATCTGTATCACACGCTCAGATTGTTCATTTGTTTGAGGATAGAATGCAGTACTAAAGTGTAAATGAGTGCCCAGATCTTCTTGCAACTTAATCCAAAATCGGGATGTAAACTGGGGATCTCTATCTAAAATAATGGTGATTGGCACTCCGTGTAGCCTTACAATCTTAGATACATACAATTCAGCCAATCTATCCAATGAAAAATCCATACGTACTGGGATAAAGTGTGCAGACTTTGTTAAATGATTGACAATTACCCAGACGACATCTTTTTTTTTTGTGATAAAAGAAATCTCGTTACAAAGTCCATGGTAATTCTTTCCCATTTCCATTCCGGCATTGTAATTGGTTGTAGTAATCCCGAAGGTACTTGGTGTTTAGCCTTCACTTACTGACATATCAAACACTTCGATACAAATTTAGAAATATCCCAGTTCATTCCTGCCCACCAGTATATCTTTTTCAGATCATTATACATATTATTACTACCAGGATGAATAGACATGTTACTATTATGAGCTTCATTCAAAATCTTTTGTATTAGTTCTGAACTTTTCAGTACACATACTCTGCCTCTAAATAACAAACAACCATTGCTCCTGATTTGAAATTCTAAGTCAGGAGTTGGTTCACTTTATATCCGCTTTGCTTGCAACTTACTATCATTTTTCTAAGCTTCAGAAATCTATTGAAAAAAACATCAATCTAACTTTTAACTCACCTATTATTGAACCGTGATTAGATAAAGACAACTGGGTGTTCAATGCCTGTAAGGAAAATAAGGATTTTTGGCTCAAGGCATCCGCCACTACATTAGCTTTCCCCAGATGGTAATCAATAACGAGATCATAATCTTTCAATAATTCCAACCACCTACATTGTCTCAAATTTAGTTCTTTCTGTGTCGTTAAATACTTCAGGCTTTTGTGATCAGTAAAGATGTGACATTTTTTACCAAAAAGATAATGCCGCCATATTTTCAATGCAAAAACAATAGCTGCTAATTTAAGATCATGTACCAAGTAATTTCTTTCATGCGGTTTTAGCTGCCTAGATGCATAAGCCACTACTTTACCATCTTGCATCAATACACATCCTAAACCATTCAATGAGGCATTGCTATAAACTATAAATTCCTTACCCGATTCAGGTTGAATTAATACGAGCGCTTCCGTCAATAAAGCTTTCAATCTATCAAAACTCTACTGGCACTTATCAGTCCACTCGAATTTCAGTTCTTTTTGCAACATCGAGTCATTGGAGAAGCTATCATTGAAAACCCTTTGACAAATCTCTGATAATATCCTAGTAGTCCCAGGAAACTTCTGACTTCTGAAACATTCTTCGGTGGCTTCCAACTTACAGTAGCTAAAATTTTGTTCGAATCCACCCGAATACCCTCTGCAGATGCAACATGTCCAAGGAAACTAACTTTTCATAGCTTGAATTCACATTTATTGAATTTAGCATACAGTTGTTTCTCACACAGAGTTTGCAATACAATTCTCAAATGCTCAGTATGCTCATTCACATCCCGAGATTAAATCAAAATATCATCAATAAAAACAATCACAAACCTATCCAGGTATGGTCTGAAAATTTTGTTCATTAAATCCATAAATACCGCTGGGGCATTAGTTAATTCGAATGGCATCACCAAAAACTCATAGTGCCCATATTTGGTTCTGAAAGATGTCTTTCACATATTCGAGTCCTTTACCCGTAGCTGATAGTAACCAGATCGTAGATCAATTTTTGAAAATATAGTGGCACCTTTTAAGTGATTAAACAAGTCATCTATACGAGGCAACGGGTACTTATTATTTACTGTGACTTTATTAAGTTGTCTGTAATCAATGCATAATCTCAATGATCCATCTTTCTTCTTTACAAACAATACCTGTGCATCCTATGGCAAAAAGCTGGGTTGGGCAAACCCTTTATCAATTAACTCTTGCAACTGTACCTTCAGCTCTTTCAATTTAATAGGAGCCATTCTATGCGGTGCTATAGATATTGGCGTCGTCCTTGGTACAAGGTCTATGGAAAATTCCACCTCTCTAGTTGGAGGTAAACCGTGTAGTTCTTCTGGAAATACCTCAGGAAACTCACAAATAATCGGCATCAACTGAATTTTCAACTTTGATACTTTGGCATCCAGTTCAATAGCAAGGTGAGCCTCATACTCCTTTTAAAGATATATCTTTGTTGATATTGCTGAAATCACATTAGAGAACCCTTCCAGTTTCTCATATTCAACCCAAACTAACTCACCATTCTGACACTTCAATACAATGTATTTTTGCTTACAATTTACCACTGTATCATGTTGGGTTAACCAATCCAATCCCAATATTACCTTAAATTCATCAAAGGGTAACAACATCAAATTAGCCAGAAAATAATAACCCTCTATCATCAATGGAAAATTTTTACAAATTTTATCCACTATAACATACTGACCCAAGGGGTTTGAAACTTTAAACACAAATTTGGTGAATTCAACGATCATATTTTTAATAGACACAAATTTGGTACATATATATGAATGCATGGAACCAGGATCAATCAAAGCAATAATATTAGTATCAAGTAGAGAGAATGTACTAGTGATAACATCTAGTGTTGAAGCATCTTCCCTTGCACGTATTGCATATGTTATTGCCGGAGCCCGAGCCTTGGATTTAGCTATTAAAATATTTTTTTAGTACTACGACTACCACTGACATTTCCAGAATACCGTGGTGGTCTACCCCTCGAGACAGGATTACTCGGATTTGGAATCTGTTCAATGTCTTCCTCAACCCTTTTCGGATAGTCTTCAAGAAAATGGTCGAGAGAACCACACTTAAAGCAAGCCCCACTTCTCATTCGGCACTCTCCAAAATGCAACTTATTACAGACATTGCATCGTAGTTTGGGGTTTCCAACACTTCCAACACTGGTTGTTAAAGGAGACGAAGACCTCGGGTTAGTGTGCTTAGAACTTCATTCTTTTCTCGAATATTCCCTTGATGTAGCAAAACGCTCATGATAATTCTTTGATTTCTTTGAAGGAGATGATTGCGTCTTGTTCATAAATCTCTTGCTCGTAGCCCGATCTTCCCTTTTCGCTTGCTTTTTTCTTTGCTTAATTCCTCAGCCTTGTGTGCTCGTTCAGGCAACACCATGAATTCTCTTCATTCTAGAATTCCAATTAACAACTTGGCCCTTCTTCAAATCATTTGCACATTTAGACTTCAGTCTGAACCCATTCACTAGCATACTTGCTCAATCTAACAAATTCTCGTTCATACTCGGTCACTGTAATATTTCCCTGTTTAGGCTCTAGAAATTCCTTCTTTTTCTGGTCTAGGAATCTCTGACTAATATACTTCTTTTTAAACTCTGTTTGGAAAAATTCCCATGTAATATTTTGAAACAGTCTGATTTTGGGCCTAGTCGAAACAGTGGTTTTGTGACCACAAATTCGATGCAAAAAAAATTATTTTTTTATATTTTTATGGTCTATAGTTTTATGGAATGATTCTGTGAAAATTTCGTTTGAAAATTTTGACGTTTGAGCACTCAATTTAACAAAAGGGACTAAATTGAAAAAAGTGCAAAACTTGAGTTCTATAAGCTAGAGGTGTCTAATTGCTATGAAATTTTAAAATAGAAGTCCTTAGATGGTAATTAGACCATTACTTAAGTTAGTGGACAAAAATGGACATGGAGTAAGAGAAGTTTTAGTGTTTTTAAAAAAGGGCATTTTGGTTATTTGGTAATTAAATGAATTGAAAAGCAAAAATCAAGCCAAAATCTTTGTCCATCTTCTCTCCCATGGCTGAATATCCCTAAGGAACACATAGCTAGGTTTTGTTCATCTTCCAAGCTCGATTGTAAGTCTGTTCTTGCCCTGTTTTTAATGCTCTTTACATTTTTGAAGTCGTTGTAACTCGATCTACCTATTTCTAGCACTAATTTGAGGTTTGATTAAGGTCTAGGGTCTGACCCATGTTAGACAGGTGTGTATTTTGATGGCTAATGTTAGAAATGCATGTTTGTTGTTAAAAAAATAACTTTTGCTAAGTGATTTTCGGTAAAAATGTTAAAAATGACCTATTTGTAAAAGTTATAAAATAAGTAGTAAAAGTGTGATTAAGTGGAAAATGTGGGTTGGTATAAGTATGAAAATGATTCGGCTAGGCTTGGTTTTTGAACAAATTGAATACATTTCAATTTACGAGCCTAGGGACTAAATTGTAAAAAGGTGAAACATTAAGGGAAAAAGTGTAATTTTTCCATAATATGATTCTTGGACTGAATTGAACAATGTGAGTATTAAATAAGCTAAATTTCTTATTATAGATCAAGAAAAATGAGGTTCAGACCTAGATTGGGGGAAAAACAAAGTGTTTGACAATTAGGTCTCATTCCTACTATTTTTGTACTGAGGTAAGTTCGTATGTAAATAATGCATTGTTATATTTATGTTTTACACGCTTTAATATTGTATGAATTGTGATTGAATCTTAGACGTATTCGAAAAAGTTTCGACAAGCGAGAATTCCCTATTGAGCATTAGGAATAGAATATGATACAGTGATATATCACTAGGAACCCATGTGTTTATGTGATCCGGGTGCTGGTCTCATACATCCTACCAGTGGATGGGTATGCCGACATATGTTGCCAATACCTGACAACTTGTGTGAGTAGGCCCGTGAATAGCTCGAAAACGAGCATATATGTATTATGAGATGTGAAGTAGCTTTGGCTACATATATGGCACTTAAGTGCAAGATTTCTGAGTATCTGTTAATATTCCGAGTGTTCAATAGGAATGTCAAAATTGTGAAAGAATATGGTTATGTTGTGAGTTGGTACAGTGTCACCAAGCTAGCTTGAGATTCAGAGATCGTCAGAGATCCACTCACACTATCAACAATTATTTTGGTATCAATGATTTCAACATTTTGAGTTATTGCATGTATAGGGGACTTGGTCATTTTGTTATGTGTCATAATTGATTTGGCCAAATGTGTTGGCTTATATTGGTTGAAAGCTCATTTTTTTATAAGGCCATTTCATGAATGTGATGCCTTTCATGAATGTGAGAATTACATGATTTGAATTGATGAGTATGTGATGTTTCGTGAATGGCAGATGGTAACATGTGAATGATGTGTTGATATCTTGGTTGTGGCTGATTTGGTTGTATGTAAATGCTTGAATTAGTGCTATGGTGTGTTGTGTAGGTGTGTGCATCAAAGGGTGGCAAAATGGCTGGGTAAATAGCCTTATTTTTGTCCATACGGGTAGACACACGGGCGTGTGTCTAGGTCGTATGTGACATACGGGCGTCTGTCTAGGTCGTGTGTGACACACGGCTTACCCTATGGGCATGCATTTCGGCTGTCTGTCCCCTGCACCTTACTTTTTAGAAACAGAATCCTTAGAATTGAGCACATGGATAGAAACACGAGCGTGTGTCCCGGGCGTGTGAAGTCTGCATCTATTTTGTGAAAAATCATAAATTTTAATTCAACCAATGGCCTAGCATACGGGCGTGTGACTTGGCCGTGTGTCTTCAATTTTTTCTTGGGTGTCAAATAGAGGGTTACACGGGTTGGGACACAGGCGTCTGTGACCACACGGCATACCCACATGGGCGTGTCCCATATCCACACGGGTTTGTGAGCCCGTTTAGTGAAAAAATTTTAAGTTTTCTGATACATTCAATCAATTCATACAATCATCATTCAATCTCAACCAATTTGTCCCTTATAATAGCCTATGAGGCCTAAAACATGCTTTAGGAGCAGTTCGGGACTAAACCGATAACTTATAAAACTTTCACGAAAATTTGAAAATTTTTCTCAAAATAGAGATCACACGCCCGTGTGGGCAGGCCGTGTGTCTCACACGACCACCAGACACGCCCGTGTCACAGGCCGTGTGAAAGCAGGGGGTACATACTGACTTGGGTCACATGGCCAACCACACGTTCGTGTGTCTAGCCCATGTACCTTTTGAAGTGGCCACACGCCCGTGTGCCAGGCCGTGTGCTAGGCCGTGTGCCAATTAAGGGGTATACTGGCTTGTACCACACTGCCAGTCACACGGCCGTGTGTGAAACCATGTGGAGTATATTGACTTCATTTTCATATCAACACCAAGGGACACACGGCCGTGTAACATGACCATGTGTCACACCCGGCCGAGACACACACCCGTGTCTTTGCCCGTGTGGACAAAAATAGGTTATTTGCAAAGCCATTTTTCCACCCTATTTGTACATACCTGCACAAACATAATTTGCAACATTTTATAACTTAATAGGCAGCCAATCCACAACATTTCATATGCATTTTATACCAATTCGACATAGTATTCAACTACCTAATTGATATCATGCATTTTCCATTCATATGCCTAATACATATCAAGACAACATTTGCATATTTCCATTCCATCTACTACTTGTCAAAACATACCATATTTGAATACTTATACACAAACGAAACATTATACCAAGTTAAGCCAAATCACATAACTTTATCATATACCACAATATGTACCAAAATCACCATCTCAAGTAACCATAATTATCATCTTTATAACTAGCTTATACATGCCATGTTTACATATATCCATAAGTTCATGTTGGAACATCGGTACCCCCATGGCACAGCGGAAAAAAAAATATATATATACATTCCGACGATCCAAACCATGGATCCATGTGCGAGGAACAAATCGGGGTGAAAAAGTTTTGAAATTACCAAAATTTCAATTTGAGTAGACAGTGAAGCGTCATCAATGAGAATACTATTTTGATTTCGAATCCAAGCCACAATCCTTATGATCCTGACCTCTACGCAATCCACACAGTTGACAAAGAATGGAAGAAATCCCCAAAAACTATTTTCAGAGATATTTTGCTTGACGACTGCTAGACCTAATAGCAAAGCTTTGGGTTTTTATATATATATATATATTCACTTTTTAGGGTTTTTCTCCCTATCTAAATATAACTCCATTTATAATTGGTATGTATATATCGAATTAAATTTTAATCCAAACATAATAATCATAATTAAAATAAATAAATATAATAATGTTTTAACCGAAAATTATAATTACATTAATTATAATAAAGATTTTGGTAAACTATATTTATTTAAATTTATATACGAACCAAATTCATATATTAATAGAATTATGTTCTCCTTATGTGTACAACATCCTTGTAAATATAATATGCTCGATATTTGATTGTCCAATTAAATTAATTCTATAATTAATTTAATTCATGTGACAACCAAACACAGTACCAACTATGTTTTATTCCATTCATTTCAACCATAGGGTGTGACCCTGCAGGTTCTTGTAACGTTAGCAGTAATACTAGAATGATTCTAATGTTACAAACAATGAGTGGCATCTAGCAATGCATCATTGTTACCTAAGTTACAAGAAGTCATGATTCGACATAACCTTTTGTGATTAATCTTTTATGCATTAATCCTTAAGTCCTTTATCTCTGGAATGGACACAAGTCATGGAATAGTCACACTTGCATAGTCCATCCCATGTTTCTTGATACCCTGAGTAGACTATGATATCAAATAAGTATGACATCTCATATCAACTTATTTGAGCATGGCCATGCATTTCTAGTCTCACTCAATCAAGTGGCCTAAGATATTACTCATATTATGTAGGAGGGACTTATCCTATATTGATCAACCATATCCCTCTACATAGATTGTGATATATCCAACATCAGCCTTTATAAATCAACCAGTTATGGTGTATGTTTGACTGTATCAAAATATACAACTCACGATGTTGGAATAATGATGATCTCAAGTCTGAGGATCATATACATATTAATCACTATGAGTAATGTTGTGAAAATTACATAATAATCCAAGAAACATACTCATAGCGGGTCAGTCCAATATGTTATTCTCTAGCACACATATTCATGCATTGATTCTGACACTCCATATCAATGACAACTCTTTATCATCAATCAACTACATGTTAGTTTTAATGCATTATTGTTGTCCTAGTCAACAATAATACTTGACTAAGGACCTTTTAAGAATAATCATATTATTCTTAAGACATTATTATAAAACAGTTTATTTATACACACAGAAAAGAAACTGAAATAATAATGGCAACGCCTTATATTAATAAACATGGTAAATCAAGTATGTTATTACAATCATTTCATGATTGATCTTTGGGCATACTCTTACAATCTCCCACTAGCACTAAGACCAATCATTCATATATCTAATACCAAGTGACTTAGTGTGATGATCATGCTTCTGCTGTGTCAGAGACTTGGTCAGGGGATCAGCAATGTTATCATCTGTAGGTACTCTGCATATCTCTACATCCCCTTGATCGATAATCTCTCGAATAAAATGGTATCGCCTAAGTATATGTTTGGATTGCTAGTGAGATCTGGGTTCTTTAGCTTGTGCAATGGCTCCATTGTTATCACATCGGAGTTCTATAGCAGCTGATATGCTAGGCACAACCCCTAGTCTAGTGATGAAATTCTTGATCCAAACCGCTTCTTTTGTTGTCTCACTAGCTGCAATATACTCGGCCTCTTTTGTAGAATCGACTACTGTACTTTTCTTTGAACTCTTCCAGCTCACAGCACCACCATTAAGGCAAAACACAATACCTAATTGCGATCGAGAATTATCCTTGTCGGTTTGGAAGCTGGCATCAGTGTAACCTTTTACACTTAACTCTTCCTCACCTCCATATATTAGGAATGTATCCTTAGTTCTTCTCAAGTACTTAAGGATATTCTTGACTGTGGTCCAGTGACCTTCACCGGGATTTACTTGGTACCTACTCGTCATACTTAAGGCATATGAGACATCTAGACGGGTACATAACATGGCATACATGATAGATCCAATAGCAGAAGCATATGGAATTTTACTCATGCGTTTTCTCTCTTGTGGAGTTGAAGGACACATTTCCTTCGAGAGTGAAATACCATGTCTCATAGGTAGGAATCCTCTCTTAGATTCTTCCATGTTGAACCTTTTCAATACTTTATCTATGTATGTACTTTGGCTTAGACCTAGTAGTCGTCTTGATCTATCTCTATAGATCTTGACTCCTAATATGTAAGTGGCTTCGCCCAAGTCCTTCATAGAAACACAACTTCCTAACCAAGTCTTAATAGACTGCAAGGTAAGTATGTCATTTCCCATGATAAGTATGTCATCCACATATAGTACCAACAATGTGATAGTGCTCCCACTAACTTTCTTGTAAACACATGGCTCATCTTCATTTTTGATAAAACCAAACTCTTTGATTGCATTGTTAAAACGAAAATTCCAACTTCGAGAAGCTTGCTTTAATCCATAAATGGATCTTTGTAGCTTACATATCTTTCTAGCATCTTTTGGATTGAAAAAACCTTCAGGTTGTGTCATGTACACATCCTCTTCAAGTTTCTCGTTAAGGAAAGCTGTTTTGACATCCATCTGCCAAATTTCATAATCATGAAATGTAGTTATGGCGAGCAAGATCCTGATGGATTTAAACATAGCTACAGGAGAAAAGGTTTCATCATAGTCAACACCATGAATTTGTTGAAAACCTTTAGTGACTAATCACCCCTTGTATGTTTGTACATTACCATCCATGTCGATTTTCTTTTTGAAAACCCATTTGCACCCTATGGGTTTAACCCCTTCGGGTGGGTCAATCAAAGTCCATACTTGGTTTTCATACATGGAATCCATCTCAGATCTCATGGCCTCAAGCCATTTATTAGAATCTAGGCCTGTCACCACTTCTTGATAAGTTCTAGGCTTATCTTGATCTATAAGAAGAACGTCACCATGCGTTGTAATGAGAAATCCATATCTCTCAGGTGTATGGCGTTCTCTTAAAGATCTGTACGGTGGTTGTGTTTCTACAACAGTTTCTTGTTCCTCAATTTCTTGTGGAATTTTTTGTTGTTCTATCTTTGGTTCAGTGGTATCTTGTGATTCTCGAATTTCTTCAAGTTCAATCTTTCTCCCACTTCCTTTTCTAGAAACAAATTCTCTCTCTAGGAAGACACCAGTCTGAGCAACAAACATTTTGTTCTCAGTGGGATTAAAAAAATAATATCCTTTGGTTTCTTTCGGATACCCCACAAAAATACACCTTTCAAATTTGGGTTCAAGCTTAGTAGACGTCTGACGTTTAACATAAGCTTCGCAACCCTAAATTTTCATAAAAGACATACTGGGACGTTTCCCAGTCCACATCTCATATGGCGTCTTTTAAACCGATTTAGATGGAACACGATTTAGTGTGAAAGCAGCTGTTTCAAGTGCATGTCCCTAAAAGAAAGTCGGTAGATCAGCATGACTCATCATGGATCGAACCATGTCTAACAGAGTTCGATTTCTTCTCTCAGAAACTCCATTCCATTGAGGAGTACCAGGAGGAGTAAGTTGTGAGACAATCCCACATTCCTTCAATAGATCATCAAACTCTAGGATCAAATACTCTCCACCTCGATCAGATTGAAGTGTCTTGATAGTTTTACCTAGTTGATTTTGTACTTCATTTTTGAATTTCTTGAACTTTTCAAGGGCCTCTGACTTATGGCGCATGAGATAAACATACCCATATCTACTGAAATCATCAGTGAAAGTAATGAAGTAGTGAAATCCACCTCTGGCCTGTGTATTTATTGGTTCACATACATCAGAATGTATTAAGCCCAATAAATCACTAGCTCGTTCACTTTTACCAGTAAAAGGAGATTTAGTCATTTTTCCCAGTAAGCAAGATTTACATACTTCAAATTGTTCAAAAACAAATGAATCCAAGAGACCATCTTTATGGAGTTTGGATATGCATTTCTCACTTATGTGGCCCAAATGACAATGCCAAAGATAAGTTTGATTTGAGTCATTTATTTTAGATCTTTTAGTATTTATGTTGTAAATGGGATTCATTTGATCTAAAATATAGAGGCCATTAATCAATTGTGCCGAACCATAGAAAACATTATTGAGATAAAAGGAACAACAATTATTCTTAATAATTATCTCAAAACCAATTTTGTCTAAACAAGAAATTGAAATAATGTTTTTAGTCAAACTGGGCACAAAATAACAATCCTCTAAACATAAATCAAGTCCACTAGGCAAAGATAAAGTATATGTTCCCACAGCTAATGCAGCAACTCTTGCTCCATTTCCAACTTGCAGGTCCACATCTCCTCTAGCCAAAGTCCTACTCCTTTGTAGTCCCTGTACAGAAGTACAAATATGAGAACCACAACCAGTATCTAATACCCAATAAGTAGTAATTGATAAATTAATATCAATAACATAAATACCTGAAGCAGACGTTCCACTTGCCTTGGCCTTCTTGATTTCCTCAAGATAGACAGGGCAGTTCCGCTTCCAATGTCCAGTCACACCATAATGAAAACATTTTCCTTCCTTAGACACCCCACCTTTAGGTTTCAGTGCAGCCTTTCCTTTTCCAGGATTAGGCCTACCTTTGCCATTGGGCTTTGTCTGAACTTTGGCCTTTCCCTTGCCTTTGTTGTTACGGATCATCAGTATGGGCCTGGGTCCAACCTTTTTCATGTTGCCTTCAGCAGTTCGCAACATACTGAACAACTGTGGCAGAGTCTTGTCAATTTCATTCATATTGAAATTGAGGACAAACTGGCTGTAGCTATCCGGAAACGATTGCAGAATAACATCAGTGGCCAACTCTTGGCTCAATGGAAACCCAAGCTTAGACAGGCTTTCAATATAACCAATCATCTTATGGACATGAGGTCCTACTGGGCTTCCTTCAGCCAGCTTACATTGGAATAGGGCCTTAGAGATATCGAACCTCTCTTGCCATGCTTGCCCCTGATAAAGTTCTTTCAGGTGCTCGATCATATCATAAGCAACCATGTCCTCATGTTTCTTCTGAAGCTTAGGATTCATAGTAGCAAGCATAAGACATCCAATATCTACCATGTCATCAAGATGTTTCTTGTAAGCATCTCTATCAGCCCTCGAGGCATTAGCGGGTGGTTCATTAGGAAGTGGTTGTTCAATGACATATAATTTCTGTTCTTGTTTGAGGACAATCCTCAAGTTATAGAACCAGTCAAGAAAGTTCAAACCATTCAATTTGTCCTTCTCAAGGACCGATCGTAATAAGAGTGTATTAGTGTTTACAGCCATAATATATCTACAACAATAAAATATGCGTGTGAATAAATTTACCAAGTTTATATCAATTATTAAAAGGACTTTATTATTTGATGTTCCCACTATTTTATTTCAAAATTAATAACCCTCATATATTAATTTCAGAAAGACTTTCTTGAAAGTATTTCTAGTGGGTTAAGGATCTATATTTCACCTCCTCTTAAGTCAGCTTTGGCTTTACTCTCAAGATTATGGTTATTTAGGTAAGCAACGCTTGCTAATTACATCATATGTAACTCCTACAATTTGGTGAACAACTCTTGTTCTAATCATCTTATGATTTATCCAAATTACTTACCTCTAGGTTTCTAATCCTATTAGAGTAACCTAGTTAAGTCATTAACCAATTTTTAACCAGCGAATATCACTTGTTTATTCTTTGCGTTTAACCAAGATAAATACCAGTACTTCGCTTTGGCAGAACCTACATAGTATTGATCGAGGCCTTAACGAGGGCAAAAAAATTGGAAGGCCATGTTGACTTAATATTTTAATAGAGGGATTTTATTAAAGTTGTTGTATCTCACCAATTATGGTTTACTTCAGTCCATTTAATATTTTAATTAATCTCATCAATTAATGGGGTTTATTATTACCAAATTTGTATGCTTTAGACATCCATAGCATCTCATACATGAATAGATAAAGCAATAAATAAATGCAATAGTTATAGCCCATAATCTATAGTGGTTCAACCCAAGCCAATGGGAGAACCAAAAGGAAACCTAAAGGTGTAAGCAGTTTCACAAGCTGTCGGTCCACATTAGTTGGCCCATCTTCCTTCTCGTCTAGTCCACAGCAACTTTTGCAAATTACAATATTCAGAAAATCGTTTTACGTACGAGGGAGTAAGATGAGAAGAGAAATACAAGAGAATAGTAGTAAGGCATGACACGCAGGCCGTATTTATAAAATTACAACCTTTTATCAAATGGGGTCATTAAGCTATAACTATGCATTTCAAACATCGTGCATTTCAAAAAATAGCATACATCATTCAATGTTTTGCTAAATGAATTATAAAATATCTTTCAATGTTTTATGGCCCATCAAGTTTTATTTATTATAAAAGATGATGGGGATCTGAGGACGGCTCCGGTCATGGGCCACCAGGGGTGCGGGGGTGGAGCCCTCACGGTACGAACCGCATACCCCAGTCAAATGAAACCTCACGATTTAATAACTTTTATCAACAGAATCGTGTTTTCAGGATTTGAATCCTTGAGGTTTCATGTCAGAACAACACTTGTTCCACTAGCCAGTTAACTCTTACTGGAAATTGTAAATACCACTATCGCATCATTACAGATTTTAAAGTTAATAGTAATAACATAAAACCGAATAGGCCATAACACCATGATTAACATTTAATCAATTATCGAAAGGAACAGTAATCAGTTTATGCATAGACGATATTAACAGTCAAAAATCGTAATAAAATTAAAGCATGCATATCATACAATTGCATCACCCAAGTACTTAAACCCGAATCCGTATCACACAAGTGGCTCTAATACCACTGTTGGAATGCCGGTACCCCCATGGCATAGCGGAAAAAAATATATATATACATTCCGGCGATCCAAACCATGGATCCATGTGCGAGATACGAATCGGGGTGAAAAAGTTTCAAAATTACCAAAATTTTGATCTGAGTAGATAGTGAAGCCTCGGCAATGAGAATACTATTTTGATTTCGAATCCAAGTCGCAATCCTTATGATCCCGACCTCTACGCAATCCACCCAGTTGACAAAGAATGGAAGAAATCCCCAAAAACTAGTTTCAGAGATATTTTGCTTAACGGCTACTAGACCTAATAGCAAAGCTTCGGGTTTTTATATATATATTCACTTTTTAGGGTTTTTCTCCCTTTCTAAATATAACTCCCTTTATAATTGGTATGTATATATCGAATTAAATTTTAATCTGAACATAATAATCATAATTAAAATAAATAAATATAATAATGTTTTAACTGAAAATTATAATTACATTAATTATAATAAAGAATTCAGTAAACTATATTTATTTAAATTTATATACGAACCAAATTCATATATTAATAGAATTATGTTCTCCTTATGTGTACAACATCCTTGTACATATAATATGTTCGATATTTGATTGCCCAATTAAATTAATTCTATAATTAATTTAATTCATGTGACAACCAAACACAATACCAACTATGTTTTATTCCATTCATTTCAATCATAGGGTGTGACCTTGTAGATTCTTGTAACGTTAGCAGCAATACTAGAATGATTCTAATGTTACAAACAATGAGTGGCATCTAGTAATGCATCATTGCTACCTAAGTTACAAGAAGTCATGATTCGACATAACCTTTTGTGATTAATCTTTTATGCATTAATCCTTCAGTCCTTTATCTCTGGAGTGGACACAAGTCATGGAATAGTCACACTTGCATAGTCCATCCCATGTTTCTTGATACCTTGAGTAGACTCTGATACATAAATAAGTATGACATCTCATATCAACTTATTTGAGCATGACCATGCATTTCTAGTCTCACTAAATCAAGTGGCCTAAGATATTACTCCTATTATGTAAGAGGGACTTATCCTGTATTGATCAACCATATCCTTCTGCATAGATTGTGGTATATCCAACATCAGCCTTTATAAATCAACTAGTTATGGTGTATGTTTGACTGTATCAAAATATACAACTCACGATGTTGGGATAATGATAATCTCAAGTCTAAGGATCATATACGTATTAATCACTATGAGTAATGTTGTGACAATTACATAATAATCCAAGAAACATACTCATAGCGGGTCAGTCCAATATGTTATTCTCTAACACACATATTCATGCATTGATTCTGAACATAATAATCATAATTAAAATAAATAAATATAATAATGTTTTAACTGAAAATTATAATTACATTAATTATAATAAAGAATTCAGTAAACTATATTTATTTAAATTTATATACGAACCAAATTCATATATTAATAGAATAATGGTCTCCTTATGTGTACAACATCCTTGTACATATAATATGTTCGATATTTGATTGCCCAATTAAATTAATTCTATAATTAATTTAATTCATGTGACAACCAAACACAATACCAACTATGTTTTATTCCATTCATTTCAATCATAGGGTGTGACCTTGTAGATTCTTGTAACGTTAGCAGCAATACTAGAATGATTCTAATGTTACAAACAATGAGTGGCATCTAGTAATGCATCATTGCTACCTAAGTTACAAGAAGTCATGATTCGACATAACCTTTTGTGATTAATCTTTTATGCATTAATCCTTCAGTCCTTTATCTCTGGAATGGACACAAGTCATGGAATAGTCACACTTGCATAGTCCATCCCATGTTTCTTGATACCCTGAGTAGACTATGATATCAAATAAGTATGACATCTCATATCAACTTATTTGAGCATGGCCATGCATTTCTAGTCTCACTCAATCAAGTGGCCTAAGATATTACTCCTATTATGTAAGAGGGACTTATCCTGTATTGATCAACCATATCCTTCTGCATAGATTGTGGTATATCCAACATCAGCCTTTATAAATCAACTAGTTATGGTGTATGTTTGACTGTATCAAAATATACAACTCACGATGTTGGGATAATGATAATCTCAAGTCTAAGGATCATATACGTATTAATCACTATGAGTAATGTTGTGACAATTACATAATAATCCAAGAAACATACTCATAGCGGGTCAGTCCAATATGTTATTCTCTAACACACATATTCATGCATTGATTCTGAACATAATAATCATAATTAAAATAAATAAATATAATAATGTTTTAACTGAAAATTATAATTACATTAATTATAATAAAGAATTCAGTAAACTATATTTATTTAAATTTATATACGAACCAAATTCATATATTAATAGAATAATGGTCTCCTTATGTGTACAACATCCTTGTACATATAATATGTTCGATATTTGATTGCCCAATTAAATTAATTCTATAATTAATTTAATTCATGTGACAACCAAACACAATACCAACTATGTTTTATTCCATTCATTTCAATCATAGGGTGTGACCTTGTAGATTCTTGTAACGTTAGCAGCAATACTAGAATGATTCTAATGTTACAAACAATGAGTGGCATCTAGTAATGCATCATTGCTACCTAAGTTACAAGAAGTCATGATTCGACATAACCTTTTGTGATTAATCTTTTATGCATTAATCCTTCAGTCCTTTATCTCTGGAATGGACACAAGTCATGGAATAGTCACACTTGCATAGTCCATCCCATGTTTCTTGATACCCTGAGTAGACTATGATATCAAATAAGTATGACATCTCATATCAACTTATTTGAGCATGGCCATGCATTTCTAGTCTCACTCAATCAAGTGGCCTAAGATAGTACTCATATTATGTAGGAGGGACTTATCCTATATTGATCAACCATATCCCTCTACATAGATTGTGATATATCCAACATCAGCCTTTATAAATCAACCAGTTATGGTGTATGTTTGACTGTATCAAAATATACAACTCACGATGTTGGGATAATGATGATCTCAAGTCTGAGGATCATATACATATTAATCACTATGAGTAATGTTGTGACAATTACATAATAATCCAAGAAACATACTCATAGCGGGTCAGTCCAATATGTTGTTCTCTAACACACATATTCATGCATTGATTCTGAACATAATAATCATAATTAAAATAAATAAATATAATAATGTTTTAACTGAAAATTATAATTACATTAATTATAATAAAGAATTCAGTAAACTATATTTATTTAAATTTATATACGAACCAAATTCATATATTAATAGAATTATGTTCTCCTTATGTGTACAACATCCTTGTACATATAATATGTTCGATATTTGATTGCCCAATTAAATTAATTCTATAATTAATTTAATTCATGTGACAACCAAACACAATACCAACTATGTTTTATTCCATTCATTTCAATCATAGGGTGTGACCTTGTAGATTCTTGTAACGTTAGCAGCAATACTAGAATGATTCTAATGTTACAAACAATGAGCGGCATCTAGTAATGCATCATTGCTACCTAAGTTACAAGAAGTCATGATTCGACATAACCTTTTGTGATTAATCTTTTATGCATTAATCCTTCAATCCTTTATCTCTGGAATGGACACAAGTCATGGAATAGTCACACTTGCATAGTCCATCCCATGTTTCTTGATACCTTGAGTAGACTCTGATACATAAATAAGTATGACATCTCATATCAACTTATTTGAGCATGACCATGCATTTCTAGTCTCACTAAATCAAGTGGCCTAAGATATTACTCCTATTATGTAAGAGGGACTTATCCTGTATTGATCAACCATATCCTTCTGCATAGATTGTGGTATATCCAACATCAGCCTTTATAAATCAACTAGTTATGGTGTATGTTTGACTGTATCAAAATATACAACTCACGATGTTGGGATAATGATAATCTCAAGTCTAAGGATCTTATACGTATTAATCACTATGAGTAATGTTGTGACAATTACATAATAATCCAAGAAACATACTCATAGCGGGTCAGTCCAATATGTTGTTCTCTAACACACATATTCATGCATTGATTCTGACACTCCATATCAATGACAACTCTTTATCATCCATCAACTACATGTTAGTCTTAATGCATTATTGTTGTCCTAGTCAACAATAATACTTGACTAAGGACCTTTTAAGAATAATCATATTATTTTTAGGACATTATTATAAAACAGTTTATTTATACACACAGAAAAGAAACTGAAATAATAATGGCAACGCCTTATATTAATAAACATGGTAAATCAAGTATGTTATTACAACCATCTCATGATTGATCTTTGGGCATACTCTTACAGTTCAAAGGTACCAATCAGCAATTGGATATTGTGATGCGTAACTCTGACTTAATCCAAATTGAACGAACTATCAAACCTCTATAAAACACGGAAAAGAAACAAAGTAAGCTTTATAGCTTAGTAAACCCATATAATTCAGAATTTAACTTACTTTTTATGCATAATCAAACAATTAAACAAAATATATCAAATTCACTTGCCAAATACCTATACACAAGCATTCATCCACAAGTTTGTCACATAAGTGCATGTAATCATCCATTATCTCAATTTAATACTCAATACATTGTATCATATTTTATTCACATATATCATGTACATCATTTGTAACATTTCAATCTCAATCATATAAACAGTAATTCATTCAATAACAGAAACTCCTCCTTATAAACAGTACTTCATCCATATATCAGTAATTCATTCGTGTAATACACAGCTTTTTATCATAACCAATAATAGAATTTATGCCCGTTGAAGCTATAAATCAGTAATTCGTATTATTCATTATCTCTTCTGCTCTTTTAAGCTATGATCAGTAAGCTCCTCTTGAGCTGATAGATAGTAAGCTCTATTGAGCTGAAACGGTAAGCTCTGACGAGCTGAAAACAGTAAGCTCTTACGAGCTGATAAATCAGTAAGCTTATATGAGCTGCGGTGAGTCCGCAACACATGCATGATCTCGATCTAAACAGTAACCCTAGTGACATGTCACTCATATCCTACGAATTCCTATGGTTCAAACGGGGCTCGGTAACCATCAAACCATATCAATAAGGCATTTGAATTTCAAGTAGATCATTTACTAAATTACATACATTTATTTCAAATAATTACAAGTATTTAAAAGTTCAATTCTAATTATACGAGCTTACCTCGAATTGCTCGGATGAAAATTATCGATTATTCGTCCACTTTTCCTTTTCCTCGATCTAATCCCGATCTCGGCTTATCTTGATCTATATATTATTAAATTTAGCACATTCATTATTCGATCTATTCAATTTAGCCTATAATTCATATTTTATCAAATTTAAACATTTGCCCCTAATGTTTCACACATTTACAATTTAGTCCCTATCATATAAAATTGCAAATTCATGCAATAAATCACAAACCCATGCTTAGCCGCTAGCAGCCCATATCTTTTATTTATTCACACTTTTACCCACATGATTTTACATTTTCACAAATTAATCCCTTTTTGACATTTTTGTCAAAAATCACTTTACAAAAACTATTAATCTAACATTAAACCTTCCAAATCTATCAAAATTCATCAAATTACTCAAGCATTCAACAATGGAAACATGATAAATCTTTAAGAGATTTTAAATCTAAGGTACGGGCTAGCTAGAATACGAAGCAACGATCTAAAAAATATAGAAATCATTAAAAAACGAATAAAAATGGACTTAGAATTGAAGATCAAAGTGATCGAACCCTAAAACACCAAAAATGGCTTCCTCCCTTTGAATATTTGGTTGATGATGAAGAACATAAAAAGATGATATGTGATTTTTATCATTTAATTATGTTTTACTAACTAAATTTCAAAATTATCCTTATTCATAAACCATTTAAATACCTTAATATATGTCCATATATGTCCACTCACCCTTCAAATGGTTTAATTACCATTTAAGGCCACCATATTTAAAAACCAAAGCTATTTGACACCTTTATCTAATAGAACAACACTTTTGCATTATACGCGATTTAGTCCTTTTTATTGAATTAAGCATTCAAACAGTAAAAATTCTTTATGAAATTTTCACACAATAATTCTATCATGCTGTAAAATTTAATAAAATAATAAAATAAATATTTTGACTTCAGATTTTTGGTTCTGAAACCACTATTTCGATTTGACTAAAAATGGGCTGTTACATTTCTAATTGAAATTAATTATTTATAACAATATTTATTTTTGTTAAATATCTTTGGATAGATGCTTCAGTTAGAACCATCATAAATTCCTGTGTATTTTCTTCAGATTCAGGTTCAATTTTTGATGATCAATTTTCTGGGATTTCATATTTTAAGGTTTGCATTTGTTTTTTCATTTCTTATTGTTCAATTTTAAGTTGAAAAAATTCTAATTTAATTTGTTTTATTTCTAATTGTAATTCAGAATTTATAATTTGTTTGGGTTTTATTTTTCAAATTTATTAAATACTATATCTTGTTTATTGTACATTTGTGATTGACTAGAAATAATTTTTTTTCTTTTTCTAGTTTATCGTTTAATAAGGATTTTAATTTCAAAATGTATTCTATTTTAAGTCCTGGGTCTTGAATTTTATTAATAACTTCAATCATAAATTTTTGTTCTTTGGTTAACATATTAATTGAAGTTTCATTTTCATTATCAGAGGATTAGGATGTTGAATGTAATTTGTCTATATGTAATTCATCTGTCTCAGTAGATGTATTATTTTCAAAAGAAGTTGTTTCTAAGAGAATCTCATTTAATTTTTGTTCTATTTCTTCATCTAGACTTAAATTATTAATTTTTCTTTTAATTTTGCAATATTTTGAGATGTGTTCTGGTTTTCCACATATATAACATTTTATTGTTTTATCTATTTTGTTTTCTTTTTTTTTGTTGTTTCTTTTCTTTTCTGTATTTTCTATGTTTGGGTTTTTTTATAATATTATGAAATATTGTTTCTCCTATTTTTTGGTTTTATAGGGCAATATGTTTTTGAAGAAGAAGGTTCATTTCTAATGTCAAATTGGTGGCAGAATGATCCTAATGCCTTTCTACATTGATATCTTTCTTTCTTAAGTTTTTTTTTGTAATTTGAAATCTTGACAAGTTTTTAATCCTTCTTTTTGGGTGAAACTAATTAGTTCACCATATGTAAGTTTTTCATACGGAATAATACCTCTGTAATTTTCTCTTATTTGATTTCTATCTTTTTCTCCTAGTAAAGTAAGAAGTCCTACTAGAAAATTTTCTTTCCAAAATTGTTGTTGGTTATTAGATCTTTGTATAACTCTAGTCATAAAGACATCTTTATACCATTTAAAATCAGTTAATTTTTTGCATTTTAAATTTGATAATAATTCTGAATTTCTATCTTTAAGATGAGGAGGATCTTCTATAAAGTGTTTAAATATTGAGAAAATTAAAGTTGCTAATGCATCTTGGATTTCTCTTCCTTGTTCATCCAAAATAATTCTTCCTTGATCATCTTTTTTTTATTGCTTTCAAGATTTCTTCTTCTTAGGTTTTAGTGAGTGCATGGTCCCACCATCCTTTAATTGACTAGTAAATCCAGCAACTAAAAGATTAACTATAGCATGATCACTAATTAATCCATTTTGGTTTTAGATTTTATAAACATTTGAAACCATTTTCATTTGTTGTAATAAGTTGAGAATATTATATTCAAACATTCCTCTATATTCCATTCATAAATTGTATTAGCATTGTATTTATTTTGGAAAACGTGTTTTCTTCTATATTAAGATTAGGTGCAGTGATTTTTGGATAATATAATCTTTTTGGTTCTTTCCAAGACATTTTGTTAATTTGTTGCTCATCTGATTGGTCAGAGTCAGATTGGGAAGATTAGTGTAATGTATTTACTGAATGTTGGGCTTGTATTGGGGTATCAATGCAATTAATTCAGACTTGTAACTATCCAAAGCATCAAGTCTATTTTGGATTTCTATTAAGAAATCATTTTGGGATTTTCGGAAAGGTTTTAGAATTTCATAAGGTGTAAATATTGGTTCTTTAGAACTACTTTCTGCTACCTCTTTTACTGGTTCTTTCTTAATCGATTGATTTTCTACCAAATTTTCAATATAATCTAATTGTTTTCCTATTTTGTGAAGACTGATATTTGTATAATTGTTTTGTTCTACTATCATTTTAATATCTTTTGATGAGATTTGTTCGCCTGCATCAAGAGCTCTCATTCTTAAAAGATTTGCTTTTATTCTAGTATTTTTATGAAGATATTGAACCTCTATTAAAAAGGAGATGTTGAGATTCAACTTCTTCTTTACTAGTCTGCCTTCTAGTATTAGGTTTTATTGGATTAACTGACTCTGAATAGTATTCTTCAAACCATTCAAAGAATTTTATATGAATTTTATGGGTATTCATGAATTCATAATATTCTTGAAGAATGCTTTCTTTTTTATCTTTATAATTTTTAAAGTAGTCTTCTCTTTTTTGCTTATTTTTGTTGGAATAGAAGTGTTTTCTACACCATTCCTTATTTACCTCATGAGATTTTTTTAGAACAAATATTTTTGAATTTTCTCCTTATCTTACATTATTAGTCATTGATGAATATGTTGGTGATATATTAGGTGAATTTTGGGGACTTTTTTCCTGTCTGGCGTAGATAGGTTGAGCTATATTTTAGGAATTATCTATACCTTGTAAATTGGTTCTAAATGTTGTTGGAATAGAAGAGGCAAAGGATCTAACTGTCCCAAAATCTGTCATTTGTGTTTCTGGATTTAACTCTTCTTCTAAATTTAACATACTAAAAGTTGTGCTGGTACTTCCTATTTCAAAGGAATGTCTTGAAGGCATTTTTCATGGCTTGTTGAATATTAATTCAAATGTGCCATCTTGGTGTTGGGAATTTCACTTAGTGAAATGTTTCTTATTGGAGTTGGTGTCATAGGGTCTGTAGCAACCTTAAGTTTACACCTATCAGGAATGTTGATTTCATGCCATTGTATTATTCTTGGGATTGTGGTATGAGATCTCGAGGTATCTGTTTCTATTAAGAGGGTTTCTCCTTTTGCACTTTGAAGTAAAGCCTTGGTATTAACAACAGAATACATAGCTTTGAAGTGGAGCCTATAGACTAAAATTAGTACCTCCGAACCAGAAAGCATTTTGTAGTTATGAGTATGAATTTGGAGGGTCAAAGATTGTAAAATATTTTTTTCAATTAAAGAAACCATAAAATTTGGATAACAATTAAAATGTATTAGGCCAGTACATAAGCTTGTTTCTATAGTTACTAATAATGAGTCATTAAACATGATGTGTCTTTGGTTTTTTAAGACAATTAAAATTGAGGAATTTTTAGTGGCTTCAACACTAAGAGGTTTGACACCAACTTAGACTAATCCAAAATGGACATATTTGTATTTTTGTTCTTTGAGTTTATTAATGACAACTTTTTCTAATAATTGAATTGTTTCATATTCTTTTTGAATAGGTAAATTCATATTCTTTTTGAATAGGCAAACTCCTTCCTTTTGTTTTTATAACATAACTGCAAAACGAATTTAAATTTTCAAAAGTTGTTTTCTTGTGAACTTGGTTTGTTGGAACTCTTGGAAGAGTCCAATTATCAAATCTTTGGGGAATATTTTCATAATATTCTTCTTGTTCATTAACAGTGTTATTTGAGGTTTGGTCGGACTTTTGGGATTAATTGGAAACAAAGCTTGCAGAAGAATTGGTTCTTCTAAGGAAGGGAAACGTTCTTTGTTTTTTTATTTCCTACAAGGGAGTTCAACTATCAGGATTTCTAGATTACTATAGTTGCCTATAGGGATATTTGTCCTTGACACGCCTAACTTATGGCTAAATGGATTGTGTATCAATACTTAGCAAAATAATAATATATTAATAAAGACAGTTAAACCAGAACTCAAAAATATTGAAAACAAATTAAATATTTTTGAAACTTAGAAATAACTGCTCCTACTTGACTCTGATACTAGATTATCTCAAGGATCTGAGGATGGAATTTGTAATGTGATAGTCGAAATTTGATATTTGAAATTAAAATTTGAAAGATTGTTAAATTTTTGAAAAGGAAAATAATTTAAAAACTTAAATTTTGAAAACTTAAAATTTGGAGAAACGAGAACTTAAAATTTGGAGAGACAATTTTTGATCTCTAAATTGAGTATCTCAAGTCGTGCCTTTCATTCTAAATCTGATAGCCTTTTATAGAGGGAAACGTCTCTTTACATCATTTGAAACAAGAAATACAATCCCTTACATCATTACATAATTGAAAATTTTGTTACATAATTGGAACTTTTTAGAGAATATATTCTCTAGTTACAAAAATACAAACTATAGAAAATATTCACTATTCATGCTAGAGAATATTTACTGTTCATGCCAGAGAATCTTAATGATTTTGCCAGAGATTTTTACTATTCATGCCAGAGAATATTTACTATTCATGCTAGAGAATATTTGTTGTTCACTCGTCTTTTCTTGAAGGGAATATTTACCAACGCCAGAGAATTTTTCTTGTTCATCTCCATTCATTTCTTTATTTTACATCATTTTTTCTTAGTCCTAGTAATGGTTATTGAGATGGTATCATTTACAAGGTCCACCGTTTTGATTGAAAACGTTGAAGATTTCTCATCTTCGGATTCAAAATCCATTGAGCTGAGCTTTTCAGCCATGAGTTTTTTGTATTCCTTTCTAGTTTTACCTTGAGCTAACATTGCACTAGCTGTTGATTTTGCTTGAAGGAATTTTGCTATGGTTTGATCTAGGGCTGCAGACTTGCATAATTTCAGATTCTTGTTGAAAAAAGTATCCAAGTATTTTGAATCATATTTTTCATCATAAAATTTGTCCCACCATTTAGTTATAAAGTTTCGAACTAATAATAGAATCCATAATGTGGATCTTGTTCATAGGAGTAATTCCAAGAAACAATCTAAGAAATGCACAATTTTGAGAAAAAAAAATGGATTGTTATGGAAATGTATTTTTGGTCTGGTTCAGGTTGAAATTTGTCAAATAATTTGGGCCAGCAGTTTTGAATTTTTTCTGGTAGGATCTCAAAAGATAATGCTCCTTACCAATTCCACCATTCTTGGAACCATTTTAGGAATTTGAATTGGGTACTATATTTGAAATATATAAGCCAAGAATGTCTCATATGTTGATTGTTCATTAAGAAGGCATTGTACCATGCCATTTGGTAATCCCAATATGTAAAATACGGGTGGTGGTCAATTTTGGTAGTAAATTTGGCTGGAAATTTTTTGGGAGAATTTGGGTTTTCACCCTAATCCTTGGTCGAAGAATTTTTAATATTTGGGCTGTTGAATGAGTAATAAAATTAAGATCTTTTGGGTTTGTGTAGTGTTTGAACAGTACTGAACCAATATGTTTTCACAATACTACTAGGGTATTTGAGAATCCAATGGCTTGAAATGCCATCCACTGAAAAAGATCTTTTGCAAGTATATGTGGAGATTTTTATGAAAATTCTTCCTCTATAATAAGAATTTTTTCAAAACATTTGTTTGGAAAATATTATGAGGATTTTTGTGTAGCAGTCTGTGAAGAAACTGTTATTTCTTTTGGAAAAACATCTTGGAGAGATGTCTCTTTTAAAATATTTTTGAGAGATTTTGGTTTGTGTAAAACAATCTCTTTAATTTTTGAAATCTTTACTAATTCACCAGTAATTTGCTTGAGAGGAGTTTCCTCTTTCATTTGACAAAAGGCCAATGCCACTTCTAAAGATGGAGAAAGGGACTCAATCCATTTTTGGATTTGAGAACCAATTTCATTTGGATCTTCTGCATCTTGAGCAAGTGTATTTTTTGAGGATTTTGATGAAGATGATGATCTCTCATTTTCTTCTTCATGGAAAATTTTATATCATGACTTAATTGGTTTTGAGGAAATTTGGGTTTTGGATGTTTCTCCTATTTTTCCTTTCCTTTGTCTCGGAGTTTGGGTGGCATTTTTGAAGAAACTCTCTGGTGAGGAAATCAGGCAAATAATTAGTTTCTCCTTTGATGTATTCAATATCAAAAATCAAACATGCTCAAAATTGCCTGCCATTTTGTAAAAATTTGTTTTAAGCCAATATTTTGAACATCTTTTTGTAAAACTTCTTTTGTTGATTTGCAATTTATTAGTAAAAGAAATTTTTTATTTAATAAATCACTTTAGAATTTTGTAATGCATAAAACATTTGATAAAGTTTCTTTTTTAATAGTACTATAATTTTGTTGAGTTGGATTACAGTGTCTGGAAGTAAATTGGACTATTTGCTCTTTTTCCCTTTAACTTGTTTTAGGGTCCCACCGTATCCTATCTCAGAAGCATTTATTTCTACTGCCTTAGGGGCACTTGGATCAGCTAAATATAAACCAGAAAGCTTAGTAATTTGTGTTTTAATTTGGGTGATAATATTGGTTGTGGATTCTTTTTAAGCCTATCATATAATGGTTTACATAATTTCCTAAGACCTGAATAAAAGTCTATGACATAATTGAGGCTTCCTAAGAATCTTTGTAATTGGACTTTATTAAGGATTTGGTATGGGAATTTGCTAGCAAATTCTATGAACCTCTCTATTGGGGTAATGGTTCCTTGGGTAATGTAATGACCTAAAAACCTTACTTTGGTTTGGAACAAACTTATCTTGGATTTAGAAAGTACTAAACCATTATTTTGTATGACTTTTATAAAGATGGAAAAATGTTTGAAGTGTTTTTCTAAATTTTCTAAAAACACTAATACATCATTGATGTATACAGTTGTGAATTGAGAATATTAGTAAAAAATATCATTCATTATTCTTTGAAATTCGGATGGAGCATTCTTTAATGCAAAAGGCATAACATTCCATTCATTTTGTCCATATGGTATAGTAAATGTCGTTTTGTATCTTTCTTCTTCTTTTATTTGGATTTTCCAAAATCCCGATTTCATGTCAAATTTTGAGAAAATATTTGCATTATAGAGTTTTTGTAACAAATATTTTTTATTTGGTATTGGGTACTTAATCCATTTTAAGGCTTGATTGAGAGGTTTGTAATTAATTACTAATCTTGGCGTTCCTCTTTCGAGTTATGCGTTTTAATTACATAAAATGCTAAACAACTCCAATGAGAACTGCTTTTCCTAATTAATTTTTTATTTAGAAGATCTTGTATTTCTTTTTTACAAAATTCCTCTATTTCTTTGTACATTTGTATTTTCCTTGCTTTTATGGGTATTTGTCTTTCATCAGAATTATTTTCATTTGATAATGCTACTTTGTGTTTTTTCCTATCCCAAAAAGCATGATGAATGTCATAACAAATTGTTGATTCTATTTCTTCTTTAATTTGATTTATACTTTTTTGGACTTCTCTTTTTTTCTAATTGTTCAGTAATTTTTTAAAACATATTTCTTCTTTTAGAAAAGAGATTTGTTTCTATTTATGATTAATTAAATTATTGATTTGCTCATTATGGATAGATGAAGATTTTAATAAGTTGAGATTTCTTATTTTTGGTTTTTCTACAAAAGGAAATTCTACTTTAGTGTTTAAAAATTTGGTAGAGATAGAATTATTTGTTACTTTATATGATTTGAGTAAGGATATGAATGGGTTCTTAATATGACATCTTGGGTAGTATATTTTACCATTAGAACTTACTGTTTAATTTGTGGCCCAGAAATCACTATTTTTGACACCACTGAAAAACGGGTTGTTACATGCAAGGTCAGAAATACTTCATCACTTTCATAGACGATTACTCACAATACATGTATCTTTACATGCTTCATCACAAGAGCGACGCATTAGAAGCCTTTAAAGGCTAAAGTAGAGAAACAATGCGATAAGAAAATTAAGATTGTGAGAACTGATAGATGTGATGAGTATTATGGTAGATACACTAAGGATGAACAAGAACTTGGTCCATTTGCGAAGTTTCTTCAAGATAACAGTTTAGTAGCCCAATACACCATACTAGGCTCACTTGATTAGTATGGTGCTGCTTAGTAGCTCTAAGTTGCCTAAGTCCTTATGGGTTGAAGCTCTCAAGACGGTTGTGTATATATTAAACCAAGTCCCAAGTAAAACTAACTCAAAGAAACCTTTTGAGTTGTTTAAACATTGGAAACCAAGTTTACGACATATACGCATATGGGGATGCTAGTCTAAATTAAGAGTTTATAACCCACAAGAAAACAAACTAGACCCAAGGACCATTAGTGGGTATTTCATTGGATATGCTAAAAGGTCCAAAGAGTACGGATTCTATTGTTCATATCATATTACTAGAATTGTGGAATTGAGAAATACAAAGTTTCCTGAGAATGACTCAATCAATGGGAGCAATCTATCTCGGGACACAATTCCAATAGGTGAACCTTTCACCTCAGGTGAGAGATTGGTTATTATACAAAACACCCCTTAAGCTCAATCGGATGTCGAACAACTAATTAATTAAAATCCATAAGTCACTAAAAACACTCCAGTAGATCAAGTTGTTCAAGAAAATATGGAAATTAGTAAACAACTAGTTGAACAACATAATCCATAAGAAATTGTTGGTTCAACATTGAGAAGATCTATTAGAGAAAAGAAATTAACAATTTCTAGTGACTATATTGTGTGTCGGCAAGAGTCTGACTATAATATTGGAGCTGAGGATGATCCTGAGTCATTTTCACAAGTCATGAGTTGCAAAGAGTTAGAATTATGATACAATGCTATGAAGGAAGAAATGAATTCCATGAAAAGTAATGAGGTTTGAGATCTTGTGTCGTTGCCTAAAGGCATAAAAGTCATTGGATGTAAATGGGTCTTCAAAACAAAAAGAGACTCAATGGGATACATAGAAAGATATAAAGCTAGACTTGTTGCAAAAGGATTCACTCAGCGAGAAGGAATTGATTATACTGAGACTTTCAGTCATGTATCTAAGAAAGATTCCTTACACGTTGTGTTAGCATTAGTAGCTCATTTTGACCTTGAGTTGCAACGGGAAAACTTCCTTTATCAATGGTATCCTAGAGGAAAAGGTATACATGAAACAACCTAAAGGATTCTCCTCTAGTGATGGTGAACACTTGGTATGCAAGCTAAAGAAATCCATATATTGATTGAAACAAGCCTCCCGACAGTGGTATTTAAAGTTCCATAAAGTTTTCTCTTCATTTGGTTTTGTTGAGAATGTCATGGATCAATGCATATACCAAAAGTTCAACGAGAGTAAAATTTGCTTCCTTATTCTATATGTAGGCAACACTTTACTTGCAACAAATGACAAGGGTATGCTACATGAGGTGAAACAAATTCTTTCTAAAAATTTTGATATGAAAGATATGGGTGCTGCATCTTATGTCATTGGCATTAAAATTCATCATGATAGACATCGTTGTATCTTAGGTCAATCTCAAGAAACCTATATCAATAAAATTTTAGAAAGATTTCGGATGAAAGATTGTTCACTTAGTGTTGTTGCTATCGTGAAGGGTAATAAGTTCAATTTGAACCAGTGCCCAAAGATTGAATTTGAGAGGGAGCACATGAAAAACATCTCATATGCTTATGTTGTTTGAAGTCTGATGTATGCTCAAGTATACTGTAACACCCCTTACCCGTATGCGACACCAGAACAGGGTATGAGGTATTACCAGATTTAAACTCAAAAAACAATCAAAATCGAGACATAAAGTTCCAATCAAATTTAAAACCTTTCACATGCATTCATATTGTCCCTTAAACGAGCCTACAAAGCTCGAAACATACATTGGGAGTGGTTCGGGACTAAACCGAGAAATTTTGAAAATTTTACAACGCTTAAAAAAATTTCTTGTTTTGGAGGGTCACATGCCCGTGTCGGTAAGCCGTGTAACTCTCTATTTATGATGTCATCAACATAATAGGGTCACACGGCCAAGTCACACACCTGTGTGCTAGGTCATGTGGCGAATTAAATTTTCATGAATTTTCATAAATAAGGTGCAGACTTAACATGGCCAAGGTGCACGCCCATGTCCCAAGGCCGTGCCTCTTACACGGCCGTGTCTCTACCAGTGTGTTTACTACTGGGCATTCTGTTTTACCTAATTAGGGTGCAAGGGACACACGACCGGATCACATACCTATGGGGCAGACCGTGTGTCACTCATAGCCTAGGCACATGCCTGTGTGTCTACCCGTGTGAACAACTTTGAGGTTATTTTCCAAGCCAATTTCCACCCTTATTTGCACAAACACATACAAGACTTCAAAGGCAATTAACATGGTATAATTAAGTACTTAATCATCCTCAAAAAAATCATGATTATGGCAATATCATATTATCTTATATATGCACAAGACACCATACTTTGTCAAGCCTAACCTATCAGTTCTCATTCAAGCTATGGTTATCGTCATACTAAACAAATCTCAATTTAATCATCAAGCATTCATAGCCACAACATAACTCATCACATCCACACAACCACCAACCACATCACAATTGCATAGGCACATGCATGAATGAATAAATATGTTTACAACCCAATAATCAATATAAGCCATATCTCATGGCCATATACAAAATGAGTTATAATATTATCATAAGCCAACACTTTTGGCTAACCAATATGGAACATAAAAAAATGACCAAGTCCCCTATACATGCCATACTCAAGATACTTAAATTCATTATACCCAAAAGATTAGTTTGATAGTGTGAATCGAGCTCCGACGTCATTCGATCCCCGAGCTAGCTTGGCGATACTATAAGAAAAATGGAAAGAAAGGGGAGTAAGCATAAAGCTTAGTAAGTTAGCATGTAAATAATTAACAACATTAGTCATGCATTATTATACATATAACATAATATAATTTATCACAATGTCATCAAGTATCATAGATACATCTTAAATCATGTCATTTACATAGTGTACATTAAAATTCATGATCATGATTCATTCATTCACTTCTTTCTAAGGTCTCGTCAATTCATAACCTCAATATTTATGAGCTTTGTGTACATACTTGTACCCTTCTGACATGATCATACCTTGTCATTTCTTTGACATAATCTTTGAATTACCCGTTAAACCACTTGGAATACTAAAGGATACACAGGAAATCTCATACACATAGTAAGATGCCAATGCCATATCCTAGATATGGTCTTACATGGGATCACATATCGATGCCAATAGCCAAGCTATGATCTTACACGATGTCTCATATTGATGCCATGTCCCAGACATGGTATTACACGAAATCACATATTGATGCCAATGCCATATCCCAGATATGGTCTTACATGGGATCAAATATTGAGGCCATATCCTAGATATGGTCTTACACAAAACCGCACATAACTCTAATGTCATGACATTTGTATCCTATTTATTCTTAAGGTTCAATCGGGATTTCGTAGTACCAAATTTTCGTCGGATCGTCATCGAGTCATCAATAACCAAATCCATAGAGACAAATATACATTTCATGCAATATAAAAGCATTAGATACATAATAACATAATGTTGAATTATTTACACATGAACTTTCCTCGGTACCAAAATATGGCTAACTATTCGATTTAGTCCACAACTTTGTTCTTTCCTCGGTTTAGGTCTGAACTCCGTTTTTCTTGATCTATAATAGAAAATTTCACTTATTTAATTATCACATTGTTCAAAACAGCCCATAAATCATACTTTGGAAAAATTATAGTTTTTCCCCTAAACTTTCACATTTTTACAAATTAGTCCCTATGCTCATAAAATGAAATGTACTTATTTTCTCTGTTACCCAAGCCTAGCCGAATCTATATCATGCATATACTAGCCCACATTTTTCATCAAATCACATTTCTTCTACTGATTTTTACAACTTTTACAAATAAGTCATTTTAGGTGTTTTCATGAAAAACCACTTAGTAAAAGATGTTTATCACACAGCAAACTTTCATATTCCTCCATTAAACATCAAAATATATGTATGTCACACATGGGTAAGTTTTTGAACATGAACCCTAGCTCAAAATAATGGTAGAAATAGCTAGATCGGTTGATGACAATTTCAAAAATGCAAAGAACATTAAAAACGGGGCTAGGATACACTTACTATTAAGCTTGAAAGTTGGAGAAACCCTAGATATGATGACCATGGAAATTTCAGCACACATGAAGAAGATGGACATCAATTTTGACTTATTTTTCCCTTTTTATTCTTTTATTAACCAAATGACCAAAATGCCCTTTTTACTGAACTTTCAAATTTTATCCATGCATGCCCATTTTTGTCCATAAAATTAGAAATTGGGAAAATTTATATTTAAGGACCTCTAATTAATAATCCATGGCAATTTCATGCTTAAAGCTTCTAAAACTCACATTTTGCAACTTTTGCAATTTACTCATAAATGTCAAATTGGACACTTTATCAATAAAATCTCTTTATGAAACTTTCACACAATCATGCAAACATTTCATGGACCTCAAAACAATCATAAAACAAATATTTCTACTTCGAATTTGTGGTCTCAAAACTACTATTCCGACTAGACCCAAAATCAGGATGTTACATCTACACAAAACCTGACATTGCATTTGCAATTGGAATGTTGGGAAGATATCAGAGTAATCCAGGTATTGAACATTGTAGAGTTGCAAATAAAGTTTTAAGATATCTTAAAGGGACAAATGACTACATGCTTACGTACAAACAATCAGACAATTTGGAAGTGATTGGCTACCCCAATTCAGACTTTGTCGATTGTGTTGATTCATGTAAATCAACATCAGGTTACATATTTATGTTTGCTAGTGGAGCTATATCTTGAAGGAGCGTGAAGTAGACTTTAACTACTACTTCCACTATGGAAGTTGAGTTCGTTTCATGTTTTGAGGCTACCTCACATGGAGTATGGTTGAAGAGTTTTATTTCTAGGCTTAAACTTGTGGATTTGATTTCTAAGTCGTTGATGATATATTGTGACAATTTAGTTGCTTTCTTTATGGCTAAAAACAAAAAAAAGGTGGAAGTTGAAGCAAACGTATTGGCATTAAGTATTTATCCAAAAGAAAAAGTGTTAAAGAAAAGAAAGTGGTCATTAAGTATATTAACATTGAACAGATGTTAGTTGATCCTTTGACTAAAGGCATGCCACCGCACAAATTTAAGGATCATGATGTCACTATGGGACTTGTTCCCGCCTTGTAAATTTTTGTTGTAAGAACAATTATAATGAAACTTTGTTAAGTTTGATGTTTCTCTTATTTTGTGCACACATTAATTTGATTGTTTCGAGTAATATAACTAAAGTTTGAACCTAGAATGAACATTGGATTTATTCATTAAGAAAATTGGGCTAAAGTGTTGAGGCATGATGTCAAGTGCTTAGAAGACTTTGGCGTTTTTGTGTTTTCCAATTTTCGTGTTTTTGTATAGCTAAATACAATGTCCTCATCGGGTCTTTGCCGCACTTGACAAGCGGTGCTACAAGGTCTGAATTTTGACATTTGATTCAAACAATAGTTGGAGGTATTTCTATTTAATCTTTCAGCTGTTTAAATTTTGTTTAAAGATGTTTGGTTTGTTTAATTATTTATTTCAGATGTTTGAGACTTTGTTAAGACAGGTAAAGATATGCAAAGGAAAATATACTAGAACTTCTGGTTGAGGGATGATATTAGTATACGAAATGTGTCAAAAACCAAACAAAATTACTTATGAATGGAATTGTCTAACGTAAAATTTAACAGCTCCATAGCTGCTATTTTTTACATTTTCGCATGTACCTAAAAAAACCTTATAACAATGACATGTAGGGGTGTACTTTAGCAAAAACGAGCACCGCCGTAATGGAAGAGTGCATTTTAGCAAAAACCAGAACCGTCGTGGGTGGTCATGTTAACGGCGGACGGAATCTCGAAATGCCAGAGCCTCCCAAAGGCTTTAACCAAGTACTTTTTGCACAAAAACTCGTTCGCGAAAAGCTTCTCCACCCTCCGATCAATATCGTGCAAGAACACGTGCGTCACGCCGGATCCTTTCCTGTTCCTCGCCATAACGGCAGCCGAGAATATTGCTGCCATCCTACCCGGTGCCTCCGGGAAATACCCACGCGGCGCATCGATCATTATTAAATCCCATTCCGTATCGTAAAACTCATCGGGAAACCCCGTCAAGGCAAGCCTACACTGGTCGTTACCGCGTAAGTAAGCTTTCGACGGAAAACAGCTGGGTTCCGACCGGTAATGGGAGAGCAAATCGTCGGCTTCTTTTAGCTCCGTACGGTATTTGACGGGGTAGGCATGGAGCTCGGGGGCGGTTTTGAGCACGATTTCGACCCATTTGGGATCCTCTTCAATGAACGTCGTTTTGCCGTGGGGATTCAGAGAATTCCACATGAGGGAATCGTAGCCGAGGCCAAAGACGAGAAAATTGCAAGGTGCGCGTTTTTTGAGGACGTCGAATGTAATGGAGATCTCGCCGTAGTTTTGTTGCGGTACGATTTTTGAGGTGGCGTAGTGGACTATGGCTTGAAGTTGGGTTTCCATGTCGGAGAATTCACCTTCATGGATGGGTTGAGCTCTAAACTTGGCGAGAGAGCACAGGAGGGAGTAATCGCCGGGTTTTCTGAAGCTCAAGATAAGTATCACTCCGGCAATAAGGCCGGCGATTGCGACGAGGGAAAGCTTTCTCCCATCGGCGAAGTAATGTCGATTCATGACATTGTCTTCTCTTGACATTGTTCTTCTCTGCACTAGCCTGATAATACAGTTTGCTTATTCCTTTTTTTTTTTATTTTAGAAAGCTGTTTAATCCTATTATTAAATGTCGGAAAAAAAAGGGGTGAAATTCTGGTTCATTTTAAAAGAAATGAATTCCCCTCAATCTTGGGATAAGGCTTTGAATGAGCATAACTTTCGACAGTAGTTCATGTTCTGTGCATGATTTTGTGGTTTATTTATAATAAAAGAATGAAACTCTCTTATCTTCACCAATTATTTAAAATTTTATCACCTATAGGATGAAATTTCCGTAGATAAAGTTATACAATAATACATTATCATTAAATAAAATAAAAAATAATGAAAGATCTATGGTTAAAAATATACTATTACAAAACGAAAATTGTTAGCACGGATAGAAAAAATCAATTGAGCATAAATAATTAAAAAAAACTATTGTACCGTGAAAGAATCACTGCATTAGAAGCAAATTCGTTCTGATAAGTGTAATCATGTAGCGGACATCACCCCATAAGGTTAACGTAGTATTTCAATATTCGTACACCTAAATAAAGAAGGTAGGAC
Source organism: Gossypium hirsutum (assembly GCF_007990345.1). Taxonomy (NCBI): domain Eukaryota; kingdom Viridiplantae; phylum Streptophyta; class Magnoliopsida; order Malvales; family Malvaceae; genus Gossypium; species Gossypium hirsutum. The sequence goes on along the minus strand of NC_053424.1, from coordinate 102,693,065 downwards.
ACAATTGGTATTACTCTTCTCACAAAAAGAATCGTAACTGAAAAACAAAATATCTGAAAGAAACAGACGAACTGTGGGAGAAAAAATTGCTTGTTGTTGTTAAAAATAAGAAGAATGACCTGATATTTGTATTGTTTTCTAATGGGGTAAAATGGTAAAATAATAGTGTTAGTTTCAAAAAATAGTAGATGATTAATATTTTGCAACAGCAAGAGAATTTACCTCAATCGAAAATATTCTAAAATAGTAATAAGATTTTCTTCAATAGAAAATATTCTGAAAAACCAAAGAAAAGTATTTCTTTGCATTACCAACATTCCCCCACTAATGCAAAGGAATTGAAAATTTTGTAAACATGAGAACAAGTAAAACGTGAGAAGAGCAACAACAAAATTAGTCACTTAAGTGTTAGTATCTTATGGATTTGAACTAGTACGTAGTGAAATAAATGATTCTTCTCTTTAACCAGTGAACAAATCTTGAACTTGTTAATATAGGGGTTAACTCATGACACACGACTAATCTCAGATCCAATTGATGTTCCGTGATAGATCAACAAGTTTAGCCAATATACCTCAAGTTACTAGTAAGTGCTCTAGAAAGACTACCCAATGTCTTTCATAGAAGGTGATTTCACACTTACGTAAGTGATTTCATCAAGTCTATCTCAATATAGACTACTCGAATTAGAATTATGAAATCATTAAGAGCATTTGTTAAGTTCATCCTATCAAATTTAAGTTCGATGAGTTCATCAAATCCGTCGCAATAGGACCACAGAAACTCTGGGATATGAACTCATTAAGAGTAAGAAACTCAACCTCATATGTCGGTAAATACATCAAGTCCGTCTCAATAGGACCACCCAAACTTTGGGATATGGATTCATTAAAAGTAAGAAATTAACCTTATTCATGTGCATTATTCGCCATAGGGATAGGTAAAATGTACACTATAAGTCTTTTCATGGTTTCATCTAACCACATTGAACTTGAAAACTAAGTTGGATATCCACCATAAATTCCTCGACCACTGGGCTTACAACCCATCCCCTTCAATGAATCAATGACTTTTTTCCTACTTAACCTTTTGTTTAGTGGATCAGCTAGGCTCCTTTCTGACCTCATGTACTTTAAATCAAGTACTTCATTCTCCCATAAAGGAATTCTTACAAGTAGATTCCTAAGCCATTCAGCCTCTTGCCCGACCCAGTCAAGAGTTATATTTCTTAATCACTAAAAGGACTAAAGTCAATGATCACTTACTTTAACTTCACTCAAGACCATTTGGGGAAAGCTCAGTCTTGATAACTAGCATAGAAACTTATGGACTATGACACTTTCCCCCACTTACTATGCCGATGCCTTTATTGACATAGAGCCACACCTTTAGGAACCTTGTTGCATCGAGTTGACATTTCATTTTTAATTCCATCTTAGGCCTTCAAGGCATGAGGTTATGATCCATTCAATGCACATCAGACATAAACTCGAACTTGGTTTCATCTCAATCACTGGTGTAGTCTCGTCTATGCTCATTCCTCTACTGAACACTTGGACTCAACTCAACAACACATAATCATCAAATTACAAACTTGAGGAACCTTAATGGAATAACCCATTGCCAAAAAAATATTTCCATGTCTTTGATATTCAAAACTACATCCCTCTAGATCTGGCACCAACTGCATTCTTACGACATTCTAGTGAATGCGTCCCTGTGGATGTGTTTTATGCCAACTGCCCTTTGAGGCACCAACACTAAGGTTCTCAACATGGGAAATTCAAACACATTGGCCATCCTCAACTTAGGCCTTTTCAGCCTTTCCTTGGTCACCCCATTTGTTGTGGCCATCTTAGCTAACCACAACACATGTGGCACCACCTTACTAGTTCGATCTAAATCTCAATCTCGGACTTTAAAGCTCATACACGTAAACTCTAGCATGCCACTCTTTTCTTCACACAATATCATAGGTTGCCTAAACAATACATCCCCCCACTTGTTCTCTTGTTCAAGCTCTCGGACTCAATAATTCTCTAGTCTGCTCTGGCTCAAAACCCAATGATGCTTTGGACTAGGTCTAAAAATCTCATGAATTAGTAGCGCATCATGGATAAGGGCACTATAAGCCTTATCCAAAACACAAGGATCTAACGATTCGCTAATAGTCCTCCGTCTAACTCAAACTTAAGGGTCATTTGACCCATCTCGACTTAAACTCAAGTCTTACTTTTAACTTGCTTGACTCGATAGGTCCGTTGACCAGCATAACACAAAATACAAGATTGGCTTATCATGCCACAATCTCGAGCGGTCCTCTAATCACTCAATCTCGCTAGGCCTTTCAAGTCCATCTTGAACGAATTAGCCCACTGACAGATACAAATGGAGCTTGGAATTGTTCTAACACTACTTAAGCATACTCTTGCAGTACTCAGGTGCCCTGAAACTCGATTACCTCAAGAGGACACTTCACTTGCTCCATATAGATCTTCCTGTTAGTAGGAGTAGGCCAAGGCATAATGTTTTCACTTGGATTAGAATCATTGGCCCAACCTAGTGATTTCAAAGGAGCAACTTTTTTAGAATCATTCATATCGTTATCGGTTACTTTAAAATTATCACCAATGTTGATATCATCAACGCCTCCCAAAAGGTTACCAAAGTCAAAGCCTTCTGTATGCTCATATTAAATTAACATATTATCTTTGTTTATCATTATCCGTGCTATTAATTATACCACATGTCAAATGATTAAGAGTCTTCCACTCCTTCACCTCCATATCATCTAGTTTCTTTTCATCAATGGCAATGCCAAGACCTTTCTGAAATAGAGCATCTAGAATTTCACTTTACCGCATATCGAAATTATCCGTGCCATCGAAGATCTCTACTACCAATCTCGTATTTTCCAACATTGGTCTCAACACATGGATGATGTTGGTACTCTTAGATTGTCCACCGTGTCAAGCATAGTCTTCCAATACGCCCAAGGAAATCTTTTCTAATATGGAAGATCAGTTCAAAACACAACCATAGAGCACACTTTGAGTAACCTTCAGCTTTAATATCTCTTGTTGTGCGAATAGGGTAAAAGAGAGTAAATTATTATACTAAAAACAACCACATTAGGTTCAATTCCCAAGAAAGTTTGGAGGGGTCACAAACGGTCCTGCTTAAAACCCAATCTCGTAGACAAAATCTCCCTCTAATTTAATTTAGTAGCATAATATATCACTACAGTTTTATCCAAAAAAATATAGAAAGAAAAATAATAAAGAACACCAAAATATTATACTTTTTTACCTACATTGTTTGCTGGTGTAGTTTCTCGGGAGTCAAAATGTCATATTGTTCTGCATATGCTAGTCAACGGACTGAGTTCGATGTATTTTTCCTCTCATTATAGTGAGCATTAGAAGACGATGGACTGCTATTTGCTCAAGTAACAGTAAGGGTCATTTCTGTGGGCTCCAAGAATTTGGTTCAAAATGTCATCCTCATTGTCGCAGTCGGTTATGAACTTGTTAATTGTGACAGACATGTTTAAATGGTAGTTGAGGAGTTGCTTCTAAATGGTTAGAAATATACTATTGCAAAATGAAAACTGTTAGCATTGATAGGAAAAAAAATTCAATTGAGCGTAGATTAACAAAGAATCATTGTGTCATGGAAGAACCACTACCTTAGAAGCAAATCTGTCTTGACTGATGTAACCGTGTAGTGGACGTCGGTCCACAAGGTTAACATAGTACTTCAATATTTGTACACCCGAGTAAAGAAGGTGGAGCACAATTGGTATTGCTCTTCTCACAATGGAATCAAAACCAGAGAACATAAGCTCTAAAAGAAACATATGAGCTATGGTAGAAACGATTGCTTGTTGTTGTTAAAAATAAGAAGAATGATCTGTTATTTATATTGTTTTCTAAAGGGGCAAAATGGTAAAATAGCAGTATCAATTTCCAAAAATAGTAAAGGATTAATATTTTGCAACAGTTAAAGGATTTTCCTCAATCGAAAATATTTTCCAAAACAAAAAAAAAATATTTCTTTACATTTCTAACACCTATAAATAAATAAGATAATTTTATTTAAACATAATTAAATAATAATTAACTATAAATAAACGCTAAAACCTTAAACCCTTAAACCCATGATACAAAATTTGAAAGTTATTAATAATATTAACAATAGTTACGATTACATTTAAATAAAACTATTAGTATTTATTTACAGATTTACAAGTCCTCTATATATATTTTTAATTGAATGATGATGTGTCATGTTATTATTCGCCAATAATGCACAAAACTTATGCACCAATAGTGTACCAAATATTATTCTATCAAATATATATTATATATAAACTACACATTATTTTTAAAAAAAAATTGACAGGAGGTTATAGTTGGGGTTCTGTTGTAAACTTACTAAAAAAATTATGACAAGTTTCTACCAGTTAAACATGTTACAAGCTAAGAGCTAAGAATGGATATATTCTCATTATTTTTTATATTTCTTTATAATAATTGGTAAATCCTCATAATTTTTTATACTTCTTCAAATTTTTTGGTATACTCATTTTTTTTGTACTTTCTAATATTTTTTTATATTCTTTCAAACTTTAGTATGGTTAAAAAAAATAATGATTCGGTAAGAAAATATATTTTTGGAGTAAAAATAGTATTTTTAAATATTAAAAAATTTCAAAGGGATTTTGTAATGGAAAAAATATTTCTTTATTATGAACTAAGAGAATTATAAGAAAAGAGAAGAATTAGAAAAATGAAAGGATGATTCAACTTTCATTTTGGGGATACCTAAAAGCTTATACATAGTTCTCTATTTATAGGGCCTCAATCACCATAGGTTACAAAACTATAATAAAGATAATTAAGGTACCATATAAAAATTTAAAAGTTATAAGAGTTACAAGAAAATGAATTCTTAGGGGTTATGGGAGTTATATGGACATCCATTTTGCAACACTTCCCCTAGATATCCATAATAAAATGTGTTTCTTTAAAATCTTATTAGGAAAAATCATATGTGGGAAAAAACCTAATGAAGGAAAAAGAGTACACAATCTTCTATTACAAGTTGTCTTCTTAAAAAAATTTACTTGGAAAGCCTAGTGGGAAAAAATCTTGATTAAAGGAAAAGAGTACAGTGTAACACCCCATACCCGACTCGATCGTTGGGTCCAAGCTACAAGGCGCCACATTCGTTACCGAAGCAACTATAATCAATCATAGTCAATTTATACCATTTAATGCTTAAATTAAACCAAAACATACATTTAATACAATACAAAATAAGTTTCGAGTCTTACACAAGTAACCCGAGGTCAAAGAGTGACCAAATTGTAAAGTCCCAAAATACAGGGTTAACGTTGTGACATCAACGTTCCATGTCATGACATCGCCAAACAGTTTGTCACGTCACAACGTTAGGCCACTTGATGCCATGATGCCACTTACTATGTTGGCCTCGTCGAGATGACGGGGGTTCCTCATCTTATTGTGACATTATAAGTCTTTTCTCATCGGGACAACGTGTTGGGAAATATGTCCATATTGTAGTAAACATGGAACTGTTTTCAATGTATTTGAATGATGAATAAACAAATAAAGTTAATTTCACATTTCACTATTATGTCTTTTGTATTTCTGTATTTCGTGTTTTGCATGCATAGTGAGATTGTGACAAACAAATATTAGCTCATTGATTGTCTATATTCAAATTGATGATAAGTGACACTATAAGAATGTTTACATTGCGAGAAAGAAAACTTACTTCAGTAGATAATCTAAACGAGTCTGTAATCTCATAAAAGAATCAAAGTGATTATTTTATTCAAATACTTAGAAGGATTTTTATGTTGTCTACAATGCCAATTAGGGAGATGACTAGTCTTAGATATCGGAGCAGTTAACTCCACGGGAAGAGACATAGATGTATTCATTGAAAGAATGATACATTGGACTGGACCCAAGATGAATTAATTCTGAATCTGTTTTTGAATTAATTCACTTATGACGTTTAAGATGTGATTTACCTGAATCCTGAGTTATTCACTGACCATGAGTATATAACTTATCTGCTTTGATATAAGTGGAGGTTTATGCTCTAAAAATGATCGAGCCCATAGTCAGTATGTTGGGTACATGACTTGTGTATGGCATGGATTTACTAGTAAAAATGGAAATCATAGATCGATTAATGAGTTAACAATATCATCTCATTGGCATTGTGTGGATTGATAAATATGAAATATGGTCACGAGTTGCTTATTCTCGAACAAGAAATTTATCATAGTCATTTGTTCACGATGGTCATATTAATCATTAAAGAAGACACAATGGTGATAATGAGATAAAATAGCATTGTATTGAGTGAGCGTATTTGACTCAAAAGAATCAAGGATATCATATGAGGTAACACACACATGATTAGGTCATTGGACAAAGCAGTTGGATGAATTGCTTTCGTAAATAATATACAATAAGGGGTTTTCAATCATGGTACTTATTGTGGACTAACTCCATAGTTAAATAAATCGTGAATTATCGGAACGATGCTTCTAGACATAATTACAATTACTTGAGCCAAAATGTATATATTCGATTAGTCCCTCCGCTCACTCAATAAAAGCTTGATTGGGCTGCATTTAAATCAAAAGAAAATTCTACAATTTTGGAAAATATTTAATTGAGTCATTTTATTCGTTATGGAATTAAATTAGGCGATCGTGAGAATTGTTTAACTAGAGAATTTTATTAAATAATTTTTTTCAAAAAAATTAATTTGAAAAATCCCAGTGATTTTTGAGAAAATTGATTTTGATCAAATAAAATTAAATTAATAAAAATAAATATGATATTTTTGAATATTAATTTTCAAGTCAAAAAATTTTCGAAATACGTAATTGAACTTGAAAGTTGGATTTGAGATAAAAAAATTTTGGCATGTGAACCCAAAACCAAGACAAACCCAAAAATTGGTTGAACCGAGCCTGATATGTGAAACTGAGGCAACGATCAAATCAGTGGTTGGACCGGACCGATTAGGCCATCACTGGATCGAACCGGCTTGGTGTGTCATGAGGGTGTTGCAACTACGATGGCACCACCAGACACAACGGTGCCGACATTGAGCAGTGGAAGAACTACACTCCTACTAGGATTCTATTGGATAATTTGATTTTAGAATAACTATTCCAAAAATGATATTATTTTAATAGTTTTAATATTAAAATTAATTTAATATTTTTCTTAATAGTATTTTATTAATTAAATATTAAAGTGATTATCTTAATATTAAATTTAATTTGATATTTATTTTGTAGATAAGTATTCTATTAATTTAATAGATTTAATATTAAATTTAACCTAATATTTATCTTGATAAGTATTATATTAATTTAATATTAAGTGATTAAGTTTAATCATAGTTAAACTCTCTAAACTCTCCCTATATGAAGAGAGTCATAGATCATTATTTTACACACACTTGAATTCAAGAGAAAGTTATAAGAGAAATTTCTCTAAAGAAATTATTTCAAAAAAATTCTAAAGATATTTTTCTTATTTACAGGTTGACCTTAAAGTTTACAGAAATTATGAAATTGCCCCACTAGTAATTTTGTGAAAATTATTCTGATTCGAAGCGAGCCTACACTTTGCAGATGTGAGGATGACAGTGAAGACTACTCGGTCGAAGAGTTCATTCTAAATGAATTGAAAAGGTACAATTTTGATTAAATGTTTATTACTTTAGATATTACAACCAAGTATCAGAGCTTCTTTTTTGAAAAAAAATTAAAACTCTGGTTTTTCCTTTAAACTTACTTTTCATTGCATTTTTCAAACTTATTTTTCAAACAATTAGTATCAGAGCCAAGTTGTGCTTTATCTATAAGTATAAATAGATAATAAAAATAGATTTCTCTTCTTCTTGAAAGAATCAATTACATAGAAATAACATTATTTAGATCTTATGCATGTTTTGAGTTATACATGAGAATAGATGTGATATTATATATTTCTTATTTTTTGCCAATATTGTGGTTCTTAGGAAATAGACCGTGGACTATAATCTCCATATAAAACTTTTTTTTTTTAATTCATAGAATTCTTATTAGCTGGAAACAGACATATGACTTAAATGTGTTCTTTTTCAAAAGGAGTCCATGACGAGGAGAAGATGGAGTGATGGCAGTTGAAGACCCAATGAATACCTTGTGCTGAAAACTTGTGTAATTTTTGTTGTTCATTTATTTTCTAAAAATAGAACCATGGAAACCTTGGCTAACAATTTTATTTTAATTACTCATCTCCTTATATATGTGTTTTATAATTGTTTATAACGTTTATATTATGTTATATTATAATTTTGATATATATGTATGAGATGATCTATAGTTGATCGATTAAAAAATAAGAAGTTTGGTAATGAGTAAATACATGTGTTGTATTATTTCATCCACTTGTTTAGGTTATTCAATTACTGTGAAAAGTGTGGTAATGAGAAGGTGCATGTCCAAGATTGGCTCTGGAAAGAAAAGATTTGGTTTTTAAGTGAATAAATATGACTCACCCCCCTTTCTTAGGACCTTACCCAGTGCACGGTTCACATTCACTTTTTTGGTTCTTTCTTAAAAAAAAACTGTTGAGAATCAAAACTATTTATTTTTATGATTGATTGATTCTTATGAATAAATGAATGTGAATATTATAAAATTTTCGTATCGTATCATGCATATATTGGAAGCATTTCATATAAATTAGGTAAGAATTTCACTATTGTATAATCATTCTTGAAATCTAAGATAAAAACCTTACATGTTTTTAAAATATTGAGTGGGAGAAGGTCCTTGAACAAGACCTACAACATCCATTGATGGTACTTAAGTGATAGCATGATAAAGTTTCAAGCCGGTTCCTACCCAGACTACACGCCAAGGTAAACTTTATCATATTGGTTCATTGGATGAGATTTCCTTTTAAGGACAACTAGTCATGCATGACTTTCAGTGAGATTTTCCCAAGATGACTCACAAATGAAAGCATGTTAATGATGGGTGTTGATTCAATGGCTACTCAATATCATATCTTATTAAATAGTTTCTCAAGAAATGATATTTGAGTTAGAGATGATGGTCAAACGTTAAACGATTGTTGGTTCGTGTAGAGTCTTGAAAATAAAGATTCACAAACTGATTGGATGTAATCCTTTTTCTTACTAGTTAATCATGGGACCCCCAGGCGACATGATTGATGGGTGTGAGATAGCGACGGAAAAATGTTTTTCAATGTTATAATAAAGATGCATGCATCATACTGCATTCTTGATATGTTGCTGAAATGAAAATTTTTGCTTAACACAAAGATAGTAATTAATGAATCTTTATTATTTTTCTGTTCAAATATGTCTCTTACTCATCTTATTAGTATTCTTATTGAGAATAAATTGAATAGGGATAAATTTCGAGAATGAAAATAAAACTTGCCGAAAGTTTTCAGCTATGAAAAACACAAATTTGTCCTCGATGAATCTTACACACCTGAGGATTAGCCCAAAGCGAGAAATCGCTGAGAAATTATGACTTGGTTGCTCAATGTTATATGTTAGCGAGTATGAGTAGTGGACTACAAAAGCAGATGAGAATTTTTTTTATTACCAAAAAGTTCATGACAAATTTAGAGGATCTGCTCGGAGGCCAAGTTGTATTGGCTCGATAATTCGCTATTACAAATTTCATGAACTCTTAACAGAAACCCGACACTCTAGTCAAAGAACATATACTTAGGCTTACGGGATTCTTTATGGAAGAAGAGGGCAATGAGGTTAAACTAAACGTGAACACTCAGATTGAAATAATGTTCAAATCCTTGACGAATGAGTTCATTAGCTTTAGGGCCACTTTTAACTTGTGGAACAAGGCGTTTACCTTGACTCAACTCATAAAGGAATTGCAATCCTATGAGTTCATGCTGAATAGTGGTAAGTAGATCCAAGAGAAACTTGAAGCAAACTTAGTTGTGGGCCCCTCGTCTTCTAAAGGGAAGCAGAAAGCTAAGGCAAAGGAGAAACCGACTAAGTCTTCGGTTTCACCTTGTGTGGATAAGAAGAAGACTAATAAGTTAAAAGATCTTGAAAAGATCAAATATTTATTCTCCAATAGGAAATGAAACTTCAGATCAAATTGCAAAGTGTATTTGGATTATCTAGTCAAAAAGGGAAAATGTATAAAACTCTTTGATGTTGAAGCTTGATTAGTGGAAGAATCAATTGACAACTGGATTATTGATTTTAGAGCCGCTAACCATGTGTGTGTTTCTTTATATGGGTTCAACAAAACGAGAAGTCTATGTGACAAGAGCCTCTCTTGCAGGTCGGGGATGAGAGCTATGTTTCAGCTAAAGCAGTGGGAGAAGTTATTTTACATTGTGATAATTTTAGGTAGATTATTTTAAAGGATTTATTTTATGTACCTAATTTTAAGATTAATTTAATTTCTATAGCATGTTTATTTTATGACAATTATTCTGTGACATTCAATAAAGGAATTGCTATTCACAAAAATCATTCTTTAATCTGTAATGGATGGATGAAAAAGAATCTCTACTTTATCAAACCAAATAACTACTTGATGCTTCAAACTAAAATGGTGAATAAGAAGCTTAAAAATTTTCACTCTAATGAGGGATACTGAAACGATGGAAATGTGCAAGTGTACACAATTGCAACAAGTAATAAAGTGACAAGTAAATGTCGAGTTATCATGCCCACAGGGACTGTGCAAAGAAAATATTTATGAAATGCAATTAAAAACACTTTAGTGATTAAAAATATTTTGATTTTGAGGAAGTGGTTTAAAACTAAAATTTAACGAAGTAAATAAAATAGATAAAAATAAAAGTTCCAATGCATGATGTCAAAAGATGATTTTAATCAAGATGACAAAATTGTGTTAGATTAATTACATTTCTTAACTTAAAATTACTAAAGTCATGTTCATGTTGTTACGAATAAATTCATGGTCACTTAGTAATTTGCTAACTGCTGCTCATACGTACTTATTAAATTAACTAATCTCTTGAACATTTTTCAATGTCAATTCAAACAATTAATCAGTCTTCATAAGCACATAAAAGATTAAGTGAGGTAACAATATATTCCTATATTGAAACAGTTTAATCAAAATAATCTTGCAATTTATGCAAGGCTAATGTATCATCTAATACCGCAGCTAATTTAACCCTTAGCTACCTTAGAAGATTAAACATGCACTGATTAAGTATTGTTGTAACACCCAATTTTGGGCCTAGTCGGAACAGTGATTTCGAGACCACAAATCTGACGCAAGAAAATTCATTCTTATTATATTTTTATGGTCTACAATTTCATGGAATGATTTCGTGAAAATCTCGTTCAAAAATTTTGACGTTTGGGCTCTCAATTTAGTCAAAAGGACTAAATTGTAAAAACTGTAAAAGTTGAGTTCTACATGCTAGAGGTGTCCAATTGTTATGAAATTTTAAATTGGAGGTCCTTATATGATGATTATACCATTGGTTAATTGTTTTGGACAAAAATGGGCATGAAATAGGTGAAATAAAATATTTTTAAGTTAGTGGCATTTTGGTAATCTAATAATTAAAAGAATTAAAAAGCCAAAATAAGCTAAATTGTCCATCTTCTTCTTGTTCTACCTGAATCTACCATGGAAGCCATGGCTAGGGTTTGGTTCAAGCTTCCAAGCTCTATAGTAAGTGCATCCTAGCCCCGTTTTTAATGTTCTTTACATTTTTGAAGTCCCCGTAACTCGATTTACCTATTTCTACCATTATTTTGAGCTAGGATTCATGTTTAAAAATTTACCCATGGGTGATATGCATTTTTTTTGATGTCTAATGGTAGAAAATTAATGTTTGGTGTTAAATAAACGACTTTTACTAAGTGATTTTTGGTGAAAATGTATAAAAGGACCATTTTGTAAAAAATATAAAAATGTCATAAAAGTGTGATTTAGTGGAAATTGTAGGCTATTATAGTTATGAAAATGATTCGGTTAGGCTTAAAGTGCAAAGAAATTGAATAAAAATCATTTTACGAGTCTAAGGGAAAAAGTGTAAATATGACAAAGTTTAGGGCAAAAATGTAATTTTCCATAATATGATTTTTGGGTCACGATGAATAATGTGACTAATTAGCAAGCTAAATGTTATATTATAGATCAAGGAAAATGAGATTCGGACTTAAATCGGAAAGGTACGAGATTATGGACTAAAATGGAAAAAATTAGCCGTGCTCGGATTCGAGGTAAGTTCATGTGATAATAATAACATTGCAATGTCATACTTGAATTGGAAATTATATTATTGTCTCAGAAATTGAATGAGTTTTCATACAGACGTATACGGCGAGAATATGACAAGTAAGTACCTACGATAATGTTATTGTTGATTGTGATTGAATCTAAATTGGTAAGTTGGTTTGAACTTGTTGAGTTAAGGGTTATTGTATGCTATGCATAAGAAGTGATCTAAAATATGTCTATGATGTGTGATGACAATGTGATGAATTGTGATTTTGTGTTAAAAAGTGATTATCATGATTATTAATATTATGTGAAATCATAAGCTTAATTGCCATCATGAGATATATGATTCGGTCCTAGGGACAAGTTTTGACAAGATGTGTATTCGAAGAAGCCCCGGGTGACCCTGAGGAATGCTTAGGATTCGGATATCATGATACCATGGTTCATGAGATCACGTGTAAGACCACGTCTGGGACATGGCATCGGCGTTGATATGTGTGCTAGTGTAAGACCATGTGTGGGACATGGCATATGCTTTGATAGTGTGCCAGTGTAAGACCATGTCTGGGACATGACATCAGTATTGATATGTGTGCCAGTGTAAGACCATGTTTGGGACATGGCATCAACAATGATATGTGTGCTAGTGTAAGACCATGTCTAGGACATGGCATCGACACCGATATGAGACCTCGTATAAGACCATATTTGGGATATGGTTTCGACATGTGGATCCATGTAAGAGCATGTCTGGGACATGGCTTTGGTACTTTATTTGGTGTATGATGATTCCGGACATCCTTCAGTATTCCAGGCGGTTCAATGAACCATTCAAGATTTTGGTTAAGAAGTGGAGTAATATGAGAAAGAGTATGTGGTACAGGTATGTACGTGAATCTCTAAGCTCAGGGTTATTAAGATTTTGAAATGTCAAGACCTCAGTAAGCTAAGATGTATGAATTATGATTATGAATTTTGTTGCAATATATTACTAACCTACATTGAGTAATTGAATATGGAATTCATGAGATGGTGAGTTCATGATTAGTTGAAAATTAACTTATGATAGTTTTCATTATATTGCCCTAAAATAGTGTTGGACAGCAGCAGTAGTCTGAATTTGAAAATCCACCAAAAATTGTGGAAATCGAATTAGAGACTGAATAAGATATGAAATTAAATCTTATTGAGTCTAGTTTTATAAATAGAAAATGTGTAATGAAAAGAATTTCATATTATGAGATATTTTAATTTTTGTGAGACTAGGTTAGAGTGATTTCGGGCTCCCCTGTCTTAACTTTGGAAAATCACTAAAAATTGTACAAGAATAATTATGGGTTAGAACTGATATGAATAAGTTAATAATGAATCTATTTTCAGGAGAAACAAATAGGAACATCATCCGAATCCCATACGATGAGATAATTAATTTTTAGTAAAGAAGGGTTGAAACTATCAAACAGCAGTACAGGGGAGACTTTAAAGAATAAACTGTACTTATTGGCTAGACCAAAAATTCTGAAAACTTTTATGGTAAGAATATATGTGAGTCTAGGGAAAATTAGCGAATCTTAATTTGGAGTTCTGTATCTCAAGATATTAATAATTTAGTTACTATGACTCGAGTAGATAGCTTGACTGGAATATGAGCAAATAGTGGAATTATGTGCAACTTCGATTGTGTTACCATGAGAATATGTTGTAAGAATTTGGCAAAATCACGTTAATAAATTGCTTATTATTTTGTTTGTACAGACTTACTAAGCTATAAAGCTTACCCCTCCTTTCCATTTCTTTAGTGTTGTCAGGTTAGCTCGGGGTTGGAGATCATTGGAGGCAACATCACACTATCAAATTATCAAGTTGGGGTATTAATAAACCTTAATTCTTTTGAAGTGAGTGACATGTATAGAGACTTAGTACTTTATGATATTTGTTTCATGATTTGGCCAATTGAGTTGGCTTATAATGATTCATTTGTATAGAGCCATGAGATATGGCTTATATTTGGGCATTAGGTTGTAAACCTAATTGATTTTGCATGACTGATCTAATGTCTTGATGATGTGCATGTGGTGATGGCTTGGTATCAATGAATGTATGATATGGTATGCATATTTGATGGATGAACTTTGATCAATAGATGTGACCATATTCTTAGTATAAAAGTGTAAATTTAGAGTAAGTTAATGATGTTAATGAAGAATGAAATTAGTGTGGAATGCCTTATGGAAACATGTTAATGTGAGTGTGTGATATGTGACATTAAGGATATGAATTAGACATGACTATGAATGCTAGATGATTAAGTTGAGAATATCAGCATGAAGACAACCATGGTACAAGGGTATAAGTGGTAGTGAAGATGACAAGGCCAAATGAATATAATTTAGTATGTCTAGACTTGATATAAATTGAGTATGAGAAACACAAGAATGATGACATGCAAATGCTATTTTTGTGACTTAATTGAGGACGTTTAATCTCTAATTGGATGCCATGATATATGTCTTTGATTTTGTATAAGTGTGTAAGGGATTAAGGTTGACTAAGGCTTGGAAAATAGCCAAAGTGTTGGCCATACAGATAGAGACAAGGGCGTGTGTCTCAGCCGTGTGGAAGACACGGCCTAGCACACGGGCGTGTGTCTTGGCCGTGTGACCTTAAAATATTGCTAACGTCATAAACAGAGAGTTACATGGGCGTGTCCAAGCCACACGAGTGTGTGTGACCACACGGCCTACCCACACGGGCGTGTAACTCTCCAAAACTAGAAAATTTTCTAAGTGTTGTAAAAAGTTCGTAAGTTCTCGAGTTAGTCCTGAACCACCCCCGATGTATGTTTTGGACCTTGTAAGCCCGTACAAGAGACATTATGAATATGAATGAATGTTTTTAATTTGAACAAAATTTTTTTGGGCCCAATTTTACATAGTTGTGTATGTTTAAGTCCGGTAATGCCTCATACGCTGTCCCGGCCTCGGACTCGGGTAAGGGGTGTTACAATTGTGTCAATTAATTACAATTTCAACATGATTTAATAATTAACTCATTAGTTACCTTATAATTATAATGCAAGAATAACTTAGTCATGGTTTTACTTAATCAAACAATTGACCAAGACCTATAACAACACAAACATAATTTTAATAACTTAAGTAGGTGAAATGCAATCAACCTAACATGAATTAAATTTAAGCCATATTAACTAAATGAAACATATCAACATAACAAGTATTCATAGACATGTTCATAACAACAACAATAAAAATTAAAGGATAGGGAACTAGAATCAAATTTGGTGTTTCTCCGAAGCTTGACTAGTTTGCTCCGCTCCTCCTCCTCTGCTTGTTCTTGTTGAATCGAGGCTTTCATGAACAGTCAAATGCTGCTTCAAATGGTGGTTGAAAGGCTCTTTTCCAAGAGGGGAAATCGGTAAGGGAATGGAAAGGAAAATGAAGAACAAATGAAGGGTTTTTGAAGAGAGAAAGTGAGAGAGAAGTGAAGAATGAAAGGATGAGAGATGTGTTTCAAATGAGCAGAAGAGGGGGTGTTTATAGGTTGATTAGGTGCCAAAAATAGCATAAACAGCAACCATAGGCTCCCCCCATGGTCGACCACATATGTTGCAAGTTTGAAGGTTTCAAACTTGCTAAATTTAGCTAGGGGCAAATTTAGAAAAGCTTGGTAAGTGGAGGGGTTTGAATGCAAATTCAAGGAGACATCAAGGGCTGTTTTGAAAGCCAAATAATAAGCTAAATAAGCTGATTGGGTCAGCATGTGGGACGGTTTTGGGCAGCCCAGTTGCTCAATTGGACCAGTCTCTCGATTTAGCACAATTGGGCCTCTTTTCATAATTTAATTAATAATAACTATTTAATCCAAAATAAATTGGATTAAAATTAAAATTAAATATATTATGAATTAATATTCATAATTTTGACCATCTTAGGCTAAGAAATTAATTCACCTCGATGCTTCAAAATCGCTTCTCGATTTTATGCTTCTAGTAGTGTCCGTCCAGCCGTTTTTCACTCTTTGTGTGAATCTTTCAAAAATAAATAAAAAATTATTATAAAATTAATTAAAATTAAATATGTTAATATTTTAAGTGCAATTTAATTATTTTATAGTTATTATATATTTTCGACAAGAATTATACCGAAACTGCATGAATTTGAGTTAAAAAGGGTATGAATTTGAGTTAAAAAGGGTATGTTAATATTTTCGTGTTTCTACACCCCCAAACTTAATTCATTGCTCGTCCAAAGTAATGAACAAATTAAAAAGAATTTCTGGGAAACACCTTTAAAAAATTCCTTTAGAAAACAAACTTGCCAAAATTATGAATTTAGTATACTTATGCTCAAGAACAATAATTTTGATATTCTTGCTACTTAAGTATACATATCATTCAAATTAATCTCAATTATTATTATGGTAGCAAAAATAGACTAAATGCTTTCTCAATAAAGACATGTTAAATATCTACCAATTTGATTTTATTCCCTTATTTAAGACTAAGCTGCAATCATCAATTTTAATTTATGCCTTCTTATGTTGAACATGGCAATTTCTCTCTATTAATGTAGGTAGCACAGAAACTTGAATCAATAGGTCTTTACAATAGGTTGTCACGTGGCTAGGCTACGGATAGGTAAAAGATAGATAAATGTAGGCTAAAAACCCTATGCTATGCTTGAATTGGACCTTCGGAATAATTACCTTCGATACACCAACTCATTTTGCTTTCACATGCTCTTTTGTACATCTATTTCTTTCGAGTACGCTCTCTTTTTTTTAACACGAGCATTTTGCTATACGTACTACAATTTTTTTGAGCATTTGATATTTTTTTTCAACTCCGCAAACTTATTTTTCAAGAATATTCTGAATAGTACTAAGTCTAGTGTTTGGGACAATTTAAAGAAAATTATGAGAGAAGTGATGGCTAAAATTGCAAAGGTTCGAATAAAATTAGGTCATACAGTCTCAGAGTTGAGTTTCAAGTGATAAAATTTCATCAAGGTTGGCTTGAAAGGCTCAAATGGTCCAAACAAAGGTTGCCTAAATTAGTTTCAACATTCCATGCTTCCTAGGATTTCGCCTCAAGAAACTACTAAGTCAATTCTAAAGACTTAAACTTTCATGCATGCCTAACTTTCGAAGGAACTAAAAATTTTATGGTATGATTTGCATGTTTATTAAGAGTACATTTATATCATAATTCAACTGCATGTTTATTAAGAGTACATTTATATCATAATTCAACTAACATACAATTATTGAAATAATAAAACTTTATTCATACTGAAGTTTAGCATACTTAACAAAATTTCAAAATTTTGAACAAAATATATCTTAATCATAAGTAGACCTGCTCATGGGTCGGGCTACCCGGCCCCGCCCAAAGGCTTGCCCAAAATGTGGGAGGGTTTGGGCAAAAATATAGGCCTAAAAAATGGGCTTGGACAAAAAAATAAGGCTTGTTTAAAAAACGGAAGGGACCTCGGGTAAGGTATTTTTGGCCCGGGCCCGGCTCGACCCGAATTCACTAAATGACAAAAAAAATATGCTTTTTTTTGTTTTTAAATGTTATTTTCTTGTTGTTTTCTCCCTATTTTGCTACCATATTACTATTATGTTGCTACTATTTTGTTGTTATTGTTTAGATATTGTATAAAACTTATTTTATTATTAATTTTGTTATTATTTTAAAGGCATTTGTTAATTTTGTTATTATTTTAGAGGTATTTTCTTGTTAAGTTGCATCTATCTTAGTGCTATTTAAGTCTACATATTTTTTAAAATTTATTTTCAATTTGTTGGAAAATATTTTTTTGATTTTTTTAGTATTTTTGATGTTATATATTTAAAAATTATATAAAATAATATAAAAATTAATACGGGCGGGCCGAGCCGGGTCGGGCCCAGGTTTTAGCATTTTTATTTGGGTCGAGCTTGGGAAAACTTTTAGGTCTATTTTTTGGGCCCAGCCTGGCCCAAGCCCAATAAATGGGCCTAAAATTTTAGTTGAGCCTGGCCCAAACTCGGCCCAGCTCGGCCCATGAGCACCTCTAATCATAAGTAAAAGAAAAATTTGTTCTGAGAGGAAATAATTTCAATTTTTTGGTCCCTTCTACTAAAGATGAGCAATGTCCTTATTGTTAGAAGTGAATAGATACTATACACCTAGTAGTATTTTAGAAAAGAGGAGGTGAGTCGGTTTGACTACTTAAATACCAAGCTCTCAATAGATCCAATCCTAGACATGTACATATCTAATGCCACATTTCTTATTTAACATTTGTTCATTTTTTTATTATGATTTCCATCTCTTGTTTTATTATGTAAAAAAATAAAAATTCCTAATAAAACCTAATCCGACTCATCTTTTGCTTCATCGTCTTTGTTTTTTCATAAATCGCTTAGTTCCCTTTTCTATGTTGGAATCCATGGTTCAAATATGAAATTAGGAGACTCATGCACAAAAATAAACAGGTCATTAAATATTTTCGTAAGAGCACGTTTCATTGAGTCGTCCTATTTTTTTGAATATCTCCAATAAGCTTGTTGTTGCCACTGCATATGTTGCATTATGTCCATCAACTTTGACAGCTCATCTCGAAGATCTGGGTAAAGTGATTGAGTTCTGAGCATTGAGGTTGCGATCTTAGGTTCCATTACTAGTTCCATTGGTTCTGCCTTATCAGGGATTTCAACTGACTGCATTGGTTCGATCTTTGTGGGATCTTCTTCGTCTTCTTCTTCTTCTTCTTATTCTTCTTCTTCTTCTTCTTCGGGATCCTTGCTCTCTTCAACTCATTGTTGTAAAATAGAGTCTTCGACTATTCGGTTGAGGTCTCAATCTGTGTTTGTGCCCTAGCTATAACCTGTCTTCTTTACATTTGCAAGAATTTTTGCTTTCAAGCAAAAAAAATTTATTGTAGAGGGAAACTAAGCTGGGCTAGAATGTCTAGCGTACAACTCCGCATTTCTCTCAGAATGATTTTTCCCACATCAATGGTTTTTGTCGTTAAAATCAAGTATAACAAGACCATTCGTTCTAATGAAATTGTAGTCCTATGTGAATTAGGCATAAGGCTGAATCGAATGAAATAGAACCATACCATCGCTAGTGGTGTCAAATATTCTCCGTGACAAGTATGAATTCCTTGCTATGACACAATCCACTTAGAATCCGGAACTGTAAGTTCTTCAAGAATTTTTTGTAGATTTTTAGTCTCAATATTTCTCATCAAGGAAGAATATTTGTCGTCTTCAAAATCAAGTAATTCAAAGAATTCATTAATAACGTTTGAGCTTATTAGTACATTGATTCCTCGGACAGCGACTTCCATTAATTCGCTTGAGGTCAAATTTGCATAAAATTCATGAACTAATTTCTCATATGTACTAGGTTTTATTTCAAAAAAATTTCTCAATTAAGAGCTTCAGCAATTTGTGGAATGCGCACCATGAAATAAATATTTTTGCTTTCTTTTAGTGTAAAGCCTTTTTTTAGGGTGCATTTTTTGATTCTTGAAAATGCTATCATATCTTGCTTTGGCTTCTTCACAGTGAAATTTGTTTTGTGATTAGTCAATTTGAACAGAGGCATGAGTTCTTTTGTGAGGCATGATTAACCTGAACATAAGAGTTAAATTAAAACAAATTAAATGTAACATCCCAAAATAGGACCTAAACGGGATAGTGCTTGCGAAACCATGAATCTAATATTATAATATCCTGAATTAGGGCCTAATAGGAATAGTGGTTTCGTGACCACAAATCCGAGATAGAAATAATTATTTTATAATTATTTTGAGGTTTATGATATGATTGCATGATTGTGTGAAAATTTCATGACAAAATTCTATGCATAAAATGCTTAAGGTGAAATTAGGGACTAAATCGAATAATTTGCAAAACTTGCATTCGAGAAGTTTTTAGTATGAAATTGCTTTAGAATATTAATGAAGAGGTCTTAAATAGCAATTTGACCAATTTCCAAAATTTTGGACAAAAATGGGCTTATACATGATAATTTTCAAAGAAATGTATTAAGGGTATTTTAGTCATTTTATAATTAAAATTAATTAAAAGAGAAATTAAGGCCAAAATGTGTTCATCTTCTTCTTACCTTGGTCGAACCTTACCTCTCTCCATAGCTATGGTTTCTTCAACTTCCAAGCTTCATAGTAAGTGATTTCAAGCCCCGTTTTTAATGATTTTTATGTTTTTAAAATCCCGGTAGCTCGATTTAGCTTATGCTAGCAATAATTCAACCTAGGTTTCATATTTGGAAAAATACCCATAGGTGAAGTTTGTGTATTTTGGTGTTTTATGATGGAATATGAGGTTTTAAATTATGTTAGAGAACTTGTGCTACTCGGATTTAAGTGAAAATGAGTAAAAGGGCTTAATCGGTAAAAATACCTAATATTCATAAGTACATGTTAGAGTGTGAATTTGATGTTGCTATAGAAGGGAAAAATGATCAGCATGTCATAAAACATAAGAAAATTGGATGAGGTTTAATTTACGAGCCTTGGGGAAAAAGTGTAAATATGTGAAAGTTTAGGGGCAAAATGGTAATTTTGCCAAAGTTCGTACTAGGGGCTTTTTTTATGAATGTATGTATTAAATTTGGTATTATAGATCAAGAGAAACAAGACTCAAGTCGTGATCGAGGGAAAAACAAAGTTTACGAGGAATAGGCTCGATTGCTAAAATTTTGTATCAAGGTAAGTTCATGTGTAAATAAAGTAACATAATTTTTATTTTAAGTGATTTAATGTTACTTATATGATATGATATTTATTACCATGAAATATTATGCTTTGTGAATTATTGTTTGGTAATATGCAAATTATATGAATAACTTGATAACTATGAGATGCTAGCAAATATCGGTTTCTATATTTCGAAGAAGGCGATCAAAATGTGTAATTGAGAAGAATCCCGTTTGAACCTTGGGAATAGATTAGGGTACAAGTGACATGTCACTAGGATGGTTGAGTTCTTCGTTGAGTTGAGTCCGAGTTCGTGAGATGTAACTAGGCATCCAAGCTCGTTGAGTTGAGTTCGAGTTCACTTATGGATGTGAACGCCCGATCTCGTTGAGTTGAGTGTGAGTTCATTTATGGGTGGGTTACATGGTAGCTTGGCTACATAGTTTCAAAAGCTATTGAGCTTGTTTAGCTATGAGTATAGGACTTACATGCACACTATCCGCGTATCCGAAATTATATTCCGATGTGTTCAACGGGAGAATCCTAAGAGAATATGGAGAATGCTTAAAATGAAAGTGATTCGATGATGAATGTGTCGAAGAAGTAAAAATGGACAGGTATGAGTTTAATTCTTGGTTGATAACTTGGTGAGACAAAATTGTGGTAAGATAGTAAGTATTCTTATGTTATGTGTGTCTTAATGATGTTTATGTTGGATTGTATGATCATGTTACTTATTATTTGCATGTGAACTTACTAAGCATTTATGCTTACTCTCTCCTTTTCATTCATTGTAGTTTTAAAAAGCCGGCTTGAGTATCGGGATAGGTCGAAGGCTCGTTCACACTATCCGAAGACCTAAATTGGTAAAATGGCTTGTTTATTTTGAATCTGGCATGTATAGCACTATACTCACTTTGTGTAAATGATCTTATGATATGATTATAGTTTAGTAAGAAAAGGGTTTGTAAATTATTAGCTATTGGAATGGCTAATCAAGTTTATATATGATAACATGTATGCTTTATCTCTTAACGAAACCATGAAAATCCTTGGAAAGGTAAAATTGGCCACAAAATAGAATCAGACAGCAGCAGTGATGTGAATTTGAAAATCACTAAAAATAGTAAGAAATGGAATTAAAAGATGAAAAAGTTATGAAATTGAATCTTGGTGAGTCTATTTTCATACGGATGAAACAAAACAGGTAAATGAGTTATATTTTATGAGATATTTAAGTTTTTGTGAAACAGGGCCAAAGCGATTTCTGAGTCCCCTGTTATGACTTTGTAAATTCACCAAAAATTGTAAAAAAATAATTAGAAGTAATGCTTTATATTTACATATTCCTTATTGACTCTAGTTTTAATAGAAATAAACATCATAGTCTTCTGAGTTCTGTACAAAGATAAAAGTGGTTTGTAGTGAATAGGGGTCAAAGCAGTCGAATGCTGAAATAGGGTAAACTTTAACTAATAAACTGTACTAATTGGCCCAACCAAAAATTATAGGAAAAAATTACTAGATAGATATATGAGTCTAGTTTCAGTGACAATTTACAGATCTTAACTTTGAGTTTCGAAACTGGAGATATGAATTTTTTAAGCTAGTGTGTCGCAGATTGACAGTTTATTGCAAAAGTTGGAATAATTGATTTAAAATTCTTTAAATGATAAATTAAGTTTAGTAACACCTCAAGCTCGACTCTGGCGACGGTCTCGGGCGTGAGGGCATTAAATTTGGTGGTATCAGAGCAGGTTTAGTCGATTCTCGGACTAACGTGTTGTATGTACGAGTTTTGCTATACATGCCATATATATATATTGTGATAGTGTGACGACTTCTGACCTTTTAAATGATTTTTTATAGTAAATGGATCCCGATCCAGCTGTGGTTGATGATGTAGAGGGTAATGCACCAGCTCCGACTGAAGGGGAGGTGCCGATTGAAAATCCACCTGCTACTGTTGGTCAAAGAGGAGGAGAAGGGGCTCGAGAAGCCTTTCTCCAGATGATGAATGCCTGGTACACTGAGTTCGTTCGTACGAACTCGAATGCACAACCTCCCCCACCTCCCCTGATTCCTCAACCTGTACCCCCAATGCCTCAAGGTATGGATCTGATGAAATTTCACAGAACTCCAGTTGATAGAATCCGTAAGCAAGGGGCCGAAGAATTCAGGGCAAATGTTGATGATGATGCCGAGAAAGCAGAGTTTTGGCTTGAGAACTCTATTCGGGTATTTGATGAATTGTCTTGTACACCTGAGGAATGCTTGAAATGTGCTATATCATTGTTGAGGGATTCAGCCTATCATTAGTGGAAGACATTGATTTCAGTAGTACCGAAAGAGAAAGTAACTTGGGAGTTCTTTCAAGAAGAATTTTGGAAGAAATACATCAGTGAAAGATTTGTTGATCAGAAGCGTAAAGAGTTTCTTGTGTTGAAGCAGGGCAACATGACAGTTACTGAATACGAAAGGGAGTTCGTCAGGTTGAGTAAGTATGCTAGAGAATATGTTCCTACAGAGGCTAAAATGTGCAGACGATTTGAAGATGGAGTCAATGAAGACATCAAAGTATTTGTCAAGATTCTTGAATTAAAAGAAATGGTAGTACTTGTTGATCGGACTTGCAAGGCTAAAGAACTAATTAAAGAGAAGAAAAAAGTAGAGGCTGAGACTAGAAATTGAAAGAAAAGATCGACGAGCAGTTCATTCTCACAGCAATCTAGAAAATCTAGAAATATGAATCATCGTTCTCAGGTTTCGGCACGACAATCATATTGAAATTCTAAGAAGCAAAATGTGGGTCTTAAATCTCAGACTACTTTCGTGGCTAGTGTAGGGAATTCGAGATTTGTTAAGCCTGAGTGCCAACGGTGTGGTAGAAATCATTTTGGCCCATGTAGAGTGAATGAATGTTTTCGGTGTGGTTCTCCAGATCATTTTATTTGAGACTGCCCAAAGAGAGTTGAAAAAGAAAAATTTCAGAGTGTAAAAGCTAGTGGTGCAGACTTGAGAGGAAGATATTCGAGAAAAGCTAGAAATGAAGCAAGCAGCAAGAATGTAGTCAGAGATTCAGCAGCTAAACCTGAAGCAAGGGCTCCGGCTAGAACTTATGCCATAAGGCACGTGAAGATGCTTCATCACCTGATGTGATTACTGGTATACTTTCTCTTTATGATGTTAATGTTATTGCTTTGATTGATCCTAGTTCTACTCATTCATATGTGTGCATGAAATTGGTGTCTAGTATGAATATAGCTGTTGAGTACACAGAATTTATGATTAGAGTGTCGAATCCATTAGGCAAATGTGTGATAGTTGATAAAGTATGCAAGAAATGTCCTCTAATGATTCGGGGTCATTACTTTCCGGCCAACTTGATGTTGTTTCCGTTTGATGAATTTGATGTTATTTTGGGTATGGATTGGTTAATATTGCATGATGCTATAGTAAATTGCAAAGAAAAGGTTATAGAATTAAAGTGTGAAAGTGGTAAAATTCTGCGGGTTAAACCAGGCAAATCAGAGGCATTATCTAGTGTGATTTCTTCGATGTTGGCTCAGAGATATTTGAGGAAGGGTTATGAAGCTTATTTGGCGTATGTAATTAATACAAAAGAAATTGAAAAGAAAGTTGAATCAGTGCCGATTGTGTGTGAATTCGCGGATGTATTTCCAGAAGAGTTGCCGAGTTTGCCTCTAGTCAGGGAAGTAGAATTTGGTATTGAATTGATACCGGGAACAGCTCCGATCTCGATTGCTCCGTATAGAATGGCACCAGTAGAGTTGAAAGAATTAAAATCGTAATTGCAAGAGTTGACTGATAAAGGCTTTGTGAGACCAAATTTTTCACCTTGGGGTGCTCCCGTGTTATTTGTGAAAAAGAAGGATGGTTCTATGAGATTGTGTGTTGCCTATCGGCAATAAAACAAGGTGACAATTAAGAACAAGTATCCGTTGCCAAGAATTGATGATTTGTTTGATCAGCTAAAAGGAGCGACATGGTTTTCAAAGATTGACTTGAGATCTGGGTACTACCAGTTGTGAGTAAAAGAGTCGGATGTGCCTAAAACTGCTTTTAGAACAAGGTACAGTCGTTATGAATTTTTAGTTATGCCATTCGGGTTAACAAATACTCCTGCTGTGTTTATGGATTTGATGAATCGCATATTTCAGCCATACTTGGACAAATTTGTTGTGGTATTTATAGATGACATCTTAATTTATTCGAAAGATGAGACAGCGCATGCCGAACACTTGAAGATAGTTTTGCAAACTTTGAGAAATAAGCAGTTATATGCTAAGTTTAGTAAAAGTGAATTTTGGCTTCGGGAAGTTGCATTTTTGGGTCACATTGTTTCAGGTGATGGTATACAGGTTGATCCTAGTAAAATTTTGACCATTGTTGATTGGAAACCACCGAAAAATGTAACCGAGGTTAGAAGTTTCTTGGGGCTAGCTGGGTATTATCGACGGTTTGTAAATAGATTTTCTATAATTGCTGCTCCTATGACTAGACTACTTCGAAAGGATGTTAAATTTGAGTGGACGGAAGAATGTAAACAGAGTTTTGAAGAATTGAAAAAGTTATTAACTAAAGCACCGGTATTGGTTCAACCCGAATCAGGTAAAGAATTTGTGGTGTATAGTGATGCTTCTCGAAATGGCTTAGGATGTGTACTTATGCAAGAAGGAAAAATGGTGGCTTATGCTTCGAGGCAGTTAAAATCTCACGAAAGGAATTATCCTACTCATGATTTGGAATTGGCTACTATAGTGTTTGCTTTGAAGATTTGGCGACATTATCTGTATGATGAAAAGTGCCAATTATATACTGACCACAAAAATCTTAAGTACTGGATGTCACAAAAAGACTTGAATTTGAGACAGCGAAGATGGTTGGAGTTATTGAAAGATTACAAGCTTGTTATTGACTACTATCCGGGAAAAGCGAATGTGGTTGCCGATGCTTTAAGCAGAAAGTTGCTATTTTCTTTGAGAGCTATGAATACTCAGTTAAAGGTATCAGATGATGGTTCGATTCTAGCAGAGTTAAGAGCAAGAAAGATGTTTTTACAAGAGATTTTTGAAGCTCAGAAAAGCGATGAAGAATTGCAAGCCAAAAGAAAACAATGTGAGGTTGATACGAGGTCAGATTTTAGAATCGGTTCTGATGGTTGCTTGATGTTTAAAAACCGGATTTGTGTACCGAAAAATAATGAATTTATTCAAAAGATTTTGCATGAAGCACATAATGGTTGTTTGACAGTTCATTCGGGCAGTACGAAAATGTATAATGACTTGAAGAAAATGTATTGGTGGAGTAGAATGAAAAGAGATATCTCCGAGTTTGTATCAAAGTGCTTAATTTGTCAACAAGTGAAAGCTGAACACTAAGTACCTTTGGGACTACTCCAGCCTATCATGATTCCTGAATGGAAATGGGATCGGATTACTATGGATTTTGTATCAGGGTTGCCGTTAACTCCGGGGAAGAAAGATGCCATCTGGGTAATAGTTGACAGACTGACTAAATCGGCTCATTTTATTCCGGTACGTATGGATTATTCTCTTAATAAGTTGGCTGAATTGTATATCAGTGAGATTGTTAGACTTCACGGAATACCTTTGTCAATCATTTCAGATAGAGATTCGAGATTTACTTTACGATTTTGGAAAAAGTTGCAAGACACATTAGGTACGAAGTTAAATTTCAGTACTGCCTTTCATCCACAAACTGATGGACAGTCAGAGAGAGTGATTCAGATTCTTGAAGACATGCTCAGATGTTGTGTATTGGAATTTCAAGGTAGTTGGGAAAGGTATTTGCCGTGGTAGAATTTGCTTATAATAATAGTTATCAGACGAGTTTGAAGATGGCACCTTATGAAGCATTGTATGGTCGTAAATGTCGGACGCCATTGTATTGGACTGAACTCAAGGAAAATCATATTTATGGAGTTGATCTAATAAAAGAAACCAAAAAAAAAGTGAAAGTGATACTAGATTGTTTGAAAGCTGCTTCGGATAGACAGAAATCTTATACGGATTTAAAAACGAAAGGAAATCGAGTTTCAAGTTGGTGATAAAGTATTTTTAAAAGTGTCTCCATGGAAGAAAGTTCTTAGATTCAAACGGAAGGGCAAGTTGAGTCCGCGTTTTATTGGACCGTATGAAATAATTGAAAATTTTAGACAGTAGCTTATTGGCTAGCATTGCCATTTGAATTACAGAAGATGTATGATGTGTTCCGCGTATCTATGCTACGCCGGTATCGTTCGGATCCTTCACATATAATTTCACATACAGAAATTGAGCTACGACCGGATATGACTTACGAAGAAGAACCGATTAAGATTTTAGCTCGTGAGGTTAAGCAACTAAGAAATAAAAGTGTCACTCTCGTGAAAGTATTGTGGCAAAAGCATGGGGTAGAAGAGACTACATGGGAACCTGAGGAAACCATGAGAAATCAATACCCACACCTATTTGCTGGTAAGAATTTCGAGGACGAAAATCCTTAAAGGGGGGGAGAGTTGTAATATCCCGAATTAGGGCCTAATCAGAATAGTGGTTTCGTGACCACAAATCCGAGATAGAAATAATTATTTTATAATTATTTTGAATTTTATGATATGATTGCATGATTGTGTGAAAATTTCGTAACAAAATTCTATGCATAAAGTGCTTAAGTTGAAATTAGGGACTAAATCGAATAATTTGCAAAACTTCCATTCGAGAAGTTTTTAGTATGAAATTGCTTTAGAATATTAATGAGGAGGTCTTAAATAGAAATTTGACCAATTTCTAAAATTTTGGACAAAAATGGGCTTATACATGAAAATTTTCAAGGAAAGGTATTAAGGGTATTTTAGTCATTTTATAATTAAAATTAATTAAAAGAGAAATTAAGAACAAAATGTGTTCATCTTCTTCTTACCTTGGCCGAACCTTACCTCTCTCCATAGCTAGGGTTTCTTCAACTTCCAAGCTTCATAGTAAGTGATTTCAAGCCCCGTTTTTAATGATTTTTATGTTTTTAAAATCCCGGTAGCTCGATTTAGCTTATGCTAGCAATAATTCAACCTAGGTTTCATATTTGGAAAAATACCCATAGGTGAAATTTGTGTATTTTGGTGTTTTATGATAGAATATGAGGTTTTAAATTATGTTAGACAACTTGTGCTACTCGGTTTTAAGTGAAAACGAGTAAAAGGGCTTAATCGGTAAAAATACCTAATATTCATAAGTACATGTTAGAGTGTGAATTTGATGTTGCTATAGAAGGGAAAAATGATCAGCATGTCATAAAACATAAGAAAATAGGATGAGGTTTAATTTACGAGCCTTGGGGTAAAAGTGTAAATATGTGAAAGTTTAGGGGCCAACTTGTAATTTTTCCAAAGTTCGTACTAGGGGCTGTTTTTATGAATGTATGTATTAAATTTGGTATTATAGATCAAGAGAAACAAGATTCAAGTCGTGATCGAGGGAAAAACAAAGTTTACGAGGAATAGGCTCGATTGCTAAAATTTTGTATCGAGGTAAGTTCATGTGTAAATAAAGTAACATAATTTTTATTTTAAGTGATTTAATGTTATTTATATGATATGATATTTATTACCATGAAATATTATGCTTTGTGAATTATTGTTTGGTAATATGCAAATTATATGAATAACTTGATAACTATGATATGCTAGCAAATATCGGTTTATATATTTCGAAGAAGGGGATCAAAATGTGTAATTGAGAAGAATCCCTTTTGAACCTTGGGAATAGATTAGGGTACAAGTGACATGTCACTAGGATGGTTGAGTTCTTCGTTGAGTTGAGTCCGAGTTCGTGAGATGTAACTAGGCATCCGAGCTCGTTGAGTTGAGTCCGAGTTCACTTATGGATGCGAACGCCCGAGCTCGTTGAGTTGAGTGCGAGTTCGTTTATGGGCGGGTTACATGGTAGCTTTGCTACATAGATTCAAAAGCTATTGAGCTTGTTTAGCTATGAGTATAGCACTTACGTGCACGCTATCCGCGTATCCAAAATTATATTCCGATGTGTTCAACGGGAGAATCCTAAGAGAATATGGAGAATTCTTGAAACAAAAGTGATTTGATGATGAATGTGTTGAAGAAGTGAAAATGGACAGGTCTGAGTTTAATTCTTGGTTGAGAACTTGGTGAGACAAAATTGTGGTAAGATAGTAAGTATTCTTATGTTATGTGTGTCTTAATGATATTTATGTTGGATTGCGTGATCATGTTACTTATTATTTGCATGTGAACTTACTAAGCATTTATGCTTACTCCCTCCTTTTCATTCATTGTAGTTTTGAAAAGCCGACTTGAGTATCGGGATAGGTCGAAGGCTCGTTCACACTATCCGAAGACCTAAATTGGTAAAATGGCTTGTATATTTTGAATGTGGCATGTATAGCACTATACTCACTTTATGTAAATGTTCTTATGATATGGTTATAGTTTAGTAAGAAAAGGGTTTGTAAATGATTAGCTATTGGAATGGCTATTCAAGTTTATATATGATAACATGTATGCTTTATCTCTTAACTAAACCATGAAAATCCTTGGAAAGGTAAAATTGGCCACAAAACAGAATCAGACAGCAGCAGTGATGTGAATTTGAAAAATCACTAAAAATAGTAAGAAATGGAATTAAAAGATGAATAAGTTATGAAATCGAAGCTTGATGAGTCTATTTTCATATGGATGAAACAAAACAGGTAAATGAGTTATATTTTATGAGATATTTAAGTTTTTGTGAAACAGGGCCAGAGCGATTTCTGAGTCCCCTGTTATGACTTTGTAAATTCACCAAAAATTGTACAAAAATAATTAGAAGTCATGCTTTATATGTACATATTCCATTGACTCTAGTTTTAAGAGAAATAAACATCATAGTCTTCTGAGTTCTGTACAAAGAAAAAAGTGGTTTGTAGTGAATAGGGGTCAAAGCAGTCGAATGCTAAAATAGGGTAAACTTTAACTAATAAACTGTACTAATTGGCTCGACCAAAAATTATATAAAAAATTAGTAGATAGATGTATGAGTCTAGTTTTAGGAAAAATTTACGGATCTTAATTTTGAGTTTCGAAACTGGAGATATGAATTTTTAAGCTACTGTGTCGCAGATTGACAGTTTATTGCAAAAGTTGGAATAATTGATTTAAAATTCTTTAAATGATAAATTAAGTTTAGTAACACCTCAAGCTCGACTCTGGAGATGGTCTCGGGCGTGAGGGCGTTACAAAGATAGAAAATTTTATTCTGATTAATTTTTATAATTTACCGAGTGATTAGATGCATGTGTTAGAGTATCGATGGAAAATTTTATAGATAGTATGCTTAATTTACCTACTAGGGCTTAATTGCAAAAGTTGATAAATATGAGTTTTAGATGCTAAAGGATTAAATTGAAGAGTATAATTGAAGTAGAGGTCCTTAAATGGTAATTAGAGCATAGGTTTTCATGGACAAAAATGGACATACATAGATAAAAATAACTAAAGTTTTAATGAAGGGTAGTTTAGTCATTTGGTAATTAAAAGATTAAAAAAGGGAAAAAGATGGAAAAATGTGCCCATCTTCTTTATTAGGTCGAAATATCAAGGGTTCTTCATAGCTAGGGTTTTGTCAAGCTTCCAAGCTTTTTAGTAAGTGATTCCAAGCGCCGTTTTTAATGTTCTTTACGTTTTTGAAATCCCGATAACTTGATTTAGCTTATTCTAGCAATAATTTAACCTGGGATTTATATTTGGAAGAATACCCATAGGTGAAATGTGTTTATTTTGATGTTTTATGGTAGAATATGAAGCTTGAAATTATGTTAAACGACTTTAGCTAAGCGATTTTAAGCGAAAATGAATAAAATGACATCATTTGTAAAAATACCTAATGGTCATAAGTACATGTTATAGTGGGAATTTGATGTTGCCGTAGGTAAATAAATGACCAGAATATCATAAAACATAAGAATTAGGGATAAATTTTCATTTTCGAGCCTTGGGGAAAAAGTGTAAATATGCAAAAGTTTAGGGGTAAAATCATAATTTTTCCAAAGTTAGAGTTAAGGACTATTTTGATAAATGTGAATATTAAATAAGTTAAATTTGTTATTATATATCAAGAAGAACGAAATTCGGGGTTAGACCGAGGAAAGAATAAGTTTGAGGACTAAATCAAAATATTTGATCGTATTTTATATTGATGTAAGTTTGCGGTAAATAAATGCAATGTTTTATTATTTATAATTAATGATGTTATTTTTCAGCATCTATATATGTATTTTGTAAATTTATTTCTTGATGATTCAAGCAAGAATTGACGGAGAAATGATACTTAAAAGTCCAGGTTGAACCTTAGGAATGTGTAGGATACAAATGTCATGACATTAGGGTTTATTGATACCAAGTAAGGCCATGCCAAGGCATGTCATTGGTAAGTTTTACAAGGCAAGGAAATCATGTAAGACCATGTCAAGACATGGCATTGATAAACTACGATAAAGCAAAGATCCCATGTAAGACCATGCCAAGGCATGGCAATGGTGAGTTCATAAGGCAAGGATACCACGTATGACCATGTCAAGACATGGCAATGGTAAGTTTAAAAAGGAAAGGTACCGTGTATCCTTAGTATTCCAAGTGGTTCAACAGAAAATTTAAAGAGTGTACCAAAGGGAAGGTAAGATAAGTCCATGTTCGAAAGGTTCAAGTTATCTTGATAATTCATTTAGAATGTTGTTATTTATTTACATGCAAATTTACTAAGCTTTATGCTTACTCCATTTCTTTTCTCTCTTTTTTATAGTATTACAAAGCCAACTTGGAAAATTGTAAGGGCGTCGGAGATCGCCTCACACTATCAACGAGTGATCTTGGTATTTTGTGACTAGAAATACTTTAAGTTATGGCATGTATAGGGACTTGGCTATTTTGTGTGTATGTCCTTATGATATGATTAAATAATGGCATGTGAATACTTGGTAATGATTAGTTAATGATATAGCTAAATAAGAACATGTTTTGGTATTATGTATGCCTAAATGAGGTTTGATACAAAGAAACTATGAAAGAGTAAGAGTTGGCCATGGAACAATTAGGAAACAACAGTAGTGACGTGGTTTTGAAAAATCACTAAAAATTTTACATGGTGAATGAGGTATAGAATTAAATCTTATTGAGTCTATTTTCATAGGAAAGAAGCAGAGCAACCAAAGGAAGTTTATATTCTGAGATATTTAAATTTTTGTAAGACTGGTTCAGAATGACTTCGTGATCCCCTGTTTCAAATTTGGAAAATAACTAGAAATTTTACAAAAATAATTATAAGTCATAGTTTATATGTATAGATTCCTTAGTGAGTCTATTTTCATTAGAAACAAATAGAGACATTATCCAAATTCTGTATAATGAGATAATCGATTTTTAGTAAAGAGAGGTCATGTCTGCTGAACTGTGAAATAGGGGAACATTTAATGAATAAACTGTACTAATTGGCTGAACCAAAAATTGTAGAAAAATTATGGTAAGAAGATATATGAGTCTAGTTTCAGGGAAAATTTAAAGATTTAAATTCAAGATTTTGTAACTCGAGTTATAATTAATTTAGTGACTGTTACGCATATTGATAGTTTTATTATGAATAGTGAAATAAATTGATTTGATTTGTTTATGTAATTGGAAAATTTTTAATGTTCCCGGTTTGGTCCCGAATCGTTCCAATTGCACGTTTTAGGGTCTCAAAGGCCCTTTTTAGGTATTTATTGGATGAATATAAATGAATTAATTTTTTTTAAAAAAAATTATGCCCTGAACAAGTAAGATAAGTCTGGTAACGCCTCGTGCTCGACTCTGGCCATGGTCTCGGATAAGGGGTGTTACATTTATTGGTATTAGAGTAAGATTTTAGTCAGTTCTCGGAGTATTCAGTATGAGTAGGAGTCTAGCTATACATGCCATATTTTTATTTTGATAGTGTGACTACTCCTGACGATTTTAAAATATTTTTTCTTTTATAGTTATGGATCCTGAATGAGTTGGTGTAGATGATGTAGAAAGTAACGCGTCCGGTCCCGCAGAAGGGACGATGCCACCAGATGGTAGTGAAAGGCCCGTTACAATTAGTCAGGGAGGAGGGGCTCGAGAAGCCTTCTTCCAAGCTATGAATGAATGTTTTGCCGAGTTCATTCGTATGAATCCGACCGTTAGTCCTCCACCCCCTCATGATCCTCAGACTACCCATGTAGCTTCCCCAGTCACAGATACAGTCAGAAGAGAGAAGCCACCAGTTGATAAAATTAAGAAATAAGGGGTCAAAGAGTTTTGGGCTATTAAAGATGACGATGCAGAGAAAGCTGAATTTTCGCTTGAGAATACTATCAAGGTCTTTGGTGATTTATCCTGCACACCTGAAGAGTGCATGAAGTGTGTTGTATCACTTTTATGAGACTCGGCCTACCATTAGTGGAAGACACTTGTGTCAGTAGGACCGAAAGAGAGGGTTACTTGGGATTTCTTTTAGGAGGAGTTTCATAAGAAATACATTAGTCAGAGGTTCATCGACCAGAAAAGAAAAGAATTCCTTGAACTAAAGCAGGGTAAGATGATAGTGACTGAATATGAATGTGAATTTGTCAGAGTCAATAATTATGCTTGAGAGTGTGTGTCTACTGAAGCTATTATGTGCAAGAGATTTGAAGATGGGCTCAATGATGATATTTGACTGTCTGTTGGTGTTTTAAAAATAAAAGAGATTGTTATTTTAGTTGAAAGAGCTTGTAAGATAGAGGAGTTGCTGAAAGGAAAGGGTAAAACTGAAATTGAGATGAAAGACACGAAGAAAAGACAGATGAGCAAGTCATTTTAGTCTACATCCAAGAGGCCTAGAGAGTTCTCTACGAGATCTAATTTTTTAGTAGGTATTCTAGCCGAAACAGAGGTAGAAGATTTATAGGTCAGAAAGCTCAGACCACTTCAATTGCGAGTGTTGGCAGTATTCAAACTGATAGACCCGAGTGTCTTCAATGTGGTCGACGTCATCCAGGTCAATGTCGAGCAACTGAGACTGGTTGTTTTTGATGTCGTGCATCGGATCATTTCATTTGGGAGTGTCCTGAGATGGTTAAAAGAGAGGTAATACCGAGTGTAAGATCAGGCAATGCCTCCATTAGAGGCAGACCTCAAAGACATTCGGGAATAGGGGCAAGTAGAGGTGCATCTAGAGATTCAGCAACGAGACCCGATGTTAGAGCACCTGCAAGGACCTATGCTATCCATGCTCGTGAAGAGGCATCCTCCCCCGATGGAATCACGGGTACATTTTCTCTTCATGATATTAATGTTATAACTTTGATTGATTGGGGTTCGACCCATTCCTATGTTTGCATGAAATTGATACCTAATATGAACATGTCCATAGAGTCTACAGGATTTGTGAGTAAAGTATCGAATCCATTGGGTCAGTATGTATTAGTAGATAAAGTATGTAAAAATTTCCCTTTGATGATTAGAAGTTACTATTTTTCGGTCGATATCATGCTATTGCCATTTGATGAGTTTGATGTGATTCTTGGTATGGATTGGTTGACTGCGCATGACGTGATAGTGAATTGTGGAAAGAAATTATTGAGTTGAAATGCGAAAATGGTGAAATTCTTCAGGTTAATTCAGATGAGTCAGATAGTTCAATTGCCATGATTTCTGTTATGTCTGGTCAGAAATGCTTGAGAAAAGGATATGAAGCTTATCTTGCTTTTGTGTTGAATACTAAAGATCCAGAGTTGAAAATTGAATCAGTGCCTGTGGTATGTGAGTTTCTTGATGTGTTTTCGGAAGAACTATCAGGTTTGCCTCCTATCAGAGAAGTTGAGTTTGGTATTGAAATGGTTCCGGGTACAACACCCATTTCTATTGCTCCTTATAGAATGGATCCAATGGAATTGAGAGAATTGAAAGTTCTATTGCAAGAACTAACAGAGAAAGGCTTTGCAAGACCTAGTTGTTCACCATGGGGTGCACCAGTGCTCTTTGTGAAAAATAAAGATGGTTCGATGAGACTGTGCATAGATTATCGGCAGCTTAAGAAGGTGACTATTAAAAAGAAGTATCAATTACCTAGAATTGACGATTTGTTTGATCAATTAAAGGGAGCTACTGTGTTCTCCAAGATAGATTTGAGATTCGGATGTTATCAGTTGCGAGTTAAAGAGTCAGATGTTTCGAAGACTGCTTTCTGGGCTAGGTATGGCCATTATGAGTTCCTTGTGATGCCATTTGGCTTGACTAATGCTCCTGCCATTTTCATAGACTTAATGAATCAAATTTTCAGACCTTACTTGGATAAATTTGTAGTTGTGTTCATTGATGATATCTTGATTTATTCTCGTGATAAGACCGAGCATTCAGAGCATTTGAGAACAATTTTACAAACTTTGAGAGATAATCAGCTTTATGCCAAGTTGAGCAAAAGTTATTCTGGTTACAAGAAGTTGGTTTTCTTGGACATATTGTCTCAGGTGAAGGTATTAAAGTTGATCCCAGCAAGATTTCAGCCATTGTTGATTGGAAGCCTCCTAGGAATGTATCAAAGGTCAGAAGTTTTCTTGGTCTCGATGGTTATTATAAACGATTTTTAGAAGGAATTTCCATGATAGCTACTCCATTGACAAGATTACTACAGAAAGATTTGAACTTGAGGCAAATAAGATGGCTAGAGTTGATTAAAGATTATGAACTAGTGCTCGATTATCACCCGGGTAAGGCAAATGTAGTTGTTGATGCTTTGAGTAGAAAATCTTTATTTGCATTAAGAGCTTTGAACACTACTTTAACCTTATCGGATGATGGTTCTATCTTAGCCGCATTAAGAGCAAAGCCAATGTTTCTTGAAGAAATTTGTAAAGTTTAGAAAGATGACAGTGAGTTGTAAGCCAAAAGAGTTCAGTGTGAGTCGGGTATAGAGTCAGATTTTCAGATCAGTTCTAGCGATTGTTTAATGTTCAGAAATCGGATACGTGTACCAAAGAATGATGTGTTTATTCGAAAGATTTTAAAGGAAGCACATAGCAGTTCTTTGTCTATTCGTCCAGGTAGTACAAAGATGCATAATGATTTGAAGAAAATGTATTGGTGGGTAGGAATGAAGAGAGTGATCGCGTGATTTCGTGATAAGTTTTAAATATTTATAATTACTCGTTCTTGAACTAACTATTATCGTGATGTAGGCAAGTGTGCCTATCGAACAATAATATAGTTTTAGCAGGACCGAATTGTCGAACCCAAAGGAACTAAAAGTACTGGTAATGACTGTCTTTTTATTATCTAGCCTAAGAATAAAGAGGTTTTTATTTAAACTAACTAATTATCTAAACTAAGAACGCACAGAAAATGGAATTGGGGAATTGCTTTTGGAAAAATCGATTGAATGAAGACAATACCTAAGGAAAAATTGACCTAGACTGTACTTGTTATTCTGGCTCCGAATCGGACGATTTATTCATTTAACTTGTTCCGTAAAGATCCCTAAGTTATGTTATTATCCTTATTCAAGACTAATAACGTCTAATCCCTAGATTGAATAACCGAGACTTTTCTCTAATTAACACTCTAGGGTTGCATTAACTCAATCTATGGATCCCCTTATTAGGTTTCACCCTAATTTGGCAAAATCTTGTCACCCTATGTCTAGGCGCACAATCAACTCCGCTTAATTATGACAAATGTACTCTTAAACAGGGTCTATTCCTCCTCTGAATAAGAGCTTATCTTGAATCGGTATCCTGGGATATCAAAACAAGAATTAAGAACACATAATTAAGAACAAGTCAAATATTTATCATACAATTCAGAAAATAATAACAAGATTCATCTTAGGTTTCATTCCCTTTAGGTATTTAGGGGATTTAGTTCATAACTAAATAAGAAAACATCTCAGAATAATAAAGAATACAAAACATAAAGAAACCCAAAACTTCTAAAGGGGAATTGAGGAGAGATCTTCAGTCTTGATGATGAATCTGGCTTCTGAGATGAATCAATCGGTTTTCTTGGAGTAATTCCTTACCCCCTACTCTGTCCTCTCTTTTCTTCCTTCTATAGGGTGTATTTATAGGCTTTGGAATGCCTAAACGCCCTCAAAATTAGCCTTTTCTGAATTGAACTCAACTTCGGCTTGGCAGGGACACGCTCGTGTGCGATTACTTCAGGCCGTGCTCGAGCCTGCCAAATTGACACGGCCGTGTGGTCTGCCCATGTGAGGAGGTCCAGGCCGTGTTGATTTCTTACTTTGGCCCATTTTCTCCATTTTTTGGCCCGTTTCTCGTTCCTTTCACTCTCCTATGCTCTCTTAAGTGTAAAACATGAAATTATAGCATTAGGAGCATCGAATTTACCAATTCTAATGGAAAATCATCCATAAAATGCGTTAAACATGGGGTATAAAAATGTATAAATTACGGTTTATCAAAGAGATATCTCAGAGTTTGTTTCTAGATGCTTCATCTGTCAGCAGGTAAAAGCCGAACATCAGGTACCTTCAGGTTTATTGTAGCCTATGTTAGTTCCTAAGTGGAAATGGGATCGAGTTGCCATGGATTTTGTGATAGGATTTTCATTGACACCGAGAAAGAAAGATTTAGTATGGGTTGTGATTGATAAGCTAAAGAAGTCGGCTCATTTTATTCCAGTTCATATGGATTATTCACTTGACAAGTTGGTCGAGTTGTATATTTCAGAGATAATCAGACTACATGGAGTACCGATATCGATTATTTTAGATAGAGACCCAAGATTCACTTCACGATTTTGGAAGAAGTTACAGGAAGCTTTAGGCACAAAGTTGAGTTTTAGTACAGCTTTCCTTCCTCAGACCGATGGTCAATCAGAGAGAGTTATTCAGATACTTAAGGATATGCTCAGATGTTGTGTCTTAGAATTTCAAGGTAATTGGGAGAAATATTTTCCATTGGTAGAGTTTTCTTATTATAATAGTTACCAGTCGAGTTTGAAAATGGCACCTTATGAAGCTTTGTATGGACGTAAATGTTGCACACCTTTGTATTGGACAGAGCTTAAAGAAAATCAGATTTACAGGGTTGCACTGAAGAGAAAGTGAAAGTTATCAGAGATTGCTTGAAAGCAGCTTCAGATAGACAAAAGTCTTATGCAGACTTGAAAACAAAAGAGATTGAGTATCAAGTTGGTGACAAAGTGTCCTTGAAAGTATCCCCATGGAAGAAAGTCTTTAGATTTGGCAAGAGAGGCAAACTAAGTCCACGTTTTATTGGACTGTTTGAGGTGACTGAAAGAGTTGGACCATTAGCATATCGGTTAGCTTTGCCACCCGAGTTAGAGAAGATTCATGAAGTGTTCTATATGTCCATGTTACATCGTTACCATTCTGATCCTTCACATGTGATTTCACAAACAGATGTTGAGATTCAGTAAGATATGACTTATGGTGAAGAACCGATAAAGATTTTAGCTCAAGAGGCCAAGCAACTAAGCAACAAAAGTATTGCACTTGTAAAAGTATTATGGAATAGGCATTGGGTAGACGAGGCTACATGGGAGCCTGAAGAGGTTATGCGAAAACAGTATCCAAATCTTTTCACACGTAAGATTTTCGAGGACGAAAATCCCTAAAGGGGGGAGAAATGTAACATCCCAAAATAGGGCCTAAACAGAACAGTGGTTGCAAAACCATGAATTTGAGATAGAAAAGTTTATTCTGATTAATTTTTATAATTTACCGAGTGATTAGATGCATGTGTTAGAGTATCGATGGAAAAATTTATGGATAGCATGCTTAATTTACCTACTAGGGCTTAAATGCAAAAGTTGATAAATATGAGTTTTAGATGCTAAAGGATTAAATTGAAGAGTATAATTGAAGTAAGGGTCCTTAAATGGTAATTAGACCATTAGGTTTTCATGGACAAAAATGGACATACATAGATAAAAATAACTAAAGTTTTAATGAAAAGTATTTTAGTCATTTGGTAATTAAAAGATTAAAAAAGGGAAAAAGATCACAAAATGTGCCCATCTTCTTCATTAGGCCAAAATTTCAAGGGTTCTTCATAGCTAGGGTTTTGTCAAGCTTCAGAGCTTTATAGTAACTGATTCCAAGCCCCATTTTTAATGTTCTTTACGTTTTTGAAGTTCCCGTAACTTGATTTAGCTTATTCTAGCAATAATTTAACCTAGGGTTCATATTTGGAAAAATACCCATAGGTGAAATATGTTTATTTTGATGTTTTATGGTAGAATATGAAGCTTCAAATTATGTTAAAAGAATTGAGCTAAACGATTTTAAGCAAAAACGAGTAAAATGACATAATCGGTAAAAATACCTAATGGTCATAAGTACATGTTAGAGTGGGAATTTGATGTTGCCATAGATAAATAAATGATCAGCATGTCATAAAACATAAGAATTAGGGATAAAGTTTCATTTTCGAGCCTTGGGGCAAAAGTGTAAATATGAAAAAGTTTAGGGGTAAAAGTGTAAGTTTGACAAAGTTAGAGTTAAGGACTGTTTTGATAAATGTGAATATTAAATAAGTTAAACTTGCTATTATAGATCAAGAAGAATGCAATTCAAGGTTAGACTAAGGAAAGAAAAGGGCTGAGGACTAAATCAAAATATTTGATCGTATTTTGTATCGAGGTAAGTTTGCAGTAAATAAATGCAATGTTTTATTATTTATAATTAATGATGTTATTTTTCAGCATCTTTATATTTATTTTTTAAATTTATTTCTTGATGATATAAGCAAGAATTGATAGAGAAATGATACTTAAAAGTCCCAGTTGAACCTTAGGAATCTATAAGATACAAATGTCATGACATTAGGGTTTAAGGATACCAAGTATGACCATGCCAAGGCATGGCATTGGTAAGTTTTACAAGGCAAGGAAATCATGTAAGACCATGTAAAGACATGACATTGATAAACTACGATAAGGCAAAGATCCCATGTAAGACCATGCCAAGGCATGGCAATGGTGAGTTCATAAGGCAAGGATACCACGTACGACCATGTCAAGACATGGAAATGGTAAGTTTAAAAAGGAAAGGTACCCGTGTATCCTTAGTATTCCAAGTGGTTTAATAGAAAATTTAAAGAGTGTACCAAAGGGAAGGTAAGATAAGTCCATGTTCGAAATGTTCAGGTTATCTTGATAATTCATTAGAATGTTGTTATTTATTTACATTGCAAACTTACTAAGCTTTATGCTTACTCCCTTTCTTTTCTCTCTTTTTTATAGTATTACAAAGCCAACTTGAAAAATCGTAAGGACGTCGGAGATCGCCTCACACTATCAACGAGTTATCTCGGTATTTTGTGACTAGAAATACTTTAAGTTGTGGCATGTATAGGGACTTGGCTATTTTGTGTGTATGACCTTATGATATGATTAAAGAATGGCATTTGAATACGTGGTAATGATTAGTTAATGATATAGCTAAATAAGAACATGTTTTGATATTATGTATGCCTAAATGAGTTTTGATGCAAAAAAACTATGAAAGAGTAAGAGTTGGCCATGGAACAGTTAGGAAACAGCAGCAATGATATGGTTTTGAAAAATCACTAAAAATTTTAGATGGTGAATGAGATATAGAATTAAATCTTATTAAGTCTATTTTCATAGGAAAGAACAGAGCAAGCAAAGGAAGTCTATATTCTGAGATATTTAAATTTTTGTAAGACTGGTTCAGAGTGACTTCGTGATCCCCTGTTCCAACTTTGGAAAATAACTAGAAATTGTAAAAAAAAATTATAAGTCATAGTTTATATGTATAGATTAAACAAAAACATTATCTGAATTCTGTATAATGAGATAATCGATTTTTAGTAAAGAGAGGTCATGTCTGCTGAACTGTGAAACAGGGGAACATTTAATGAATAAAATGTACTAATTGGCCAAACCAAAAATTCTAGAAAAATTATGGTAAGAAGATATATGAGTCTAGTTTCAGGGAAAATTTAAGGATTTAAATTTGAATTTTTGTAACTCGAGTTATAATTAATTTAGTGACTATTACTCAGATGGACAATTTTATTATGAATAGTGAAATAAATTGTTTTGTTTGTTTAAGTAATTGGAAAATTTTTAATGTTCCCGGCTTGGTCCCGAACCGTTCCAATTGCACGTTTTAGGGCCTCGAAGGCCCTTTTTAGGGATTTATTGGATGAATGCAAGCGAATTAATTTTTTTTTTTAATTTATGCCCTGAACAAGTAAGATAAGTCTGGGAACGCCTCGTGCTCGACTCTGGTGACGGTCTCGGATAAGGGGTGTTACATTAAAATTTACAAGGAAATTTTTTTCTTACCACCTTTGTATAAAAATTAAGTACTCAAAAATTAAAATTATAAGCAAAAGAATTTAATTGAGGGATGGTTAGAAGGGTTACTGGCTAAGTGTGGTGTGCTAGGCACAGGTTGGTACGATGTAGACCATAGCAATGTGGGATGTTGGCACGAGTAGTAGGGCATAAGTGTGTCGCAGCAGCAGCGTACAAAGCAAGGGCGTGCGTGATGGGTACTTCGACTAGGTCAGCAAGCAAGTGCGGGCATGAGAAGCTTTAGAGCTGGGCAGTTGAGCCAGTCGCGTGCAATGGCCGTGTGTGGCTACTGGCCGAATGAGAGGTGCTGGGCGGTGTTGCGACTGGAGGTTGGGAGCTGTGGCACTAGGTGGGTGTTGGGATGATTGGTTAAGGTGATGTGAATGGTGGAGAAGGTTGGTGGAATTTATAGTGAAAAAGGTAGGAGTTCAATTAGAATTCTTAGAACAAATTAATAATTAAAATATTCTAGGTTTTAATTCTATACAAAGTTAATAACAATTAATAATTAATATTATGCATATTAAATTATTATTTGCTATTAATTTATTGAAATAAAAACTATTAAATAAAATATGATCAAATTTAAACTAATCTTAATTTTATGCAAAGTTGATAATAATTAATATATATTATAATAAATATAATTATATATCAGTTATCATCATCTTATTTTTTTAAAAATTAAATTAAAAAATTTATTTTAGATTCCTTTAAAAATATTTACAAAAAGAGACATCTAATTTTTAATATTTATAAAAAAGCAACCTAATTTTGCAAAGACTTCAATTAAGACTTGGATCAAGACTGACCCTTTTATTTGAAAAACTAAAAATTTGTTTTGCCATTTAGGGAATAATTTCTTAGAAGATTATGTTAAAATCAATTTTCAGGAAAGATTGGAGGGGTCACAAGCAGTTCTGCTTAAGTTCCAATCTCCTAGATAGAATTTATTTAAAAATACCAATCCCGAAAATATACCCTAAACCATTTATTAAAAAACGAGAAAAATTAAATATCTGATAAAATGAACAGGACTGTATCCCGCTCAATTTTATCCCCCATTAATGTTTTAAGCATTGAGTATTGACTCGAAAATGATCTCTCATACCTTGAAGTTTGACAACTCCATACGGGAAAACTTGGTGAATGTAAATGGACCAGACCAACGCGATTTAAACTTACCTGGAAAGAACCTTAATCTAGAATTGAATAAAAAGACTTGCTAACCTACTTCAAATTCTCGAACTCAAATGTGTTTGTCATGCCATATTTTAAGTCTTTCCTTTAATAGTTTGACATTCTTGTATGAGAACATTCAGAATTCTTCTAACTCGTTGAGTTGAAGCATTCGTTTCTCTTTAGCAAGCTTAAGGTCCAAGTTGAGTTGTTGGAGGGCCCGGTAAGTTTTCTACTTTAACTCCAAGGGCAAATGACAAGCGTTCCAAAAACTAACCTATAGGGTGACATCCGTAAAGGTGTCTTGTATGCTGTCTTGTAGGCCCATAAAGCATCGTCCAGACTTTTGGACCAATCTCGTCGAGTTGGGCAAACTACCTTCTCGAGTATGCCTTTTATTTCTTTGTTTTCTAGTTCAAATTTCCCATTTATCTGTGTATGGTAAGTTGTGGCAACCTTGTGCTTCACTCCATGTTTTTCGAGTAACCATTTCAACCATTTATTCACAAAATGGGACCCTTCATCACTAATGATAGCTCTCGGAGTTCCAAACCTTGTGAACACATGCTTCTACAAAAACTTCATCACAACCTTAGCATCGTTCGTCGAATATGCCTTGGCCTCAACCCACTTAGACACGTAGTCTACTACTACCAATATGTACTTGTGACCAAAAGACAGACGGAAAGGACTGAGGAAGTCAGTACCCTAAGCATCGAATAATTCTACTTCAACGATGTTTGTTTAGGGCATCTCATTTCTGTTGGTAATGTTTCCAACCCTCTGGCATCGATCACAACTCTTTACGTAAGCATTCATGTTGTAACACCCCTTACCCGTGTTTGACGCCGGAATAGGATACGAGGAATTATCGAACTTAATCACTAATCATCGTATAAAAACTGATTCATAATTTCACTCTAATTTAAAAATTTTTCAAACACATTCAAGATGTCCCTTAAAAAGAGCTTACAAGGCCCATATCATGCTTTAATTCAACCACACACATAGGCAAGCATGCACATTCATAAATTGCATCATTTAATTAATAACATAATCAAGACTATCTACATTAAATGACTTTATACAATAGAGACCTTCAAATAACATAAGTCAGTATTTTAAGCCAATTCCTAGCAACTTAATAAAAATTAAAATAGTCTCCATACATGCCCAAGACTTAAAATACTTTAAAACCTTTATATATCGATCAATAGTTTGATAGTGTGATTTAACCTCCGGCGACCTCCAACCTGAGCTAACATCTGCGACACTATAGGAAAAAGGAAAG
This sequence comes from Gossypium hirsutum, assembly GCF_007990345.1. Taxonomy (NCBI): domain Eukaryota; kingdom Viridiplantae; phylum Streptophyta; class Magnoliopsida; order Malvales; family Malvaceae; genus Gossypium; species Gossypium hirsutum. Next base: position 102,649,149 of record NC_053424.1, on the reverse strand, counting down.
GAAGGGAGTAATCATTATAGCTTAATAAGTAAGTATGTAAATATTAATAAAAAATACATTATCATACTTTAAACAAAGTCACAATATGTTCCCGGAATATTACCAACACAAACACACATACTTTCACTATTACAATCATAAACAGGTTCAAAATAAGCTGTCTAGCAGAGTACCAGAAACTAAATTATTTATTTCTAGAGCTACAGAACTCCAAATTACAAACCATTAATTTTCCTTGAAACTAGATTCACATATAGTTTTATCATAAAATTTTCAGAATTTTTGGTCCAGCCAATTAGTACATTTTATTCATTGAAGTTACCCCTATTTCACTGCTCAACTGTTCTGACCACTCTTCACTACGAATCAATTTTATCCTCGTAAAAAATTCAAAGGATGTTGTAGTTTACTTCATTTGAAACTAGACTCATTAAGGATTTCAAGCATATAAATTATATCTCCTAATTAGTTTTTTTACAGTTTTTAATGATTTTTCCAAGTCAGAACAGGGGATCACGTAGTCATTCTGAACCAGTCTCTCAAAAACTTAAATATCTCATAATATAGAATTCCTTTGCTTGCTTTGTTTCTATTATATGAAAATAGACTCATTAAGCTCTAATTTTATATCTCATTCAGTTTCTGATTCAATTTCTACTATTTTTGGTAAATTTTTAGATTCACATCACTGCAACTATCCAGAACAGTTTTATTGTCAATTTTGATCTTTCACACTTCAGTTGTATTCATCACTTTCCAATAACAATCTTTCCAATTTCCAATCACATATCGAGCATATTGCTCATAAGTTACACACGTATATACTTACACTTATCATCACAAAGTCATACACAATTTCATTTAATCAATTTCCCATTTGAACGCTTCGGAATAATAACAAATACGCGATGGTATCGCACACAACTCACCTTTAAAATCGAAGCTCTCTTGTACACACACTGGCCTTCACTTAGCACCACTCATGTGACCTAGCTCGATTGTACACATAATTTTGGCTCTCTTGTACACATGGTGAACACTTAGTACCACCCATGTGACCTAGCCAGTTTATCTCGTAGCTCTCTTGTCTACATGGTGTCCTTCACCTGGAACCACGCATGCAACCTAGCTACATATATCCCGTAGCTCTCTTGTCTACATGGTGTACACATAGTATCACCCATGCGACCTAGCTACATCATAATGTCTCGTAGCTCTCTTGTACACATGATGTGCACTCAGCACCATACATGTGCTACATACCATCTGTATCATCCAATCTTTCTGAAGGTTCAACTGGGATTTCTCTCTCTTTCTAATACTTGATTCCATACTTCCAATAGTCAATTATGATTCAAAAATCAGCTACAATACATAAAATATGCTGAAATACAAAAACATAATAAAGATAATGTATTATTTACATACAAACTTACATACTTTCTCATTTCCATGTTAAATTAATATTGAACATTTAAATCATCATAATTATACTTACTTTCAACACCTCAGAAATCATAGTAAATATATCAATTTTACATTGAAACATGCATAAATTAATGCTTATTATACATATGAACTTACCTGAATACTAAAACGGCCATTTTACCAACTTTCCCGATTTTTGATTTTTCTCCTATTCTAGATTCAAATCTCGTTTTCCAGGATCTAAAACATCATATTTTACATATTTAATTAATGTACTATTCAAAACAGTTCTTAACTCAAACTTTGGTAAAATTACAATTTTGCCCCTAAACTTTTACATATTTACACTTTTGCCCCTAGTCTCAAGAATTAAAATTCATCCCTTATTCTTATGTTTTATGACATGCTGATCATTTTTCCCTTCTATGCTGATCAATAACAACTTTTACCGATTAAGCCGTTTTACTCATTTTTGCTTAAAACCGCTTAGCAAAAGTTGTTTAACATAATTTCACCCTTCATATTCTACCATAAAACATCAAAATAAACACATTTCACCTATGGGTATTTTTCCAAATATGAACCCTAGCTTAAATTATTGCTAGAATAAGCTTAATCAAGTTACCGGGATTCCAAAATCGTAAACAACTTGAAAATAGGGGCTAGAATGGACTTACTATTGAGCTTGGAAAGCTTGAAAACCCTAGCCATGGCTTCCCCCATGCTAATTTCGGCCTCCATGAAAAAGATGAGTCAATTTTGGCTTTATTTTTCCTTTTTATTTCTTTTAATTACCAAATGACTAAAATGCCTTTAAGGCCTTTATTTAAAATTTTGTCCTATTCATGCCCATTTTTGTCCAAACAAAATATAATGGTCTAATTACCATTTAAGGACCTCCTCTTTAAACCCCGATTTCAATCAAGTACTTATGAATTAGAACACATATTTTGCAACTTTTTCAATTTAGTCCTAAAAGTCTAATTAAGCACTTTATCAGTAAAATTACTTAACGATATTTTTACCCAATATTTTAATCAATAAATAAACCTTAAAACTTAATCAGAATAAATTTTTCAACTTCAAATTCGTGGTTCTAATCCGTTTAGGCCCTAAATCAGGCTGTTACAGCAACTTCTGCAAATAAGCCCTAATAGGCAAATTAAACATGCAATCTATAAAATTTCTTATCAATACTCTAACACATGCATCTAATCACTCGGTAAATCATAAAAATTAATCAAAATAAACTTTTATATCTCAGATTTGTGATTTCACAACCACTATTCCATTTAGGCCCTATTTCGAGATGTTACACACGTCTTTGAATAGTGTTAGCCAAAAGAATCAAGCTTACAATACTTTGGCTGCAGTACGTGTACCTCTGAAGTGTCCCCCACTCAGAACTGTATAGCAATGATCTAAAATCTTATGTACTTCATCTTCTCCCACACATCTTCTAATCATTTGATCTGCACACTTTTTAAAAAAATATGGCTCTTCCCAAAAATAGTACTTCACATCATGAAGAAACTTTTTCTTTTGATGATATGTCTTATCAACCGACACCAAAACACAAGCTAAATAGTCAGCAAGATCAGCAAACCAAGGGGTATTATTAACTTGATTTACCTTTAGTATATGTTTATCTGGGAATGTCTCCTGAATGGGTATAAGTGGAGAATAACCTTCTTGCGACTCCAACCTGGACAGGTGGTCTACTACTTGGTTTTCTACTCCCTTTCGATCTAGAATTTCTAGATCGGACTCTTAGAGTAGAAGTACCCATCAAATTAGTCTAGGCTTAGCATCTTTCATAGCAAGTAAATACTTAATTGTTGAATGATTTGTATAGATCGTCACTTTGGTACCTATAAGGTAAGATCGAAACTTTTCAAAAGCAAACACAATAGTAAGTAACTCTTTCTCTGTTACCGTATAATTCAACTAAGATCCCGTCAAAGTCTGACTTGTATAGTAGATGGGATGAAAAACTTTGTTCCTTCACTAGCCCATGACAGCTCCTATCGCGAAGTCACTTACGTCACACATCAATCAAATGGAAATTCCCACTCCGGTGTGACAATAATGGGTGTCGAAACTAACCGATGCTTCAAATCATTGAAAGATTTTAAACACTCCTCATCAAATTTGAACATTGTGTCCTTCTCCAATAATTTTCATAATGGTTTACCAATTTTGGAGAAGTCTTTGATAAATCTCTAATAGAAACCGGCATGGCGCAAAAATCTTCTAACACCCTTTACAAATGTTAGAGGTGGGAGGCTCTTGTTAACATCTACCTTTGCTTTATCTACCTTGATCCCATGTCTCGTTATCCTATGCCCTAGAACAATACCTTCTCGTACCATGAAATGACACTTTTTCCAGTTAAGTATGAGGTTTGCTTCTTCGCATTGCCTTAGTACCTTGGCTAGATTAGCTCGACAATCATCATATGTATCTCCGAATATTGAAAACTCATTTATAAACACTTCCAAATACTGCTCAGCCATGTTAGTAAAAATAGACATCATACATCTTTGAAATGTAGCAGGTGCATTACATAAACCAAATGGCATGCATTCAAATGCAAATGTACCGTACGGGCATGTGAACGTTGTTTTATGTTGATCCTTTGGTGCTACTGTGATATGATTATACCCCGAGTATCCATCGAGAAAATAGTAATAGTCTCACCCTGCGAGTCTATCCAGCATCTGGTCTAGGAACGGTAAAGGAAAATGGTCTTTCCTAGTCGCCTGGTTCAACTTCCGGTAATCGATGCAAATTCTCCATCCCATAACTGTTCTAGTTGATATCAACTCGTTGTTTTAATTCTCTACGATCGTAATACCTCTTTTCTTTGGAATGCATTGGATTGGACTTACCCACGAACTGTCTGAGATGGAGTAAATTATATTTGCATCTAACCACTTAATGATTTATTTATTTACCATGTCATTCATGATGGGGTTCATTCTTTGTTGTCCATCAATTGTCCATTTCTCGCCATCTTCTAAGATGATCTTGTGCATGTATACTAATGGACTAATACCACAAATATCGGCTATGGTCCATCTGATAGCCTTCTTGAATTGTTTCAACACTAGGATGAGTTTCTCTTCTTGTTCTTTGGTCAACTCTACGGAAACAATCACAGGCAAAGTAGAAGTGTTACCTAAATAAACATATTTTAAATGTGAGGGAAGTACCTTTAGTTCTAATTTAGGTGGCTCTTCAATTAATGCTTTTGGTTGGACATAATCTCTGATTTCTAACTCCAAAGACTCAATATGGAATTACGGATTAAATCCCCTTTGATTAGCTTCTAGCAAAGCTAAGTATTCCTCTCCCTCTTCATCACTTGGAGGGTCTAATGTTAAAATTTGCTACAATGGATCCTCAACATAGTTGAGTTCCTTTTCCAAAAACTAATTCCTCTAAATTGAATACTGCAAAACAATCATCAATTGTGTCAAGAAATCACATAAACTTAAAAACATTAAAAGTTACCTGATCGTCCTGAACACGCATAGTGAGCTTACCCTTCTACACATCAATAAGAGTCATTCTAGTTGCTAGGAAAGGCCTTCCTAAGATGATTGGCACTTCTTTGTCTGTTTCAAAGTCTAAAAAAACAAAGTTAGTAGGGAAAATAAATTTGTCTACACGTACCAATTCATCCTCGATTTTTCCTTCTGGATATACTAAAAATCAATCTGTTAATTGAAGTGTAATCGTAGTAGGTCTAACTTCACCTATACCCAACTTCCTAAATATGGACATGGGTATCAAGTTCATACTCGCACCCAACTCACATAGTGCCTTACCACCATATGTTGCTCCAATGTTGCAAGGTATGGTAAAACATCCAGGATCCTTCAACTTTAGGGGTAGTTTGTCTTGAATATATGCACTACATTCCTTCGTCAGGGCTACCGTCTCAAATTCTCCTAATCTTCATTTTTAAGATAGGATATCCTCCATGAATTTAACATAGTTAGTCATTTGTCCAAGTGCTTCAACCAATGGAATGTTGATATAAAGTTGCTTGTGTACGTCTAGGAACTTCTTGAACTGGACTTCTTGCTTCTACTTTTGAAGTCTTTGAGGGAAGGGTGGTGGAGGATTATTTGCCAGCACTGGCTGATTCATCTTATGTGATAATTCTATATCTACCGAAGTTTTTAGCTTATCAGAATTGACTGGTTTAGAAATTACCTTATCGAGTTTTGCAGATCTTGGTTTTAGTGAAATTAGAGTTTCAACACTTGGCTGAACTTCCATTGAGTCTTGAGCATCGGCTGGCTCTTTTTCAATTTCAACAGTGTTTGGCTCTAATGTCTTTCTTCTCCTCAGTGTCAATGCTTTACATTGCTCTTTCCCTAAATTTCTTGGATTCTCTGTATCACGAGGCAAAGCACCTAGTGGACAGTTTCTGAGTTTAGTGGCAAGCTAGCCAATTTGGTTTTCCATGTTTTTTAATGTGGCTACTCGGCTTTGGATCAAGGCATCATTATTGGCTATGTATGCCTTTAACAAGTTTTCTAAGCCATTGGAATATTCAACTTGAGGTTGCTTCTTAACTTGTTAGGAAAAAATGGGTGGTGGGTCGGTCTAGGTTGGGCATAAGTGTTATTGGGTCCAGCCCCTTGGTTAATCCAAGGGGTGGTTTTACAAAGATGGGTTATAGAAATTGGATTGTAGTCATTGCCTTCCTCTGTTCTGGTTTTGATTACCCATGTAATACACAGATTCTGGGTTTGATGGACATTCTTCAAATAAATGTCCTTCCCCACAATAAACACAGGCTACATTTCAAATTGATTAGGTGGCTGAACTGCAAAACTATTAAACCCATTAGTGGTAAAATTTTTAATCATTGAGGATATTGAAGATACATGAGATGCGAGTGAAGTGAGTCTAACGACTCATCTTCCTGACACTATTCGATTGGTTGGCCATTGATAATTGTTGCTGGCAATCCTCTCAATGATTTCATAAGCCTCATTATAAGACTTAGAAAGGAGAGCACCGTTAGCAAAAGCGTCCGCTACTATTCTCGTGTGACAATTGAGACCATTATAGAATGTCTCAAGTTGAATGCAGTATGGGATTCCATGATGAGGGCACTTCCATAATAATTCTTTGTACCTTTCTCATGCCTCATACAAGGACTCACCATCCACTTTTTTGGAAAGTAGTGATCTTATTCCTCAACTTAGCATTCTTGGTAGGCGGGAAATACTTCATGAGGATTTTTCTGCTAACTCCTTCCATGTGGTAATGGAATGTGGTGGCAATGAGTTCAACCAAGCTCGAGCTCTGTCCCTTAGTGAATATAGGAACAGCTTTAATCAAAGTGCATCTTTGGGTACTCTGGCTAACTTGAAAGAATCTCTTACCTCCATAAATAGTCTTAAGTGAAGGTGAGGATCTCCGGTAGGCATTCCACTGAATTGGCCTACTATATGAAGCATCTGAAACATGATTGACTTCAGCTCCAATTGTTGTGCCTCGATTCTAGGTCTCTTAATACACAGATTAAAATCATAAAATACTGGCATGGCATACTGTCTTAGATCTCTATCCCTATCATCAACAATAAGGATAGGATTTTGAGTAGGGCTTGCTCTGTTTCCTTAATTCAGATTTTCGTAGTTCATCTATTTGGTCCTTCTCTAAACTGCTTGTCTTCTTCATTATCGAAAAGTTCTTTCAATTTTCAGGGTCTACGGGGAGTAAATCTATAATTCGATTAATATTCATAAACATCTGAAACAACATAGAAAAAATTAACTAAGTTAAAATTGAATAGAAAAATAAACCAAAATGCAAAGTTAACAAATTCACAAATAATGACTTTTAAAACAGTCCTCGGCAACGGCGACAAAAACTTGGAACGATGGAAACAAGTGTACACAATTGCAACAAGTAATAAAGTGACAAGTAAATGTCGAGTTATCGTACCCATAGGGACTGTGCAAAGAAAATATTTATGAAATGCAATTAAAAACAATTTGGTGATTAAAAATGTTTTGATTTTAAGGGAGTGGTTTAAAACTAAAATTTAAAAAAGTAAAATAAAATAAATAAAAATAAAAGTTCCAATGCACGATTTCAAAAGATGATTTTAATCAAGATGACATACTTGTGCTAAATTAATTAAATTTCTTAACTTAGAATTACTAAACTCATGTTCATGTTGTTACAAATAAATTCATGGCAACTTCGTAATTTGCTAACTACTGCTCATATGTACTTATTAAATTAACTAATCTCTTGAACATTTTCCAATGTCAATTCAAACAATTAATCAATATTCATAAGCACATAAAAGATTGAGTGAGGTAAAAATATATTTCTATATTGAAACAGTTTAATCACAATAATCCTACAAGTTATGCAAGGCTAATGTATCGTCTAATACTATCGATAAATTAACCCTCAGCTACCTTAGAAGATTAATCATGCACTGATTAAGTATTGTGTCAATTAATTACAATTTCAACATGATTTAATAATTAATTCATTAGTTACCTTACAATTATAATGCAAGAATAACTTAATCATGATTTACTTAATCAAACAATTTACCTAGACCTATAACAACATAAACATAATTTTAATAACTTAAGTAGACGGAATGCAATCAACCTAACATGAATTAAATTTAATCCATATTAATTAAATGGGCAGCAAAGGGAGTGTTTATAGGTTGAGTAGGCAGCTAAAAATACCAAAACTCAGTAGTCATAGGCTCTCCCCATGGTCGGCCACACAAGTGGCAAGTTTGAAGGTTTCAAACTTGCTAAATTTGGCTAGGGGCAAAAGCTTTATAAGTGGAGGGGTTTGAATTCAAATTCAAGGAGACTCCAAGGGCTGTTTTGCAAGCCAAATAATCAGCTAAATAAGCTGATTGGGTCAGAATGTGGGATGGTTTTGGGCCGCCCAATTGCTTAATTAGATCAGTCTCTCGGTTAAGCACAATTGGGCCTCTTTTCATAATTTAATTAATAATAATTATTTAACCCAAAATAAATTGGATTAAAATTAAAATTAATTTTATTATGGATTCATATTCATAATTTGGACTGTCTTAGGCTGAGAAATTAATTCGCCTCGATGCGTCAAAATCACTTCTCGGTTTTGTACTTCTAGTAGTGTCTGACGAGCCGTTTTTTGCCCTTTGTGCAAATCTACCAAAAATAAATCAAAATTTATTATAAAATTAATTAAAATTAAATATTTTAATATTTTAAGTGCAATTTAATTATTTTATAATTATTATATATTTTTCGACAAGAATTATATTGAAACTGCACAGATTTATGTTTAAAAAGGTATGAAAAAGTCTACATATTTCCGTGCATATTTCCGTGTTTACAGATACCTATGACACTTAAGACTTGGTCATATTAACCAAGAAAGAATCATTAGACTCGTGAAAAATGGTCCCTTAAGTATGCTTAAGAAAGTTATTCTTCCACAATGTGAATCTTGCTTGGAAAGTAAAATGACTAAGAGGCATTTCAGTGCAAAAGGTACAAGGGCCAACCAACCTTTAGAACTTGTGCACATTGATCTATGTGGTCCCATAAGCATCAGTGTTCGAGGAGATTAAAATTATTAAGTGACTTTCATCTATGAAATGCACAAAAAAAGTGAAACCTTTGATAAATTCTGAGAGTTTCGTGCGGAAACAGAAAAGCAAATAGGTTTGTCCATAAAGAATCTTCGGTTTGACTGAGTTGGAGAATACTTGCCCAACGAGTTCTTATGATACCTCATAGGGAATGAGATTTTATCCTAGTTGACTGAGTCAAGCACTCCACTACAAAATGGTGTAATTGAGAGAAGAAACAAAACATCACTTAACATAGTTTGTTCAATGTTAAGCTATTCACAACTCCCTACTTCCTTTTGGGATATGTGATACAAACAACTTGCTATATTCTGAATGATGTGTCAGCCAAGTCTACTTCTAAGACAACTTATGAATTGTGGCATGGAAAGAAACCTTCTTTAAATAATTTTAGAATATGGAGTTGTCCAACACACATTCTGGATAAGGATGCAAAGAAGTTGGATGCACAGACAGAATTATTCATGTTTTAAGGATATTTGAAAGGAACAAAGGGTGCATTATTCTACAATTTGAAAGATAATACGATTAAAGTTTCTACTCATGCTACTTTCCTTAAAGAAAGCTACATAGATAACTTTAAGCCTCAAAGTAAAGCGGTACTCGAGGAACTTTTAGGAGTTGTAGAACAATCACCAAGTTCAATGAACCTAAGGGAATACCTAAGCAAGTGAGCTTAGAGGTAATCCTGTTCTGCACCCATTCGTTAGTCCTGGATTAACCGGTGAGATCGAGAGATAAATCAGATTAATTCATCTAAGTTGGTAAAGTTTAGATTGAAAGATAAAATGAAGTCACTTAGTAATTTAAGTGATTTAAGTCCTACATTCAAGGACTGGTGAACTGCATCAAAATTAACCAACCATTGTTAGTCATTTATTTGTTTAATTTCTTAGTTTTGTACTCTTTGCAATTTAGTCCCTATATTAGCTATCTAATTTTCTTGAAAATTTTCTTTTTATGATTTGTCATACTACAAAATTGTATTAATAGTCGCTTCAACCCTATAGTGTACACTATTTATCACTCGATCGCCATTTCCTTTGGGTTCAATCCTTGGAATACTTTGATTTTCCATTGTAACACTGTAAATATTACAACTGACCTGTACGTTTACAATAAAGTCGCACTTTTAAAATTTTTTATAAAATAATTTGTTTTATGCGCACATGCGAACATGGCCAATATTCAATAAGGAGTTTTCAATCATGGTACTTTTTATGGACTAACTCCATGATTAGGTAAATTCAAATTCTCAAAACGATGCTTCTAGACATAATTGCAATTTCTCGAGTATAATTGTATATGTCCGATTGGTCCCTCTGCTAGCTCAACAAAAGCTCGAGCAAATTGTATTTGAATTAGAAGAAAATTCTATGACTTTGGAAATAATTTATTGAGTCGATCTATTCGATGTGGAATTAAATTAGGCGGTTGTGAGAATTTTTCAACTAGAGAATTTGATTAAAGAATTTTCCTGAAAAATTAATTTGAAAAATCTATTTGATTTGTAGGAAAAATCATTTTGATCAACTAAAATTAAATTAATCAAATTAATTAAAATGAATATAATATTTTTTGGAAATTAATTTTCAAGGAAAAAAATTGGTCCAATGGATAACTGAATTTGAAAATTGGATCTAAGATCGAAAATTAGGCCTGTGAACCCAGAACCAAGATCGAGATCCAAACACTAGTTGAACCGGGCCTAATATGTGCAACTGGGGCGATAGTCCAACCTGTGGTTGGATTGGACCGGCCGGGTTGTCACTGGCCCAGACCGAATGAACAACAATCAAACCAAATCAAGTTTCCGTAAGGGTGTCGCACCCGCGATGGCACCACCGGACAAAATGGCGCTGACGGTGTAATACTCCTAACCCATATCCGTCGCCGGAATAGGATTACTAGGCATTACCGAATAACACACCTTATTCACATACATTTATGAATTCATACTCAAGATCCATTCAAAAACATTCACAATGTCCCTTGTAAGGCTCTACGAGACCTTAAATCATGCTTAGAAGTGGTTCGAGACTAAACCGATAACATTTGCAAACTTTGGAAAACTTAGAAAATTTTCAAACATTTAAGGGTCACACGCCCGTGTGAACAGGTCGTGTACCTCACACGGTTATCAGACACGCCCGTGTCACAGGTCTTGTAAAAACAGGGAATACATACTGACTTGAACCAAAAGGCCAAGGACACGCTAGTGTGCCATGGTTGTGGGAAAATTGGGGAGGTTACTGACTTGGGTCACACGGCCGACCACACGCCCATGTACCAGCCCGTGTGCCATACAAAGCCAGTAGACACGCCTATGTCTCTAGGCCGTGCCAAAATTGTAAGGTATACTGACTGAATTCGAAAGGGTACCCCAGGAGATACACGGCCGTGCAGCATGACCGTGTGTCTCACACGGCTGAGACACCGCCCGTGTCTCTGCCCATGTGGACAAAAATAGGCCATTTGCAAAGCCAATTTGCCACCCTCATCTCATACACACCTAGTCATCAAATGGTATCAATTCAACACATATATAGGCAACCAAAACATGTCATTTCACACATATCATACTATCTATCATCAAGCAATTCAACTACTAAATTCCATATTCAAAACATACCAAATCAATATGCCACAATCATCAATCTCATATAACTCTTAAATTAATTTTCTCACCTTTTTATCAACCAAATCATGCTTCTCAAACTTATCAATACATCATTCTCAAATCATATCAAAATATACCAAATTTCAAGCAATAATACCACAACACATAACTATCCAAAAGAGCATCCATACAACCATTCCAAACAAGCCAGCACTTAGGACATTATATACATCACATATATCATTTATCAAACATATAATTCAAGCCAACTTAAATGGCCATAATCCAACATTTACAAGCCAAATCTCATGGCTATAATCACAACTCAAAACATACTAAGATGACACTAGCCTATACATGCCATATACCATATATACAAAGCTCCAAAAGTACCAACGAGATGATCAATAGTATGATGATGTTTCCCGGCAATCTTTGAGTCTGAGCTAGCTTCGCTAATCTATAAAATAGGGAAAGAACACACAAAGTAAGCTTTAAAAGCTTAGTAAGCCATATACAAATAAAGTCATCACATAAACATTTGCATATCAATTCAAATATGCTAAACATAGTTAATCACATTCAAATTCACAAACCTTTCTCATTGAACGTATATTCAATGTCTTAATCGAGTTCATCAATTACTTTCCCTTTTAAACACTCGTACGAATTTCGTACGTACCTGAGTCACTTAGCTCATTCATAGATTCTTTCTCGACTTGAATTTGCCCATTGAACAGCTCGAAATCATTAAGGATACATGGAAATCACATATAGCTCGTACAATGTCATATCCTGGATATAGTCTTACATGTTATCACATCTCGATGCCACTGTCCCGGACAGGGTCTTACACAAAATCGATTAACGATGCCAATGTCCCAGACATGATCTTACACATAATCACAATACAATGCCAATGTACCAGACATGGTCTTACATGTAAACACATCTCGATAACCTAACGTCATGACATTCGTATCCTATACTATTCCTAAGGTTCGTATAGGATTTTCGGATATCGTAACTCTGTCGATTCTTGCTCGTAATTTTTCATTCAACATTTATAACCTTTCAATGATAAATATACACATATAATTCAATTTAAAGGCATTCATTTGTATATAAACTTACCTCGTACTCGTAATAAAAGGCGGGATCGACTATTCAATAACTTTCAACTTCCCCTGATCTAAATCCGATTTCTTTCGTTCTTGCTCTATATACATTCAAAATTAACTCTTTTATTCATAAAAACATTCAATCTAGTCCACAAACACATATTTGGGCATTTTTGTACTTTAGCCCCTAAAGTTTCACATTTTTACAATTTAGTCCCTATTTCATAAATACACAAAATTCACAAAATTCAATATGGCCCATGCTTAGCCAAATTCTCTATAGCTTCATAACAACCTATATTTTCATTTATTTCACACTTTTAACCACAACATTTCACATTTTCTCAATTTAATCCCTAATTGACATTTTTACTCAAAATCACTTTTCAAAACATGTATATCAAACACCAAGCTTTCATATTTCATCATCAGATATTCAAAAACGCATAAATTCATCAACGAAAACTTTCAAAATCATCAACACTTTCAAAAATTAAGGCATGAACTAGCTAGTACTCAAAGCAACAATCACAAATACATAAAAATCATCAAAAATCGAGCTAAAACTGTACCTTAATCAAGCTTAACCATGGTTGAATGGATGAAAGCTCAAAACCTCTTTCTGTCCTTAATATTTAGCTAAGGATGATGATAATTTAGGCTTAAAATTGTTTTTCTTTTATTTATTATAACTTAAAAACATATTTTACCATTTTACCCTTGATTATTAAACATTTAAAACATCAAATATAAGGCCATTAGTGTCCATCTCCACTATAAATGGTCTAATTACAACATAAGGACCTTTCATTTAGTAAGCCATAGCAATTAAACACTTTTAACTTATAGCATGCTACTTTTCCATTTTACACAATTAAGTCCTTTTTCTCAAATTGAGTTATTAAACAGTAAAATTAACTCACGAAATTTCACACATATATATTCACATTCTGTAAACATTGAAAATAATATTAAAATAACTTTACGACCTCAAATTTGTGGTTCTAAAACTACTGTTCTAATTTAGTTAAAACCGGGCTGTTACAACTCTCCCCCTTAGGGATTTTCATCCCCCAAAATCTTACTAGTGAATAGGTTTGGATATTGCTTTCTCATAGCATCTTCAGGTTCCCACGTAGCTTCTTCAGCCCCGTGTCAATGCCATAATACTTTCACTAATGCTATTCGTTTATTTCTCAACTCTTTGATCTCATGAGCTGGAATTTGGATCGGTTCTTCACTATATGATAAATCTGATTAAATTTCAACTTCAGCCGGGGAAATAACATGCGAAAGATCATATTGATATCGTCAAAGCATCGATACATGAAATACATTATGAATCTTTTCTAGCTCAAACGAAAATGCTAGCCGATAAGCCAGTGGTCCAATTCGCTTAATAATCTCATACGGGATGATGAATCTCGGATTCAATTTGCCTTTACGACCAAATCAAAGTATTTTTTTCCACGAAGATACTTTTAAAAACACTCTATCCTCGATCTGAAACTCAATTTCTTTCCGTTTCAAGTCTGCATATGATTTCTAACAATCTGATGTTGCTTTTAGACTATCTTGAATTACTTTCACCTTTTCTTCAGTCTCTCTAATCAGATCAACCCTGTGGATCTTATTCTCGCTAAGCTCAGTTCAGTACGACTGTTTTCTACATTTACGACCATATAAAGCTTCTTATGGTGCCATCTTTATACTCGATTGAAAGCTATTGTTATACGCAAATTCAATCAACGACAAATATCTTTCCCACGTACCTTCAAACTCAAGAATACAACATCTCAACATATCTAAGAGTATATGTATAACTCACTTGGATTGACCATCCGTCTGCGGGTGAAATGCAGTACTAAAATGTAGTTTTATACCCAGTGTATTTTGCAATTTCTTCCAAAACCTCGATGTGAACCTCAGATCTCTATCCGAAATAATAAAAATAGGTACCCCGTGTAATCTCACAATCTCGGAGATATAAAACTTAGCAAGCTTGTCAAGCAAATAATATGTATGCACAGGAATGAAACGAGCTAATTTTGTCAATCAATCAACAATAACCTAGATTGTATCTTTCTTACTTAGAGATAGGGGCAAACTTGAAATAAAATCCATACTTACTCTATCCTATTTTCACTCGGGAATCATAACTGGCTGCGATAAACCGGATGACACCTGATACTCAGCTTTTACTTGCTGACAAATCAAACATTTAGAAACAAACTCTGAAATGTCATGTTCCATACCATGCCACCAATAGAGCTGTTTCAAATCGTTATACATTTTCGTACTTCCTGGATGAACAGAAAAATGACTACTATGTGCTTCGTTCAAAATCATCTGAATCAACTTTGAATTTCTCGAAACACATATTTGGCCTCTGAATCTTAAACAATCATCGAAATCAACTTGAAATTCTAAATCAGGGTTCGAATCACATTGAGCTCTTTTAGCTAACATTTCATTATCAATTTTCTAAGCTTCATAGATCTGTTGTACAAAAAATGTTCTCATTTTCAACTCAACTATAATCGATCCATCATCAGATAGAGCCAACTGAGTATTCATTGCACATAGAGCAGACAAAAATTTTCAACTTAATGCATCAGCAATAACATTTACTTTTCCCGAATGATAATCAATCACTAACTCGTAATATTTTTAACAATTCTAGCCATCTCCGTTGTCTCAAATTCAAATCTTTCTGAGTCATCAGATATTTCAAACTTTTATGATCTGAATAAACATGGCATTTCTCACAAAAAAAATAATGGCGCCAAATCTTTAATGCAAACACAATGGCTGCTAAATCTAAATCGTGTGTTGGGTAATTATTTTTATGCGGCTTCAACTCTCTCGAGGCATAAGTTATGAATTTGCTTTCTTGCATCAAAACACAGCCCAGACCATTCAACGATGAATCTCAAACTTTTATGATCTGAATAAACATGGCATTTCTCACAAAAAAAATAATGGCGCCAAATCTTTAATGCAAACACAATGGCTGCTAAATCTAAATCGTGTGTTGGGTAATTATTTTTATGCGGCTTCAACTCTCTCGAGGCATAAGTTATGAATTTGCTTTCTTGCATCAAAACACAGCCCAGACCATTCAACGATGCATCACTATAGATCACAAACTCTTTACCCGATTCTGGCTATACTAACACTGGAGCTTCAGTCAAAAGATCTTTCAGCTGATCAAAACTTTTCTGACATTTCTCGGACCATTCAAACTTTACATCTTTTTAAATCAGTCTTGTCAATAGAGTCGCAATCATCAAAAAGCCTTTCACAAATTGTCTATAATAGCCAGCTAGTCCCAGAAAACTGCAGACTTCGGATACATTTTTCGGAGGCTTCCAATCCATTATTGCAGAAATCTTGCTCAAATCAACTCGAATACCCGATGCTAACACAATATGCCCCAGAAAACCAACCTCACGTAACTAGAATTCACATTTACTAAAATTTGCATATAATAGTTTATCATGCAAAGTCTGCAATACAATTCTCAAATGCTCGGCATGCTCAATTTCATCTCATGAATATATCAAAATATCATCTATGAACACAACAACAAATCAATCTAGATACGGTCTGAAAATCTAGTTCATTAAGTCCATAAAGATAGCAGGTGAATTCGTTAGTCCAAAAGGTATAACTAAAAATTCATAGTGACCATACCTCGTTCTGAATGCAGTCTTTGGCACATCAAAGTCTCTAACTCGTAACTGATAATAAACCGATCTCAAATCTATCTTTGAAAACACTGTAGCCCCTTTTAATTGATGAAACAGATCATCAATCCACGGTAGATGATATTTGTTCTTGATTATCACTTTATTCAGCTATCTGTAGTTAATGCACATTCTCTTCGTGCCATCTTTCTTTTTCACAAATAACACAAGAGCACCCCAAGGTGAGAAACTCGGTCTTGCAAATCCTCTATCAGTCAGTTCTTGCAATTGAGCTTTCAATTCTTTTAATTCTGTTAGAACCATTCTGTACGGAGCTATCGATATCAGTATTGTACCCAGCATTAACTCAATGCCAAACTCAACCTCTCGAATCAGTGGTAAACCCGGTAACTTTTCAGAAAACACATTTGGATACTCACACACAGCTGGTACTAATTCGATCTTCTTTTCAGTCACTTTTGTATCAAGCACATAAGCAAAATAAGATTTGCAACCCTTTCTCACAAATTTCTAAGCTAACATCGATGAAATCACCGCTGGCAAGCCATTCAAATTATCTGACTCAATTCGTATCATCTTATTATTCTAACATCTTAGATCAATTGTCCTTCATTTGCAGTTCATAATAGCATCTTGCAACGCTAGCTAATCCATACCCAGAATTATATCAAATTCGTCAAATGGCAACAACATCAAATCAGCCAGAGAGCAATCATCCTGAATCATCAATGAACATTTGTTGCACACTTTATCAACTAAGACACTTGCCTAAGGGGTTCGATACACTAATCACAAATTCAGTAGACTCTACATATAAAGTCTTACTAGATACTAAATTCACACATATATATGAATGAGTTGATCCTGGATCTATTAATGCAATAACTTTAGTATCATAGAGAGTAAAAATACCGGTGATAACATCTTAAGATGATGTTTTTTCGCGAGCATGAATAGTGTAGGCTCATGCAGGTGCTCTAGTATCAGATCTCGCAGCAGTGTCTCGTGTCACACCTCTACCACCCCTCACATTTCCTATGTTTCTGGGTAGTCTACCTCTAGCTGCAGTGTCACTCGGCCTCGTATTCTGTACTGTATCTTGTTCAGCCAACTCTGGACAATCACGGATAAAATGATCCAATGATCCACTTTAAAACAAACCCTATCATTCAATCTACAATCACCGGGATGCCATTTTCCATAATATTTATATTTAGGTTGGGTAGGTCTCACACTGTCAACACTTGCAATAGATGTAGTTTGGGCTTTGGAACTTACAAGTTACTTTTCACGATTCCTGTCTGAATGTCCCACAGATGCATTGGAACGATTAAATGAGTCCCTAAATTTCTTCAATGTAGACTGATAAGATTTACTAGTTGATCTCTTTCTCGAATCTCTTGCTTCAAAATTAGCTTTTCTCTTTTCTTTGCTGAGATCCTCAGCTTTACAAGCCCTCTCAACCAGTACAACAAATTCCTTCAATTCAAGTATCCCAATTAACAGCTTTATATCTTTATTTAACCCATTAACAAATTATTTGCACGTAATCTCCTCAGTAAACACATATTCCCAGGCATACTTGCTTAATCGTATGAATTCTCTTTCGTACTCAGTGACAGTCATTTGGCCTTGTTTCAATTCTAGAAACTCTTTCTAATCGAGAAATCTTTGACTTATGTACTTTTTCTGAAACTCAGTCTGAAAGAATTCCCAAGTAACCCATTCTCTAGGAACCACTGATGTCAACATTTTCCACCAATGATATGCATTATCTCTAAGTAAAGATACTACACATTTGATACATTCTTCTGGAGTACAGGACAATTCCTCGAATACTTTAATCGTATTCTCGAGCCAAAACTCATCTCTCTCCGGATCTTCATCAACTGTAGCCCAAAACTCTTCAACCCCGTGTTTACAAATCCTATCAACAGGTGGCTTGCTCAATCAAATCGGATCTATTACCAGAGGTACAATTGGGACTTGTTGAGGAATAGGTGGGGGTAGAGGTTGTTGAGCAGCCAAATTCATTCGAACGAACTCCGTGAACCACTCACTCGTCATTTGGAAGAAGGCTTGCTTAGCCTCTCCCCCTTGCCTACTTGTTACAAGTCTAGAATCAGACTCCACTGCCTCTTGAGTGGGAGCGGGTGCATTACTTTCAACATCGTCAGCTACGGGTCGATCGGGATCCATTTGCTATATAAAAACAAATTTTAACTGTCAGGAATCATCAAACTATCGCAGTTTATATATATGGCATGTATAGCTAGACTCTCACACGCTACGTTAGTCCTAGAATCGACTAAACCATAGCTTTGATACCAATTAACTATAATACCCCTAACCCGTATCCGTCGTCAGAATAGAGTTACTAGGCATTACCGAATAACACACCTCATTCATATACATTTATACATTCATACTCAATATCCATTCAAAAACATTCACAATGTCTTTTGTAAGGCACTACGAGACTTTAAATCATGCTTAGAAGTGGTTCAGGACTAAGCTGATAACATTTGCAAACTTTGGAAAACTTAGAAAATTTTCAAACATTTAAGGGTCACACGCCCGTGTGAACAGGCTGTGTGCCTTACACGATTATCATACACGCCCGTGTCACAGGCCGTGTGAAAATAAGGCATACATACTGACTTGCACCACATGGCTGAGGACACACTAGTGTTCCATAGTTTGGGAAAACTGGGGAGGTTAATGACTTGGGTTACACGGCTGACCACACGCTCATGTGCCAGCCCGTGTGCCATACACGACCAGTAGACACGCCTTTTTGTCTAGGCCATGTCAAAACTGTAGGGTATACTGACTTAATTCGAAAGGGTACCCCAGGGGACACACGACCGTGCAGCATGACCGTGTGTCATACACGGCTGAGACATACGCCCATGTCTCTGCCCATGTGGACAAAAATAGGTCATTTGCGAAGCTAATTTGCCACCCTCATCTCATACACACCTAGTCATCAAATGGTATCAGTTCAACACATATATAGGCAGCCAAAACATGCCATTTCACACACATATCATACCATCTATCATCAATCAATTCAACTACTAAATTCCATATTCAAAACATACCAAATCAATATACCACAATCATCAATCTCACATAACTCTTAAATGAATTTTCTAACCTTTTTATCAACCAAATCATGCATTTCAAACTTATCAATTCATCATTCTCAAATCATACCAAAATATACCAAATTCCAAGCAATAATACCACAACACATAACTATCCAAAAGAGCATCCATACAACCATTCCAAACAAGCCAACACTTAGGACATTATATACATCACATATATCATTTATTAAACATATAATTGAAGCCAACTTAAATGGCCATATTCCAACATTTACAAGCCAAATCTCATGGCTATAATCACAACTCAAAACATACCAAGATGACACTAGCCTATACATGCCATATACCATACATACAAAGCTCCAAAATTACCAATAAGATGATCGATAGTGTGATGATGTTTCCCGAAGATCCCCGTGTAACAGCCCGTTTTTGGGTCAGATCGAAACAGTGGTTTTGGGACCACAAATTTGAAGTCAAAAATATTTATTTTATTATTTTAATAAGGTTTACAGTATGATATAATGTTCGTGTGAAAATTTTGTGAAGAAATTTTACCGTTTGAGTGGTTAATTCGGTAAAAAGGACTAAATCACGTAAAGCATAAAAGTTGAATTCTATAAGTTAAAAGTATTAAATGGCTATGGACCTTATGTGGTAAATAGCCCATTTATGGGATAGTGGAGGTTAGTGAGTGGCATTTGGTGTATTTAGTAATATTTTTAAAGGGTAAAAAGGTAAATAGGTAATTAAAGTTAATAATAAATAAAATAAAAGCCAAAACCATGTTATATTTCTTCATCTTCCACTGAATATAGAGAAAAGAAACAGCCATGGCTTTTTTTAGGGTTCGGCATCTTCATGGCTGAATTTGTAAGTGTTTTGGGCTTAATTTTTGATGATTTTTATGTTTTTGTGATCGTTGCTTCGTGTTCTAGCTAGCCCGTACCCTAATTTCTAAATTTGTTGATGAATTTTTTAGTTGCCATTGATGATAGCTTGATGTTTTTGAGTGTTGATGATGGAAAATAAATCATTGTTGTTAGATTAACAAATTTTATAAAGTGATTTTGAGTAAAAATGTCAATTTTGGACCAAATTATATAAGGTGGAAATTTAGTGGTTAAAATGTGAAATAAATTGAAAATATGGGCTGATAGTAATATATGGAAAATTCAGCTAGCTTGGGTTTATGTTTAATTTGATGAAATTGTGATTTTAAGTGATAAGGACTAAATTGAAAAAATGTGAAATAATAGGGGCAAAAATATAATTTTGCCAAAATGTGTAAATTGTGTTAAATTGAATGAAATGTTGATTAAATAATTAAAATTTGATATTATATAGATTGAGATAATCGAGAATAGGATCTAGAACGGGGGAAAAACAAAATACCGAACTAATTGATATGTTCCGTCGTTTCAGAGGTAAGTTTCTATGTAATAAGCATTGTTAAATTTATGCTTTTAATGCTTCGATATTATATAAATTGTATATACGTGACTATTTTTATGTTTAACGACATATCGGCTAAAACAAAAATGGCACTTAGTGTGCGGTTCGAAATAGCTTCGGTTAAATGTGGCATTTGATGTACGATTGGAGATAGCTTCAGCTATATATGTATATGGCACTTAGTGTGCAAAATATTAATAATGGCACTTGGTGTGCGGGATATTGAGTATGGCACTTAGTGTACGAGACATTGAAGATGCAACGGCATTACGTGTATGTATGAAATGGTAAGGATCGGTACAGGTATGTACATGGGTTATGATGCATCTTTGTAACAAAGTAAATAAGTAAGTCATGTTTATGAGAATTATTTTGTGATGACCTTGTGATTATGGGTCCATGCTTATGTTTTATAAATATGTATTTATACCATGATTGTGGAAATGATTGGTGAAGGTGTGATGAGCTTATTTATCATCATTTTTGTACTAAAACTATTTTGGATAGTAGCTATAGTCCAACTTTGTAAATTCACCAAAAATTTTGGAAATCGAGTTAGAGGATGAATAAAATATGAAATTATATTGAGTCTATTTTTACATAGAAGAAACGGTGTATGCAAAAGAATTTTAGATTATGAGATATTTGAATTTTTGTGAGAAAGGGTCAAAATGATCTCAAAATCCCCTCTTCTGATTTTGAAAACTCATTAAAAATTGTAAACAAATAATTAAGGGTTATATTTTATATTCTTAGAATCTTCTATGAGTCTATTTTCTAAAGAAACAAACGTTAACATCATTCGAATTCTGTATAAGGATATAATTAATTTTTAGTGAAGAGGGGTCGAAACTATCAGACAGCGAAAAAGGGGTAACTTTGAAGAATAAACTGTACTTATTAGCCAAACCAAAAAAATTTTAAATTTTATAGTAAGAAGATATGTGAGTCTAGTTTCAGGTAAAATTAACGAATCTTAATTTGGAGCTGCATAGCTCTAGAAATAAATAATTTAACGACTATAACTCGAGTAGATAGCTTGACCGGAATTTGAACAACTATTGGAATAATATGCAATTATAATTGTGATAACCTGAGAACATGTTGTAAGAATATGGAAAAAAACATATTAATAAATTGCTTATTATTTTCATATGAACTTACTAAGCTTTATAGCTTATCCTCTCCCTTTTCATCTCTTATAGGTTTATATAGCTAGCTCGGGTTGGAGATCGCCGGAGATTCAATCACACTATTAAGCTATCATTTGGGGTATAAGTATTCAAATACCTAAGTCTATGGCATGTATAGGGGCTCTATCTTTATAATTATTTCAATGCTAATGTGGCCAAATGTATTGGCCTATAATGGTTATAGTCTAATTTATATATAGCCATGAATGATGGCTTATGCTGATCATATGATTATTCATGTGTATTTGCCAATGTTTTATGGTGTGATCATGTTGTTTGATATGGATGACTGTGTGCATACGACTTAAGTACTCGATAATTGATTTTGGCATAATTGGCATATGGATAGATTATAGCATAAGTGTGAAATGTGAAAATGTATTGATGATAAACACGATATGAAAGTTGTTATGATTAATTTTGATAAAGTATGATGCCTTGTGTATGCGTAAGTTGTTATGAGAATGTCATGCATAAGCTATATTTACGATTATTAAGTGTTTATTTATGCCATGTTGGATGCCATTGAGATATGTGAGTGTGAATGTGTTGTGAGGGTGGCAAAATGGCTTGGAACATAGCCTAGCATTTGTCCATACGGGCGTGTGACCCTGCTTCATGATGAACTTTTCTAAGTTTTTCCAAAAGTTTTCAAAGTTCCCTGTTTAGTCTCAAATCATCTTCGATGCGTGTTTAGGGCCTCGTAAACCTTCTTTATTTTTTTCTTCACCGATTTTTACCAGCCATATGAGGGTTTTAAAGCCTTAAATTTGCAGTAACTTATCATCTCTAGAAGTAAGTGATTTTCATACCCTTTGTTAAAGATTTTTACATTTTTGAAACCCTTGAAGCATAATCTTTCAAATGAGGGGACTATTTTGAAAATGGTTGAAGCTATAGGGTCTTGCCATGAGAACATTTAAGGAATTTTCTGAAATTTTATTGAAGAATATGAAGCATAGTGGTGTGTAAACAACTTTTGTAAAAGGATTTTCATGAAAAAATCTAAAAAAGACTAGTTTGCATAAGTTGTAAAGTAGATATAAATGTGTAATATAGTGGTAATTTGGAGTTGCTATAAGAGTAAAAAGGGTTCGGCTAGGCTTAAGATGCGAAGAAATTTGATAAAAAAACTCAAATTTCAGACCTATGGGTAAAATGGTCATTTTGTCAATGTCTAGGGGCAATTATTGAATGCTTAGATCGATGAAGTGACTAAATAAGTGCATTTTTTATTATAGATCAATAATTACCAAATTCAAAACTAGATCGAGGGAAAACCAAGCAATTAGACTAAACCGATTGGTCGTCTACTTTTTGTAATCCGAGGTAAGTTGTATATAAATAATACAATTACAATGTTCATGTATGTGTTGAATTGTACTTGAAATTTAATATAGCATAATGGTAATAAAGATAGTAGAGCTCCCGTTTGAACCTAGGAAACAAATCAGATATCCATGCCATGACATACGGGTTATTATGGGCTAGTGTAAGACATGTTTGGACATGCATCGACCACATTATGAGAGTCAGTGTAAGACCATGTCTGGTACATGGCATCGGCATTGAAACGAGTCTTAGTGTAAAGACATGTCTGGTACATGCATCAGCCTCGAGATGTAAGCCAGTGTAAGACATGTTTGGGACATGCATGGCTATGAGATGTGTCGGTGTAAGACCATGTCCGGGACATGGCTTTAGCACAGATATGCTAGAGCTTGTGTAAGACCATGTTTGAGACATGGCATCAGCACCTTACCCATGTTTGAGGCTTAATGAATATCCGGTAGTGTTCCGAATTGTTCAACGGCGAAAGTTATGAACTTAAGTTATTGAGGAAAGTATAATTGTATTGCAAGTGGTACAGGTACCTAATTGGTATGTATAAAATGTGAGCTCAACGTATATACTATGTGATTTGTATGGATACTGATGAGTAAGTTATTCTTATGCCCTCTTTTACATCATGAGCTTGTTGATAATTGGTAAAGTTGTTGTATATTTATTTATGTGCAACTTACTAAGCTATATGCTTACTCCCTTTTCATTCTATTTTCATATAGTGCCGCTTACCTAGCTTGAGGATCATCGAAAGTAAGATATATCGATCACACTATCAATCGAAGCATTCGATATAGTTTGATTTATATTTTTGAAATGAAATGTATAGGGGATTAGACTTGTGGTTTATGTTATTAGTAATTTGGCTAAATGTGTTAGCTTGGGATAAATCCCCTATTTTGTATTAAGCCTCGAATGATAGCTGATATTCATTTTGATTTATATACAAAGATGTTATATTCATAG
Source organism: Gossypium hirsutum (assembly GCF_007990345.1). NCBI lineage: Eukaryota > Viridiplantae > Streptophyta > Magnoliopsida > Malvales > Malvaceae > Gossypium > Gossypium hirsutum. The sequence continues at coordinate 102,624,551 of NC_053424.1, read as the reverse complement.
ATGAGTAAAATGCATACATGGAATGTTGTTTATTGTGGCTGATTTGATTGTATAAGATAGCCTTGTGTTGGTTTTGGTTGCTAATGTGTAGGTTGTGTAAGTAAGAGTGGCATAGAGGCTTGGTAAATAGCCTCATATTGTCCACATGGGTAGACACATGAGCGTGTGTCTATGCCGTGTGTGACACACGGTCTTCCCCATGGGTGTGTGGTCCGGCCATGTGTCACATGCACTTAAAAATTTCAAGTCAGTATGAATGGTAGTAAACACACAGGCAGAGACACAGTCGTGTGTCTCAACCGTGTGATAGACACGGCCTAGCACACGGGCGTGTGTCTTGGCCGTGTGACATTTTGGGGATGCTGACGTCAGAAATAGAATATTCATGTTTTTGCACACGGGCTAGGACACGGGTGTGTCATGGCCGTGTGAAAGACACGGGCCAGGGACACGAGCATGTGCCAGGCCGTGTAAAAATCCCTGTAGGTGTGCATTTAGAATTAATTCCACGTGAGTGGAGGACACGGGCGTGTCCCTATATTGCTTAGGCCGTGTGAGCCACACGGGCCATCAGCACGACCATGTCGAAATGACCACACAGGCGTGTTACCCTTCCACACGAGCGTATGTCCTATTCAATGGTAAATTTTCAATAAATGATTTAAGGACTCGAAATGGTCTAGAATAGTTTTAATGGTCGATTAAGGGCTCGTAGGCCCATAATAAGATGTTTATAGTAAAAATTGAAAAAGTTTCAAATTGGGTCGAGTTTTGGTGACTTAGGAACATTTGTGTGCATAAGATCGAGTTAGGTAATGCCTCATACTCCACTCTGGTGTGGATTGCGGGTATGGGGTATTACATTTAGTGGTATCAAAGCTATGATTTAGTGGATTCTAGGACTAACCTTGCGAGAGTACAAATCTACCTATACATGTCATATCTGTATATTGATAGTGTGACGATTTCTGACAATTATAAATTATATTTTCATATAGTAGATGGATATTGATAGAGCTATGGTGGATGATGTGGAGAGTAACGCGTCTGCTCCCGCTGAAGGGACCACACCAGTTGAGAGTGAGCCAATGACTATGGGTCAAGGCGGAGGGGCTAGAGAAGCCTACCTCTGAATGATGGATGCTTGGTATACAAAGTTCGTTCGTGCAAATCCGAACACTCCAACTCCCCCACCTCTTCTGATTCCTCAATATGCCCTGGTAGCTCCGAAAGGCGTGAACTTGACTAGGAAGGAGAAACCTCCAGTGGATAAGATTCGGAAGCAAGGGGTCGAGGAATTTCAGGCTAGTATAGATGACGACCCAGAGAAAGCAGAGTTTTGGTTAAAGAATATCATCAGGGTATTTGATGAACTGTCGTGCATGCCTGAAGAGTGCATGAAGTGTGTCGTATCGCTCTTAAGAGATTCGACCTACCAGTGGTGGAACACTCTCATGTCTATGATACCGAGAGAGAGTAACTTGAGAATTTTTCCAGGAAGGGTTTCGAAAGGAATATATTAGCTAGATGTTCATAGACCAAAAAAGGAAGGAATTTCAAGAGTTGAAGCAAGGTAGTAAGACTGTGACAGAGTATGAACGTGAATTTGTGAAACTCAGCAAGTATGCGCGAGACTGCATATCCACTGAAGCTACCATGTGTAAAAGATTTGAGGATGGCCTAAATGAGGATATTTGAGTATTTGTTGGCATTTTAGAACTAAGAGAATTTTTGGTGCTTGTTGAGAGAGCATGCAAGGTAGAAGAATTGGTTAAAGAAAGGAGAAAGGCGGCCATTGAGTCGCGGGATTCAATAAAAAGACAGATAAGGAAATCGTATCAATCCTCATCTAAGAAATCAAAGGAATTCACTACCCGATCAAATGTTTCAGTGGGGTTTTTGAGTAGAATCAAGAACTGGCATAACACAGCTTCTAGAGCCCAGAGCACTTCTGTCGCGAGCGTCAGTAGTGCTCAGACGAATAGACCAGAATGTTTGCAATGAGGTAGACGTCACTTTGGCGAGTGCTGGGGGAATGAAAGGGGTTGTTTTAAGCGTGGATCATTAGAACATTTCATCCGAGATTTTCTTGAAAAGGAAGAGAGTGAGAAAAAGCAAGAAGCGAAGGCAAGTAATGCTCCTTCGAGGGATAGACCACAAAGAACTCTGGAAGCAGGGCTACTAGCAGGGGTGCACCCAGAGATGCTGTAGTGAGGTCTGAGGGCAGAGCGCCTACAAGGACTTACGCTATTCTTGCCCGTGAAGAGGTAGAGTCTCCTGACATGATCATGGGTACCTTTTTTATCTATGATATATCTGTCATTGCTTTAATTGATTCGGGGTCTACCCACTCTTATATTTGTATGGATTTAATACCTTGTATGAACATGATAGTAGAGTCTACTGAATTTGTGATAAAAGTGTCCAACCCTTTAGGCAGATATGTTCTAGTGGATCAAGTGTGTAGAAATTGTCCTTGACAATTATGGGTCATTATTTTTCGGCCAACTTGACGTTGTTGCCGTTTAATGAATTTGATGTAATCCTTGGGATGGATTAGTTGACTTCTCATAGTGTTGTAGTGGACTGTGGGAGAAAATTCATTGAGTTGAAATGTGAAGACGGGATTGTTCTTCGGGTTGGACCAGATAAGTCAAAAAATTTGTCTATAATAGTATCGTCTTTTACTGCTAAGAAATATTTGGGAAAAAGATATGAAGCTTACCTAGCTTTGGTGCTGAATACTCTAGTGCCTGAGTTGAAGATTGAATAGGTACCAGTGGTATGTGAGTTCACAGATGTATTTCTGGGGGAATTACTCGGATTACCTCCAGTAAGGGAAGCTGACTTTGGAATCAAGTTGGTCCCTAGTACGGCACCCATCTCGATTGCTCCTATGGAGTTAAAGGAGTTGAAAGTTCAACTACAAGAGTTAACTGACAAGGGCTTTGCGAGACCAAGTTTTTCCCCATGGGGTGCTCCAGTGCTCTTTGTGAGAAAGAAAGATTGGTCGATGAGGTTATGTATCGACTATAGATAGCTCAACAAGGTAACAGTGAAGAACAAGTATCCTCTACTAAATATCGATGATTTGTTTGACCAATTGAAGGGAGCCAGTATATTTTCCAAGATTGACCTAAGGTTAGGATACTATCAGTTAAGGGTGAAAGAGCAAGATGTACCGAATACTGCGTTTCAGACAAGATACGGGCATTATGAATTCCTTGTCATGCCCTTTGGTTTGACTAATGCCTCGACGATGTTTATAGATTTGATGAACCGCATTTTTCGGCCATATCTGGATAAGTTCGTGGTGGTTTTTATTGACGACATAATGATTTATTCGCGTAATGAGGATGAGCACGTGAAGCAATTGAACACTATATTACAGACCCTGAGAGACAAACAATTGTACGCCTTGTTCAGTAATAGTGAATTTCGGCTTAAGGAGATTAGATTTCTTGGATACACTGTGTCGGGTAACGGGATTAGAGTTGACCCAAGTAAAATATAGGCTATTGTTGAATGAAATCCGCCGAGGAATGTCATAGATGTCCGAAGCCTCTTGGGTTTGGCCGGATACTATAGTCGGTTTGTGAACAGATTCTCTATGATAGCTACCTCGATGACAAGACTGCTGCAAAAAGATGTCAAATTCGAATGGACAAAAAAGTGCTAACAAAGTTTCGAGCAATTAAAGGTTTTGTTGACTGAAGCCCCAGTGTTAGTGCAGCCCAAGTCGGGTAAGGAATTTGTGATATATAGCGACGCCTCCTTGAATGGTTTGGGGTGTGTGCTTATGCAAGAAGGTAAGGTTACAGCTTACGCTTCGAGACAGCTGAAGCCTCATGAGAAAAACTACCCGACGCACGATTTAGAATTGATCGCCATCGTGTTCATGCTGAAAATTTAGAAACACCATTTGCATAGAGAGAAATGCCGAGTATTCACCGATCAGAAGAACCTTAAGTACTTGATGACTCGAAAAGAGTTAAATTTGCGGCAATGACAATGGTTAGAACTGATAAAGGATTATGAGTTGATTATCGACTACCATGAATACTCAATTAACTGTGTCTAATGATGGTTCGATTCTAACAGAGTTGAGAGCTAGACCGACATTTCTACAAGAGATCCGTGGAGCTCAGAAAGGTGATAAGGAGTTGCAAGCTAAGATGGCTCAGTGCAAGACGGGAAAAGAATCCAAATTTCGTATTAGTACCAAGGGGTGTATAATGTTCAAAGATAGAGTTTGCGTACCCAAGGACAATGAGCTTATTCAGAAGATTCTGCGAGAGGCACATAGTGGTTGTTTTTCCGTCCGTCTGGGTAATGTAAAAATGTACAACGATGTGAATAAATTGTATTGGTGGTCGGGAATGAAGAGAGATATTTCAAAGTTCGTATCCAACTTGTGTGTTAGCAAGTGAAGGCTAAACACCAAGCACCTTCAGGTTTACTTTAGCCTATCACGATCCCTGAATGGAAGTAGGATCGGATTACTGTGGATTTTTTGATAGGTTTACCGATAACCTCGATGAAAAATGATTCTATTTGGGTTATTGTTGATAGGCTAACAAAGCCAACACGTTTTACGTACTGACTACTCCCTTAAGAGATTGGCCGATTTGTACGTTTCTGAGATTGTGAGGCTACACGAAGTGCCCTTGTCGATTGTTTCAGATAGGGACTTGAGATTTACCTCGAGGTTTTGGAAAAAGTTACAAGAGGCATTGGGAACAAAGTTGAGTTTTAGCACGGCATTTCATCTGCAAATCAACAGACAGTCAGAAAGAGTGATTCAGATTTTAGAGGACATGTTGCGGTGTTATGTTCTTGAGTTTCAGGAAAATTGGGAAAGATACTTACTATTGGTTGAATTAGCCAACAACAACAGTTATCAGACAAGTCTGAAAATGGCGCCTTATTAAGCTTTGTATGGGCGAAAGTGTCGAACGCCCTTATATTAGACTGAACTCAGAGAGAGTCAGATTCAAGGGGTCAATTTAATTAGAGAGACTGAAGAGAAAGTTAAAGTGATTCGTAACTGCTTGAAGGCCGCCTCAGATAGAGAGAAATCCTACGCAGATTTGAAACGAAAGAAAATTGAGTTTCAAATCGACGATAAGGTATTTTTGAAAGTATCCCCGTGGAGGAAAGTCCTCAGATTTGGTAGAAGAGGCAAGTTGAGTCCTCGTTTCATTGGATCTTATAAGGTTATCAAGAGAGTAGGATCGGTTGCCTATCGATTGGCTTTTCCACCAGAGTTGGAAAAAATTCACGACGTGTTTCATTTATCCATGCTATGTCAATATAGATCAGACCCTTCGCACGTGATTGCGCCAGCAGAGGTTGAGATTCATCCGGACATGACTTATGGGAAAGAGTCAATCAAGATTTTAGCTCGGGAAGTCAAATAGTTGAGGAATAAGTGTAACATCCTAAAATAAGGCCTAAACGGAACAATGGTTACGAAACCACGAATCTGAGATAGAAAAGTTTATTGCGATTAATTTTATGATTTACCGAGTGATTAGATATATGTGTTAGAATACCGATAAGAAATTTCAGTGATTACATGTTCGATTTGCATATTAGGGCTTAAATTGCAAAAGTTGATAAATATGAGTTCTAAATGCTAAGGGATTAAATTGAAGTGCATAATTGAAGCAGAGGTCCTTAAATGGTAATTAGACCATTATATTTTCATGGACAAAAATAGATATACATAGGTAGAAATAACTAAAAATTTTAAGAAAAGACATTTTAGTAAAGTGTAAAATAAAAGAATTAAAAAGGGAAAAAGATGGCAAAAATGTGCTCATCTTCTTCCTTAGGCCGAATGTCAAGGGTTCTCCATAGCTAGGGTTTGTTTCAAGCTTCCAAGCTCCACAGTAAGTGATTCCAAACCCCGTTTTTAATGTTCTTTATATTTCTAGAGTCCCGGTAACTTGACTAAGCTTATTCTAGCAATAATTTAACCTAGGGTTTATATTTGGAAAAATACCCATAGGTGAAATGTGTTTATTTTGATGTTTTATGGTAGAATATGAAGCTTGAAATTGTGTTAAACAACTTTTGCTAAGCGTTTTTACGTGAAAACGAGTAAAATTACATAATCGATAAAAATACCTAATGTTCATAAGTAGGGGCAAACCCAGGGGGCTGGCATGGGCCCTGGCCCCCCCTAAAATGTAAAATTACATTTTAGGCCCTTAAAATTTTTTAAATATTTTAAATTAGTAAAGGTAAAATTCCACTTTGGCCCCTCCTAAAATTATAAAAATTTGATTTAATCCTTTATAAATTATAAAGATATAAACTATAAAAAATTAAAATTTCATCCGCCCCCTAAAAAATTTTTCTAGCTTCGCCCCTGTTCATAAGTACATGTTAGAGTGAGAATTAGATGTTTCCATATAAGGGAAAAATGATTAGCATGTCATAAAATATAAGAAATAGGATGAAGTTTAATTTCCGAGCCTTGGGAAAAAGTGTAAATATGTAAAAGTTTAGGGGTAAAAGTGTAATTTTCTCCAAAGTTTGAGTCAATGACTATTTTAATAAATGTGAGTATTAAATAAGCTAAATTTGTTATTATAGATCAAGAAGAACGAAATTCGGAGTTAGACCGGGGAAAGAAAAAGATAGTGGACTAAATCGATATAGTTGATCGTATTTTGTTTCGAGGTAAGTTTGCGGTAAATAAATGCAATATTCTATTATTTTATGTTAATTTTGTTAATTTCCAGCATGTGTATATTTATTTTATGAAATTATTCAAAGAAGACTCAAGCATGAATTGACGGAGAAGTAATTTCAGAAAGTCCCGGTTGAACCTTAGGAATGTGTAGGATACAAATGTCATGACATTAGGATTTAAGGACACCATATAAGACCATGCCAAGGCATGATAATTGGTAAGGTTTCTAAGGCAAAGGTCCCATGAAAGACCATGCCAAGGCATGGCATTGGTGAGTTAATAAGGCAAGGATATCATGTAAGACCATGTTGAGACATGGCAATGGTAAGTTTCAAAAGGATACCACGTAAGACCATGACAAGTCATGGCAATGGTAAGGTACCCGTGTATCCTTAGTATTCCAAGTGGTTCAACGGGAAAATTTAAAGAGAATATCAAGGTAAGGTAAGGTGAGACGAGTTATACTAAAAAGGTAAGACAAGTTCATGGTAGAAAAGAAAAAGGTAAGTATATAATGTTCATGTAGTATATAATGTTCATGTATGCTTGATAAGGAAAAAGGTAAGTAAAATGTATTAACAAATTTGATTAAGTAAGTAAGTATTTAAGTAAGTGAGTAAGTGAAGACGTTTAAAATATGTATATGACAATTAATGAAGTTGCATTAAGTAGTATCATCCCAAGTAGTAAGATAATTCTTACGAATGTTGTTATTTATTTGCATGCAAACTTACTAAGGTTAATGCTTACCCCCTTTATTTTCCTTCTTTTTATAGTTTTTCAAGCTAACTCGGGGATCGTAAAGTACATTGGAGGTCCGAACACACTATAACAAGGATTATTTTGATATAGCAAGACGTTTCATTTTGAGTATGGCATATATAGCATCGTAGCCATTTTGTGTGTATGATCTTATGATATGGCTAATGAATGGAATGTAAATGCTTGATAATGATTAGCTATTGGAATGGCTAATCAAGGACATGTTTGGTGTTATGTATGCCTAAATGCTAGTTATTTCCTGGAAATCATGAAAAAGGTGAAATTAGCTTTAGAACAGTATCGGACAGCAATAATGACGTGAATTTGAAAAATCACTAAAAATAGTAGAAATGAATTTAGATAGTGAATGAGATAAAGAATTAAATCTTATTGAGTCTATTTTCATATTAAATAAACATAGTAAATAAAGGAGTTGTATTTTATGAGATATTTAAATTTTGGTAAGATAGGGTCAGAGTGATTTCTGAATCCCCTATTCTGAATTTAAAAATTCACTAAAAATTATACAAAAATAATTAGGAGTTATAATTTATATTTATAGATTCCTTATTGAGTCTACTTTTAAGATAAATAAACATCATAGTTATTTGAATTCTGTACAGGGAGAAAATTAATTCGTAGTGAACAAAGGTCAGAGCAGCCAAACACTAAAATAGGGGAAATTTTAACTAATAAACTATACTAATTGGCTAGACCAAAAATTCTGAAACAAATTTAGTAAGAAAATATATTAGTCTAGTTTCAGAGAAAATTTATGGATTTAAATTTCAATTTTCGTAACTCGATTTATGATTTATTTAGTGACTATGACGCAGATGGACAGTTTATTTATGAAAGATGAAATAAATTGTTTTGATTAGTTTAAGTAATCGGAAAATTTTTATTGATTCCGGTTTGTTCCCGAACCGTTTCAATTTCATGTTTTAGGGTCTCGAGGACCCTTTTTAGGGACATATTGATTGAATGAAACTAAATTAATTTTAAAAGAAAATTTTTATGCCCCGAATTAGTAAGCTAAGTCCGGTAACGCCTCGTGCTCGACTCCGGCGATGGTCTCGGGTAAGGGGTGTTACAATAAGAGTTTAGCACCGTGAAAGTTTTGTGGCATAGACATGGATTCGAGGAAGCCACATGGGAACCCGAGGAGACTATGAGAGATCAGTACCCAAACTTATTTACCGGTAAGATTTTCGAGGAGAGAATTGTAATAACCTGATTTAGGGTCTTATCAGAATAGTGGTCTCGAGATCAAAAATGCAGAGCTGAATAAATTATTTTAATATTATTTTGGAGTCATTGCATGTTTATAGTAGTGTATGAAAAATTTGGTGAGTTAATTTTGACGTTTGTGAGCCCAATTGCGAAAAAAAGACTAAATCGCATAAAGTGCAAAAGTCCTTAATTAATAGCTAGAAGTGTCAAATTGTTAGAGTTTATAAATTAGGAGTCTTTAAAGGGAAATTAGACCCTATAGAGATAGCTTGGCCGACCATAAGAGACAAACTGATGAAAAATTCAAAATTAGGTAAGTTTTGGTCACCAATTTTGACTAGTTTTAATATTAAAATAAAATAAAGGTCACATCCTCTTTATTCTTCTTCTTCACCGATTTTTACCAGCCATATGAGGGTTTTGACCCTTGAAATTTGCAGCAACTTATCATCTCTAGAAGTAAGTGATTTTCATACCCTTTGTTGAAAATTTTTACATTTTTGAAACCCTTAAAGCATAAGCTTTCAAATAAGGGGACTATTTTGCAAATGGTTGAAGGTTAGGGTCTTTCCATGAGAACATTTAGTGTGTTTTTTAAAATTTTATGGAAGAATATGAAGCTTAGTGGTGTGGTAAACAACTTTTGTGAAATGATTTTCATGAAAATATCTAAAAATGACTAGTTTGCATAAGTTGTAAAGTAGATGATAAATGTGTAATGTAGTGGGAATTTGGAGTTGCTATAAGATTAAAAAGGGTTCTTTTAGGCTTAAGACGCGAAGAAATTCAATAAAAAAATCGAATTTCAGACCTAGGGGTAAAATGGTCATTTTGTTGAAGTTTAAAGGCAAATTGGTCATTTTGCCCAAGTATGAATTATTGAATGCTTAGATCGATAAAGTGACTAAATAAGTGCATTTTGTTATTATAGATCAAGAATTACCGAATTCAAACCTAGATCAGGGAAAAACCAAGCAATTAGACTAAACCGACTAGTCGCCTACTTTTTGTAATCCGAGGTAAGTTGTATATAAATAATGCAACTATAATGTTAATGTATGTGTTGAATTGTACTTGAAATTTAATATAGCATGATGGTAATGAAGATAGTAGAGTTCTCGTTTGAACTTAGGAAACAAATCGAATATTCATGCCATGACATATGGGTTATTGTGGGCTAGTGTAAGATATGTTTAGGACATGCATTGGCCACATTATGAGAGCCAATGTAACACCATGTTTGAGACGTGGCATCGGCATTAAGACTAGTGCTAGTGTAAGACATGTCTAGGACATGCATCGGCCTCGAGATGTAAGTCAGTGTAAGACATGTCTGGGACATGCATCGGCTATGAGATGTGTCGGTGTAAGACCATGTCCGGGACATGGCATCGACACAGATATGCTAGAGCTTGTGTAAGACCATGTCTGAGACATGGCATTAGCACCTTACCCATGTTTGAGGCTTAATGAATATCCGATAATGTTTCGAATAGTTCAACGGTGAAAGTTACGAACTTAAGTTATTGAGGAAAGTATAACTGTGTTGCAAGTGGTACAGGTACCTAATTGGTATGTATAAAATGTGAACTCAATGTATATTCTATGTAATTTGTATGGATAGTGATGAGTAAGTTATTCTTATGCCATCTTTTATATTATGAGCTTATTGATAATTGGTAAAGTTGTTGTATATTTATTTATGTGCAACTTATTAAGTTATATGCTTACTCCCTTTTCATTCTATTTTCTTATAGTGCTGCTTACCTAGCTCGAGGATAATTAGAAGTCAGAGATATCGATCACACTATTAATCGAAGCATTCGGTATAATTTGATTTATATTTTTGAAATGGCATGTATAGGGGATTAGACTTGTGTTTTGTGTTATTAGTAATTTGGCTAAATGTGTTGGCTTGGGATAAATCCCCTATTTTGTATTAAGCTTCGAATGATGGCTGATATTCATTTTGATTTATATACAAATATGTTATATTCATGGATGAGTAAAATGCATACATGGAATGTTGTTTATTGTGGCTGATTTAGTTGCATAAGATAGCCTTTTGTTGGTTTTGGTTGCTAATGTGTAGGTTGTGTAAGTAAGGGTGGCATAGAGGCTTGGAAAATAGCCTTGTAGACACACGGGCGTGTGTCTAAGCCGTGTGACACACGATCTGCCACATGGGCATGTGATCCGGCCGTGTGTCTCCTGTACGTAAAAGTTCCAAGTCAGTATGTATGGTAGTAAACACATGGGCATAGACACGGTCGTACCATGTGATAGACACGACCTAGCACAAGGGCGTGTGCCTTGGTCGTGTGACATTTTGGGGATGCTGACGTTAGAAAGAGAATGCCTATGTTTTTTGTACACGGGCTAGGACATGGACGTGTCATAGCCGTTTGAAGGACACGAGCCAGGGACACGAGCGTGTGCCAGGCCATGTAAAAGCCCCTGTAGGTGTGCATTTAGAATTAATTCTACACGAATAGAGGACATATGCGTGTCCCTATATTGCTTAGGCCGTGTGAGCCACACGGGCCATCAGCACGACCATGTCGAAATGACCACACGAGCGTGTTACCCTTCCACACAGGCGTGTATCCTGTTTCAATGGTAAATTTTTAATAAATGATTTAAAGACTCAGAATGGTCTCAAATACTTTTAATGGTCGATTAAGGGCTCGTAAGCCCATAATAAGAAGTTTGTAGTAAAAATTGAAAAAGTTTCAAATTAAGCCAAGTCTTGGTGAATTGGGAACGTTTGTGTGCATGAGATCGAGTTAGGTAATGCCTCGTACTCTGCTCCGGCGTGGATTGCGGGTATGGGGTATTACAGTGTATTCATCAAAGATTAATTACACTATCTAACACCTAAAAGGACGATATTGCAAAATAGTTAAAAGTGCACAAATATCAATTCTAAGGGCTAAAGTGGTCGGGTGACTTCCATGTTGCTAGTCAATTCTTGGATTAGGGATCTAAAGGTTTCAAACTCCTAATTGTTTCAATTTTACCTTTCAGTCACCATTTTACTCAATTAGATGATTTAGTTCAACTTATCTCTCGATCTCACTAAACTAAATCAAGACAATCGAATTGGTTCTTAGTAGACTTTTCTCTCAGTCTCACCTATCTAATTGGTCACCTAAAGGTGTAAACTCTAGGTTCTGAAGTCTATTCGATGTAGTTTAATTTTTATGATTTAATCCATAACCCCAAAACTAATCATACAACATTCCCATCAACCAACCATGACATTTAGTTACTACCCATCATCAATACACAAACATCAGTTAACTATATGCTCAAATGATTCATTAAAGAAAGCATAAAAAGTAAGGTTAAGAAAATCTTAGGGATTCTTGATAGAGTCTTTATAGAGGATGACAACAACAACAACAATGAAGAAAGCACAACTAAATTTGGAATTTGTATGCCTTTGAAAGTTGACAAAACTAAAATCTATTAAAGAATTTAAAGGGAAATCAGAATAAAAAGTAAGGTTTTTGCATCTAAGTGCAAGGAAGTAAAAGTTACAATAAACAACTAAGAAAACTACCCGCTACAATTACTAATATGAGAAAGGTAAAGAACTAAAACCTAAAAATGAAGAAGAGAATAAAAACTAAGCTAAAAAGATGGTAAAGTTGGCTCATTTAGTTTAACCACCAAATGTGTCTTCAATACATCAAAATTCAATCCTAAAACTTGATAAAAACACCCTTGGAGTGTATGTTTAACTTGTGTTTGTGTTGGTAATAAAACTACCCTTGAAGGGTGTCGTGACATCCCCAACAGTGGCACGATCTTGACTTTAGGGGTTCTCAATGTTGCAACATTGACTAGCTGGTGTTGTGACACCCTCAGTAATGGTATTAGCTCGTTCACTTCAACCATCAATAGTGGTATCATGACTTTGAAGGTTGGAAGTCGCGATTTCAGGCTTGGTATTGCGATACAACACCCTCGGTGTTGTGACATCCTTGGCACACTGCTCCAAGTTGGTTTCTTATTAAAGTCTTGCTCCCCTAAGGTGATGAAGACTCAATGTCGTGACATCCTAGCATTAGTGTCGCAACACCCACGTTAGGTGTAGTTTTCCTTAAGGTTTCGCCATCGTTGTCCCCCTCACAAACTCAAGTACACCATTAGACTCTCAATGGCACCATTTTGTCAATTTGGATCTCAAAAAGATTAAAACCAAAGAAAAATAACCATTAGTACTAAAGACTAAAAATCAATGAAAAGCATAGAAAATAGTCATAAATTGCTTGAGAACAAACTCATCAAATATTCTAGAGAGCTTAATTTGTTGTATCAAATTACATCAGATCAATTGTCCCATTCAAAAATATCAAACAAATTTTTATTACAAAGTCTCCTACAATAAACTAGTACTTTCAATAGAATAGAGGAGGCATGATAGTAGGATTCGACGCCTCAGATAACAGCAAAGCAAAAGCTCTCATAAGACAAGAATTCTAGAAACTATAACTTTAAGTTCCACACAGTCCAAGATAGCACCAAAGTCATTAAACTAAAAAAAAGGACTGGAAATAAGTTAGATCTATAGCCTTCATACCAAATGCATCAATGACCAAACTACCCAAGTTATCCTCCAAATCAAATATCGTATTAATTTTCCAATGTTAGAAGTCCTATGAATAAAATAAAGCAGTACTTTTATCACCAAACCTTAACTAAGTATCCTTAGCATTATGGGCCTAAAAGCTTTCTCACTCATGAATAACTTTCCCAATTCACATAATATATTAGACAAATAAGTTAACCTATTAATGGTAAGAACAACTTTAGAGAATGTAGTGATGTGATCTTGCAACTCCTTAATATGTGTGTGTCGCTTACCCACCATAGTAGAATACCAAGAATGTAATGTTGAGTTGACCTATCGTCATTTGTTTTGGATGCAATCTGTCGAAGTATCCCAAATCCATTGAATATACATGCCCCTATTATTCTGCTTAACCCAACAAGCCTCAAACTTCAATTTCCAATAGATGCCCTAGTTGCAACTCCTTAGTGTAAATTATATATCCAATATCCAATAGTAAAAGGTAGTAATATGAAACATCGAAAACAAGATGACACAATCGATGCATATGGGAAGAAAAGCCATCGATCCTCGTACGCTATAGTTTGATCCAAATACTCCATAAAAAGTGTATCAAGGTGATGGTTATGCTCCCCTAGTATACTATTGTCTAATAACCAATATCTTATAACCCATAAGAATCAAATGTAGAGAAATTCGTCCATATGCCGTGCACATTGTAATTCCCATGCAGTTTCTCAAAAGACCATAAGATCTCCTTGACATTGCCAATACAAATCTAAGATGAAGACCTACGAGATTGAAGCTTGCAAAGCAAAGTCCAAGTATATCCACAACCACTAACTCGTGGTTTCTTATACACTCTAGTAAACCTCCAAACTAGGCAATCCACCTCACCTGAAACCTCCATATCAATATGATTAGGAGAATAATAAAGCAAAGACAAATAAACTATATCCTTTCACCACAAAGCTAAACCATCCCATTTATCATTAACACTCAAACACAATACACACTAAAATCCACAACATCGTTGAGTACCAAGTACCTACATTAAGTAGCTTTGTCTCACATAAAAAAACTACATGAAGATTATGTTGATTAATAAGTAGCTCAAAACTCTGAAGTACACAAAAGTTCTCAAACCCACTATAGTTCCAAACCTAGCATCTCATGGCTCTCAACAAAATTAGGAACTTAAAGAATCAAACAACATTTGGGACTTCAAATCTTTCTTTAAAATATTTATGAGTGAAAAGCGACAATTAAACTTTAAGCATCATTTTTTTGGCTTCCTTCAAATATTAAATTAATGATTAAACCAACGATGATTGATCACTTTCTGCACCTACAACGCTCATCATCATCATAGTCAATTGCCATTGTTATTTGAATTTCATTCTTTTGATATCTCAAGCTCTACAATTTAGTGTCTTTTTACTCTTGCTAATTTTGTATTAAAGATTAATTACATGCTTCAATAACGTCTTGCTTAATAAGCTATGACCCTAAAAATTTTATAGAAACGGTTGTGAATGCCAACTAGAATGTTTGATTTAAAGCTTTCTCAACACATTTGAATGTTTATAGTGATAGTCACCGCAAGATAAATCATGGCACGTGACACCAAAACTTAGCTATCTCAAACCTAATACCCACAATTTCTTATTTATTATTTTTCGATATTTTTGCTCCCACAACTCTTATGATATGTCAGCCGAGACATTTGGAATATAATTACAAACTTAACGGGTGTTAGTTACTAAAGTAAAAGTGAAGCAACGAAGTAACCATTTGTTTTATGGTTGGGATTTTCCGGTGAAGTGTTACATTGCAATTGCAAAAGCCAAAGACAATCAGTCTTTTTTTTTCCTTTTTTTAATGTATCCACAAATTACTTATCGAGATATTTCAATACCCGAGTCAAGTAGTTCAAAAACTTTATTGAATTTTTATTATTTTTCATTATTTTAAAAAAAATTAAATTATAATTTGAACTTAATTTCAAGCATTAGTAGTAGAGTTCAAAGATAAGTGTGAGAAGTAGACTCATTTTTATTGAGTAAGCGAATTTCATGTGGATTGAAGCTACAAGATTGAACTTGAATCAAATTTCAAGCCTCTAATGTCAAGTTCAACTAAACTTCTTCCATACAATTCACCATATAACTTCAAAGAGACTATACCTTGCAAAGTTGGATTTCCTTTTATACAAATATATATATATACACTCCATAAACATTGAACATTATACAAACGAGTAAAGCAAAATAAATAGCAGACTTATATCTACACACACACACATAAATACCGTAAAAACTTTTCATGACCAGAAATTCTATGAGCGGAATCGTCTAAAATTGTTCCAACTTGAAAATAAAACACTTCCGCAATTTATCCATGGCGGATTTATTCTAGCTATTGATCCCTAGTTTCTTTAAACATACCTTATACTCAAAATTTTTAAATTTTTAAGTTTTTTCATATATGCAAAAGATCGTATCTTTATATCTATATCCAAACATACAAGGAAAAGAGATGTAAAAGAAACTAAAGTAAATAGGACTTGAAAATACAACAATTCCACAGATAACAAATATGTTAATATGATAAGCTTCTCTAGTTTTGCTTGATAAGAAGGATAATATTAAACAGAAAATAAATAAGAAAGTGTTTATGATACATAAACGAATAAAGAAATCGACGTGTACTATAGTGTTAGCAACATCTCTTGCATCAAAAATATCACCAATAATGAACATCTAATTCACAAAGATTAAGGAATAAAACCCCACCACGGTAAAAATTGTAGAATATCTACAGCTTATTAAAAATGGAAGAAGACATATTCTTAAGGAACCTAGGAAAAAAACAAATGCTACCAAGTTTTTGCCATCATTTTCAGCTTATCTCTGTCTTACTTTTATGTCTTTATCATCCTATCAGCTACCTAATTCCAAAATATATATACATAGAACCCAAACTAATCTGATAATTTTAAGACTCGAGCACTGATATTAAGCATATTCTTAGGCATGGATGGAGAAGATGGAGCTTTCGCTACGAAGACTACAATAATAGAAGAGCGTTTTTGCGGAGCTATCCTCTCCATTGGGGTGAAGATGAAGACAATCAAGAAACAAAACAGCAAAAAAGCCTACAAAGAAGATTATCCTATCTGCATGTCACTAGAGTGGTGAAAAGGTCGTGATTTTGAGGAGATTCAAGCATAGGCTCACTGCTTATATAATGGCTTGTATTTCTATCCACTTTAAGTCAGCTACTGCCTTGATTTCAGTTTGATCTATTTCTTTAACCCCATCTCATATCTTCAAAATTCCATGATTTGCATAGGCCAAGTGGCAGGCATATGTATTGTTGGAATTCCTAAGATTAAGGACATAAAACTTACCTTATTACTAGGAGTTCTCTTGTAAATAGAAACTAATCTCAGTCACTAATTCTAAGGAAGTTATTGTTTTTTAAGGATTGTTTTCCTTGTTTGTTTGAATTCCTCTCTTTATAGGTGTAAACTAATTAGCAGAATATATAATCTTTTTCTTTAAGTTTCTTCTTGGTATCAAGAGCTTTAAGGATTCATTCGATCCTGCTCATTCGTCTCTAATCTCCCTTCCTAAAAATCCCTCCGGTTTAGTCCTCCTCCCACGGGTGACACTGATAAAACTCTGTCTGAAACTGAGACTTCACAAATAACTCAGAATGTCAATGAGGGAATCACTCAAGGTGAACTTAATTCCTCCCTTATAATCACCAATCATCGACTAAATGGGAAGAACTTCTTACAATGGTCTCAATCGGTTCTTATGGTCGTGGTCGTGGCAAATTAAGATACATCAATGGAGAAATTCCACGACCAACCACAGCAGACCCGAATTTATGCCACTTGGGAACTCAACAACTCGATTGTAATGGCTTGGCTAATTAATTCGATGGAAGGCCATATAAGCTGCACCTATCTTTTTTTCAAAACTGCAAAAGACATGTGGGATACAGTCAAAGAAAACTACTCGGATCTTGGAAATGCCTCCCAAGTATTTGAGATCAAGCTTAAGTTAAAGGATATCCGACAACGGACACTCGAAGTAACTCACTACTACAACAATCTGAAAATTTTGTGGCAGGAATTGGATATGTACTATGAGGCAGATTAGAGTGAAGGATTAGAACACACTAAGTTTATGACTCACCTCAACAATGAACGTCTTTATGAGTTTCTAGCAGGACTGAATCGTGAGTTAGATGAGGTCCGTGGCCGAATTTTGGGCAGATCACCTCTACCAACCATCAGTGAAGCATTTACAGAAGTTAGAAGAGAAGAAAAGCACCGTCTTGTCATGATGGGTGACTCAAAGGAACCTAAACATGTGACAACTCTTGGCAACCGGTCTAGTGAGACCTCTGCCCTCATCTCCAGAGGTCCACAGCCACAAAAACCACGTGCTGGAAATTATTCTGGATCAACCAGGCCATGGTGTAACCACTGCAACCGTGTTGGTTATACAAAGGAAAAATGCTTCAAACTCCATAGCTATCCTAAAAAAAACAGAAGGATAATAAGACTGCCCTGTTATCCTCCACTGCTGCAGATGATGTTCTCGATGTTCGCCTAACCAAAACCCAACTTGAGACTCTCCATAAGATACTTGGTACTTCCACTGCTCATGGATCTCTAGCCACCCAAGGTAGTGCCTCAATATTGCCTTTGAATAAAATAATCAATTCTCTTGGATACTCGATCGGGTCCATCCGATCACATGACAGGTAACTCCACTTTGTTTCACACCTACACCCCTTGTCATGACAAGTCCCGAATCCGCATAGCTGATGGTTCTTACTCACCTGTGGCTGGAGTAGGAGAAGTACAAATAATAGAGAATTTTTCTCTTGATAAAGTCCTACATGTCCCAAACTTGTCCTACAATTTACTTTCAATCAGTAAACTTACTAAGGATGAAAAACTTCTTACTGAATTTTCTGCAATTGGATGTGTGATACAGGAACAAAAATCGAGAAAGATGATTGCATTGCTAAAGTTGATGATAGACTATATGTTTTGAATAAAGACAGCACACAAAGAGGATTGGCTCTATCCACTTCAAAAGAGGACACAATTATGTTATGGCACCGTAGGTTAGGGCATCCAAATTTTTTGTATTTGAAGAAACATCTTTCGCTGTTATTTCGAAATAAAAGTATTAATTCCTTGAAGTGTGAAATTTTCCAATTATCCAAACATACCCGTGTGCCATTCCCATTAAAACCATATATCCAGTCCCAACCATTTTCATTAATCCACAGTGACCTATGGGGAGCCAATCGAGTGAAAAATATTACAGGGGCTAGGTGGTTTATAACATTCATTGATGATCACACTAGGGTATGTTGGGTCTATCTTCTCAAAGAAAAATCTGAAACACCCAAAGTATTCCAAAATTTTCACTCAATGGTTCGAACCCAGTTCAACTCTACCATACATACTCTCCATACTGACAATGGGAGAGAATACTTTCACTCTGTCCTAAGCCCATACCTTTCTGACCAAGGCATCATACACCAAAGCTCTTGTCCTGACACTTCTCAACAAAACGGGATCTCCGAGAGAAAAAATCATCATCTCCTTATAGCTCGAGCCATAATGTTCACCATGAATGTTCCAAAATACTTGTGGGGAGAGGCTGTCCTCACTGCCTACTATCTCATAAACCGAATGCCATCAAAGGTCCTCAATTTCCAAACACCTCTAAATACCCTTCTAAAGCCCTTTCCTCTATTTCGTGTCCCTAATCTTCCAGCCAAAATATTTGGTTGCAAAGTTTTTGTCCATAACAATCAACCAAATCAATCCAAACTTGATCCTCGAGCCCACACCTGCATCTTCATTGGATATTCCCCCACACAAAAAGGCTATAAATGCTTGCGTCGAATGTTTGTCTCTCAGGATGTTACCTTTTTTTGAAAATGAACCATACTTTGCAGCATCTCATCTTCAGGGGGAAACTTTCAATGAAGATGAGACCCTTAATACTCTCCTCATTATACCTCATGGTCCTACTACTACTATCACAAACAAGCCTAACAACCAATGTGCTATGGTAATCTTAGATTTAGAGACTGTTTCCCCTGTGCAGCAAGAAATTAGCCCAATCCTTCCAAATAACAATATCACCACCGAAGTACAGCCCCCTGATCAAGGAAAACATCAAAAATAGGTTCCCAAAATACAGGTTTACTCTCAAAGGAATCAATCTCCTAAAACTGATACAGCAGTGCCAATTGCATCCCCAACCAAGGACTGTTTTGAAACAGAAGTCTCACCTCCGTCACCATCCATCTATCTTCCAATTGCAGTTCGAAAAGGCACAAGGAGCTGCACTCAACACTCTATTTCTCGGTTTGTATCCTATGGAAATTTATCTAAGTCTTACAAAGCTTTTGTGACTAATGTTGATTCTGTAAAAACTTCAAAAAATATAGAAGAGGCTCTTGAATCAGCTCAGTGGAGACAAGCTGTGATGGAAGAAATGAAGGCCCTCAAAAACAATGAAACATGGGAAGTCTCGGATCTACCTAAGGGAAAAAAAATAGTAGGATGCAAATGGATCTTCACTACTAAATTTAAACCCGATGGCCATATTGACCGATACAAGGCTCGACTTGTGGCTAAGGGCTTCACTCAAACTTATGGTCTTGACTACGACGAGACGTTTGCACCGGTTGCCAAGCTAAACACCATTCGAGTCCTCCTATCTCTTACTGCCAAACTTGATTGGCACTTGACTCAATTGGATGTAAAAAATGCTTTCCTCAACGGAGAATTAAGTGAGGAAGTGTACATGGATTTCCCACTCGAGTTTGAAGAAAGCAAGGGCCAAGTGTGTAAGTTGAAGAAATCCTTGTATGGGCTAAAACAATCTCCACGGACGTGGTTCAACCGATTTGCAAAAGCTATGACCAGCAGAAATTACACTCAAGGGCAGGCAGACCACACCATGTTCAACAAGCACTCGGAAAAGGGAAAATGTTGCATCCTCATCATTTATGTGGACGATATAATATTAACAGGAGATGACTCAAGCAAAATTGTGAGGTTGAAAGAATTCCTTGGTACAGAGTTCGAGCTTAAAGACTTGGGGAATCTTAAATACTTTCTTGGTATAGAGGTAGCAAGGTCCCAAACAGGTATTTCCATCTCCCAAATGAAATATGTTCTTGATCTACTGTCAAAAGTTGGTTTGATGGGCTGCAAACCAGCCGAAACTCCTATGGAATTTAACCTTAAATTGGGAACTGATAAGGATGGAGAAGAAATCGACAGGGGGAGATATCAACGACTAGTAGGAAGACTCATCTACCTATCTCACACCCGTCCAGACATAGTTTCAGTGTAAGTGTTATCAGTCAGTACATGCATGCCCCGAGGGAGAAGCACCTAGAAACTGCATATAGAATATTAAGGTATCTGAAAGGGACTCCTGGTAAAGGCCTGCATTTCAAGAAAACTGCCAACCAGAATGTAGAAGTCTACACTGATGCAGATTGGGCAGGTTCTGTTAACGATAGACGTTCTACAAGTGGCTATTGTAGTTATGTTTGGGGTAACCTCGTGGCGTGGAGAAGCAAAAAATAGTCTGTTGTAGCACGCAGCAGTGCAGAGGCAGAGTATCGAGCACTATCTCATGGTATATGCGAAAGAGTTTGGATACAAAGACTTATGGGGGAACTAAAAGTGCCTTACACCAGGCCTATGAAAATGTACTATGACAACCAGGCAGCTGTCAGCATAGCACATAATCCTGTGCATCATGATCGCACCAAACATGTGGAAATAGATCGCCACTTTATAAAAGAAAAAATACACTCAGGAGAAGTGTGCATCACTTACCTACCTACTAGACAACAAGTTGCAGACGTATTAACTAAAAGTTTGAACAGAAACATGTTTGAAGAAGTTATTAGCAAGCTGGGTTTGATAAACATCTACACTCCAGCTTGAGGGGGAGTGTTGGAATTCCTAAGATTAAGGACATAAAACTTACCTTAATACTAGGAGTTCTCTTGTAAATAGAAACTAATCTCATTCACTGATTCTTAGGAAGTTACTATTTTTTAGGGATTGTTTTCCTTGTTTGGTTGAATTCCTCTCTTTATAGGTGTAAACTAATTAGCAGAATATATAATTTTTTTCTCTAAGTTTCTTCATGTATGGTGTCAGCTATGATTAAAAAGACCATAAATGCTTAGTGCAATTTCAGATTTCATTATAGCAAAACCAAAACTAAACATTCTATAGTCTCATGTCCTTTTTCCTATCACCCCCCAAGGGCAAAACTAGGGGGGGCAGGCATGGGCCCCGGCCCCCCTTAAAATAGAAAATTTTCATTTAGGCCCTTTAGATTTTTTTAAAATTTTAAATTAGTAAAGGTAAAATTACACTTTGGCCCCCTTAAAATTATAAAAATTCAATTTAATCCTTTAAAAATTATAAATATATAGACTATAAAAAATTAAAATTTCCTTCAGACCCCCCAAAATTTTTTTTTCTGACTTAAGCGTTCACCTGATTCAAGAAACGTTCATGTTAGACCCACAGGTTGTAATACATTGCTAATAAAAGGGTGACAATAAGCCAATTTGATCTCCCCTCCCCCCTCTTACCTACATACTAAATGGTTCACTATAAATCCACATCATTTTTGTGCATCGAGTCACTAATTGAATCCAGAATACAATCCTAATTTTTCTCCAAGGAACAAGCTTTTGAAAGAAAAGGGAATCTTGGACATATACTTATATAAGTCACACTAAAGAAGCAACTTAATAGAGCACCTAGTCAGGAAAGGAAAATTATATCATTGTTACATTTGAAACCTTTGTCCCACATAAATATTTACATTAGAAAGCCCATATGCACATATAGTTCAAGAAATACAATGGCAGGGCTAAACACTATATACAAAAAAAAACAAAAAAGCCACAGCCTCAAATTTACATTATATCCCATTAAGGATTTCCAACAAACAAAATCTGATATCAGTTACTATACTAATCATTGTTCATTTGCATCATAAGAAGCTGCAACCTCAGAGTCAAAACATGCCAGTTGGTTATAAAACTAACATGGGAAAAGAGATTCAATTGCTTCTAGCTAAAGCAGCATTAAGACCGCCAATGTCTACTAAAAGGATAGAGGATCAACATCCTTATTATTATGTGAAAATAACCAGACCTAAACCCCACTGGACTGTTGTTTGACATGCTTATTTTTGTCTTCTATTTCCTGTACAGTCAAAATAACATCACTATCTGATTTCAACTTACATCTTTATGAAATTTTAAATCTAATCCAACAATATTATCATTGCACTTCAACACCATTGGTCCAGTTCAATCCCAGCCCCATCAATTTACCACACAAAACACAAGGATGGTATGGTTCCTTTGTCTAAACAAGACAGATCCAAAATATTTTTGTTTTTCATTTTTATTCTCATTCCAGCTTCTTTTTGGTATCATAATAATTATCACCCTGCCTTGTTTGTGGCATTAACTATGATAATTATTGTCAAATAATTTGGAGGCTCTATAGCTTATAAACTTAAGTTCATATTCTTTTAATCTTTAGCTTCGCTTCCTTCAAAAGAGAATCACACCAGTTTCCAGTCCACCACTTGTTGCCAATTCGAGCATCACAAACCACCTTAACCCCCCAAAAAAGTGAAAGGGATGAATTATATGTCAAAAGAAGATTCATAAGGGGGAAAACATGGGCATGACTATTTCAATGGTACCAGAAAGAAGAAAACCCAGCAGAAAAGAAGACCCACCTATTCTCGCTGCCTTCCAAAAGAAACCTCGAAAGCTGTAAAATAAGCATATCAGAGATCAGACCACATTAATTCCATTCTCAACACTTTCTATGAATGAACAGTGAGGCTGAAGTACCACCTATAAACACTAGAAATAGAAACAACAAAACCAATTTTGCTACCAAAGATAAAAGACAAAGAAGGCCTAACTGGGGTCATGCAATTTGACTTCTCTAACCTCTTCAGGGAAAGGAAAAAGAAAAGTTCCAAGTTATTCAACGGGAAGCAGAAGATTACAGACACATTAAAATAGTTCCTGTTAACGGTTAAGATTTGAGACACTAAGGGTGCGTTTGGTTCGCTGTATTGGATTAGAGGTGTATTGGATTAGAGGTGTATTAGATTAGAGGTGTAATAGCAAATCAACTGTTTGGTTGAATGTAATGGAATAGAGGCGTAATAGTAATCTTGTGTTTGGTTGAATGGAATAGAGGTGTAATAGCATAGTGGAAAAAACTAAAATGACTAGAATACCCTTAGCATAAATTTGTTTTGGTAAATGATTATTGTTATTGTTATTTAAATTTTAATAAGATTATTATTATCAATAATAAATATTTTAATCATATTTAAACATAATTATTATTAAACATATTTTAATTAAAATATATAATTTAATAAAATTCTTAATAATTACCAGAAATTTGTTTTGGTAAATTATTATTGTTATTGTTATTTAAATTTTGATAAGATTATTAATATGAATAATAAATAATTTAATCATATTTAAACATAATTATTATTAAATATATTATACTTAAAATATATAATTTAATAAAATTCTTAATAATTAATATTCTTATATGAATTTACTCAAATCATAATATATTATATGATACTATAAAAGATAATTTGAAATAATTAATATTAAATATATTTTAATTAAAATATATGATTTAATAAAATTTAAAATAATTATAACTAATAAAATTTAATAAGTAAGAATTGAACTCTAAAAAATAAAAAAACATAACCATATCGAATTATCATCAAGAACTCGATTGAATTTACAACAATTCTGAATTAAACGGAAGTATTGCCTCAATATCTCACTTCAACTAAAAATATAAAGCAAGCATTCAATAGAAGAAATTCAAGTCGATACAATATCTCTTTCACCCTGCTCTCAACTCCAATTGGCCTTCCATGAAACCGATTCTTCACTTCAAACAAAATAGCTCACCAATCTAGCAGGAAAACGAATACTATCCAAAGTTGCCATTGAAAATAACCTCCAACTTCATGTGTCCATTCCACAAGTTAAGGGAAAAAGCAATCTCTGCCAATTCTGGATTTATATGATGCATTGATAAATTAGGAAATAAAAGGCCATGAGGTAAGGTTGCTAAAAAATCACAATGAATCAAAAGTAATTTACCTCTCCAGGAAGGCTAAATTGCCAAGAGCACATGTTTCCTCTAAAGCACCAAAAACCAGAAGGCATATTTGTTGACAAGTTGTAGTACTGCCTCAAGATCTTAGTTCAACTACAATATAAAGCAAGCATTCAGCAGAAGAAATCAAAAGCTTACTTGTTCCTCGTTTTCAGCAGAAGGGAATCTCTACTTACTCTGCCTATGTTATGAGCACCAATACCAAAACTAAACAATGAAGCTGAATGATGTCCATCACTGATCCTATGAATTAAAACAATCAATGCAATCAGCTAAATTCAGAAAAACAATTCAGAAAAACAATTACATGACAATGAAACATGAAATAGTATAAGAACAATTTTATTACCATAATCCAAGTTTTGGTTAGTTCCCATTGCAACGGTAACTCTTTTTCCAGGCCCAAGTGCTTGATCAACCACAACATTCTGCATAAAGAACCATGAAATAGCCCAAACCAGTTCATAAGTAATATATCAGTATCACACTCCTTAGTATACAAATTTAATCGGAACAAGAGAATATATATATATATAAGTTTTAAGTCATGTTTGAGCTTTCTGAATGCAAAATAGGAAACTACAACTTTGTACAAGAAAATAATTCAGAGCAAATATGATCCTTCCCATTGCCAGCTTTATATGAAAATCTTTTTAGTGCTTGATACTATAAAAAAATTATGGCAATGCCAATAATTGAACAGCATGAAATTAGCAACTAAGAATTAATAAATGTTCATCAACAGACTTAATTTCTTTCCATTTATAACTTCTATGCTCAAAAAGAAGTTTGAGCCAAAAGTACGAAAGAAAAAAGACAATAACCGTAAGTCATTAACAACTTCAAGGGGCAAACAAGAAGATTTTCAGGATAATATAGCCATTAAGGACCAATATGTGGTCAAATAAGTTGATAGTTATCATTAAAATTTGCCTATTAAGGTTAAAATTTGCCGCTTGATTAAAAAGAAAAGAAATTAAGCAGGCAGCAAGTTAAAGTGAGTCACACTCGCACAAGAACAGACATACCTTATCTAAACCTACATCGACCACTGTTCCCATAGAGCTTGTGTGTTTTTCCTCAAGTGTGACACCTATAAAGTTATTGCAACAAATGAAGTCAGCCAAAGATTCAATTCAGGCTCACCATTGATCAAGCATGTCTTTTAGTAGGCAACAGATTGCTAAGATTCCCCATATAAACTGCACCCAAGTTCCTAACAATCTGGAACCTAACCTAACCTTATCATTTCTTTATACAAGCCTGTAACCTCAGTTTCCAATCAATTCCCCATACAAATTACATCCAAGCTCTTTACATTTAAAAAGCATATCAATTTATCTGTCCGCATCTATCCTTCCTACAATTCACCTTTTAACAATTATAGACCTAGTAAGAAACCTATAACAATCACAAAAGGAAGCAGCCAAACTTTACCTTCTCGGTAGGGAGCCCACTCATGCTTACGCAGATGATGTGGAGCATCAAGTGGAGGCAACATCTCAAGTTTCAGCATAATAGATGGCCTAAAACAATAATTAGACCATTAAACAAATAAGAAATTAGGTTAAAAAAACTCATTGATCCGAAAAATAGTAGCAGCACGAGCAATTTGACTCGCCAACTGAAAGAAAAAGGAGAAATTAAATGAAAATTTGTAACATAGGGTAGAAAGAGTGAAGAGAAATAGAGGGATTTTCCATTACTCGAGTGGCGAGCTCGAGAGACTGAGCGTTGTCGACGATAAAACCAGCGATGGCTACGGTGACAGTGGGGATATTGTTGGCTTTTTTGGTTTCACCGTTGGTTTCTTTCTACGGTGACAGTGATTCGAATCTGCTAACCTAGAATTAAGCTAAAGACACTACAAGGCAGCCATTGAAACTAATTACAGAGAGGAAAAGAGAGTTAGAAAAGAAAAGAAAAGAAAAGAGAGAGCTGAAACTCATTACAGTGATTCCATTCCTTTACCTTTCAGTTGCAGTAACCTGGAGACAGGTTGAGAAGAAGAAGGTCGACTGGTTGAGAAGGCAATCGAAAGAGTGGCAGAGCGAAAAAGAAAAGAAAGGAAACGGAGGGAACAAATCGGCAGCAAAGAGGCGTAATGGACTGGGAGGAAATCGGTAGAAAACAAAAGCAAAGAACTAATGAAGGAAATCGGATGAAGGAACAGAAGAGAAACAAGGGGATGGGGGGAGGGCAAATCAGGGAGGTGATGCTCAATCGGTAGCTAATCTGGGCAAAGAGGGGGGAATAGAAATCGGTGGTTTTCACCGATTAAGAAGGTAATGGATTAGGTGCGTATTACCAATACATCAAACCAAACGACGTGTTACACCCGGATTAGGTGGGGCCCACCAATTAGCCAATACACCAAACCAAACAAGCTGTAATACTTCTAATTTTACCAATAGCAAAACTGATAACAAAATCACTGTGGCTACATTTGCAGCCACCCAAAACATTCAGATTTATTTACTAACTTGGGCTAAAACCAAGACATAACTAAACATTTTAAAAAAGGATTAATGGTGAAACAACACTAGCAAAAGAAATAAATTTCAATGCTCAAACACCAGGAAGGAAAAAATCTTAATACCAGCTAGCCTAGTCATCTGTTTTCCTTTATTTTCTACTTTAATTTTTTACGTTCAAAGGTTGGTGCACACAAGGGAAATCTAGTTCCACAGGCACTTGGTTAAAGCAACCGCCCCAACATCCTCCATCTAAAAAAAAATCAGTTCAAAGGTAGCCATTCCAAATTACAAAGGCAATCCAAAATTCGATTGTCAATAAACAAAGTTCAATTTTCATAGAAAAATAAATGTAAGGTTAAATGAAATACAAAACAACTAATGAGAACAATTTAGTAGTAAATGAATGAAGCAAATAGAAGGAAATTACAAAGAGAGCGAAACGGCATACATACCCAGTTCTCTGTTCAAGGATTGCTGGAAATTGCATCTTCAAGAAAGTGCAAGTGCAGATTCCCAATAGCACTACGGTTAAAAATGAATGGAAATTGAAGAGTGCCGATTAACATCGCACATAAAAAACTAAAAAGAAGGTTATAAGTGTCACCGATTCGTGGGGAAAAAATCAAAAGAAGGAAGTGATATCCCAAATTTCAAAGATTGGAAGGTTAGGTCTTTTACCATGCTTTTGAATCCTTATTCGATTGATGGATTATCCCACTTCAGATAGTGTATAGAAGGAAAATAGAATCGACTCCCATCGGGATAAAAATCAAAGCTTTTAGAGGAAACAGAAAGAGGTAGGAGTGAGGATCCGGAGTTTTCAATCTAGCCACCCGAGAAGGCAAAGAATTTTTTCCCTTTTTTGGGTAAAAATTGGCGCAGTCGTCCGAGCCCACGAGGATTTATGAATTTGGTTTCCAATTGATTCAAGTCATTCACTATATTTCTAAAATTTTATATTAAAATTAGTCTTATATATGGATGAAAAAAATAAATATAAATATAAGAAAGTGAGTAAAAAATTAAAATAATGTAAAAATAAAGGGGAAATTTCATCAATAGTCACTCAACTTTGGGTAATTGATAAAATAGTCACTCAAGTTTCAATTCAGTCATTCAACTTTCGAAAAATAACAAAACAGTCGCTAACGTTATCAAAAAGTGACAAATTAATCACTTATTAATATTTTTCGTTATTGTTTTAACGAGATCGCTGATGTGGCCAATTAACTTGCCACATTGGTAACGTAGTGGAAGGGTTAAGGTTTGAAACGGGTTTAGGGAAAAATTTGAATAGGTGGGTTGGTTTAGGGTAAAAAATAGAAATTGATTGTGATTAAGGGGAAGAGGAAAAGAAAATCGATTGGGAAAAAATTAATAGGGTGTTGGGTTAGAAATCGATTAACAAGGTTGATATAGGGTTAGAAATTTGATTAATAGGGTTTAGCGTTAGAAATTGATTGATATATTTTGTTTGGGGTAAAAAGAAGACAAAAAGGGAAACCTATCAGTGTTTTTGGTTTCAGCGACAATGGTCAATAGAATAGAAGTTGCTAATGTTGTTACATCCACTGTAATAGGTAAGTTTTTGTATTTGGTTTTTGATTTTTTAGATTTAGGGTTATTTCAATTTAGGGTTGTCTAGATTTAAAATTTGAAAAATGTTGCATTCACATGGGGTTTATGCCAGATTTTGGTTTCATTTGTTATTAACATGCATGACAGATTTTGATTTCATTTGTTATTCACATGGGGTTTATGTAACATCCTGAAATAGGGCCTAGTCGGAATGGTGATTTCGGGACCACAAATCCGACATCAAAATATTTGCTTTATGATTATTATGAGGCCTAGAATATGAGTATATGCATGTGTTAAAGTTTCATGAAGAAATTCTTTGAGTAAGGTGTTCAATTGGAAATTAGGGACTAAATTGAATAAATTGCAAAACTTGAATTCTAGAAGCAATTTGTATGAAATTGCTTTGGGTTATGAATTAGAAGGTCTTGGAGAGAAATTTGCCCAAATTCTAAGTTTTTGGACAAAAATGGGCTTGCATGGATGGATTATAAGGAAAGGGCTTAAGGGCATTTTGGTCATTTGGTATTTTAATGAAATAAAATGGGAAAAATGAACCAAAATTAGCCCATTCTCTTCCTTGTCTAGCCGAAACTTCAAGGGTTTCCATAGCTAGGGTTTTCAAGCTTTCCAAGCTTAATAGTAAGTGCCCCTAAGCCTCGTTTTTCATACTCTTTGTATTTTTGAAATCCCGGTAGCTTGCTCTCTCCATTTCTACCCATATTTTATGCTAGGGTTCATGTTTAAAAATTTACCCATGCATGAGTTGCTTGTATTTTGATGGATTATGAAGGAATATGAAAGATGAATGTGTATTAAACATATTTTCCTAGTTGATTTTCATGAAAAACCCTTATAGGGACTATTTTGTAAAAGATGTAAATGTGTGGTAGAAATGAGAAAATAATGGAAAATGTGGGCTACCATGAGAAGAAAAAGTGTTTGGCTAGGCTTGGATAAGATAGAAGGTGCATGTGTTTCATTATACGAGCCTAGGGACTAAATCGTAAAAATATGAAAGGTTAGGGGCAAAACGGTCATTTAGACTGAGGGTAGATATTAAACTTGAAATGTATAATGTATTGTATTAATGTGTTAAATTTTGTTGTTATAGACCCCGAGGAACAAATTCCGGAGGTCGATCGAGGTAAACGCAAGGTTTCAGAATAATCGAAACACAACTCCGAAAAGAATACCAGGTAAGTTCGGATAACTTAAAGTAAACCCCTAATATGCATAATTGAATGATTTATGAATGCATGATGATTGTATTTATTATTAGCATGAAATATCATAGAAATGCATATTTGATGGTAACATGTGAAAAATGTCTCGGATGAGGTTGACAAAGGGAAATCGATGGATAAACCCTCATTGATATGTGTAAAGAGATCCTGCATGTGTTACAGTAAGGATTTACTCCGGACGGGTAATCCGTGGTCTCAAGTATGAAAAGGATATAGCCTGGACGGGTGTTCCTTGAATGATCAAGCCTCCCGAAGAATATGTGTGCATTATGGATTTAGCCAGGACGGGTAATCTGATTAGGGCCTGAATTTAGCCTGGACTAGTAATTTAGATCCGAGCTCATTAAGGGTGTTTGTCATTATAAGGGATTTAGCCTGGACTGGTAATCCCGACATCACCTTATAAGTTCATGATATGGGGGATTTAGCTTAGACTGGTAATCCTGCCATGAGATGTGAGGTTCGCGGGAGTGCATATATGTGAAATGATCATTCGTAAGAATTGACGTGTAACAGCCCGATTTAGGGCCTAGTAGGAACAGTGGTCTAGGGACCACAAATTCGAAGTTATAAAAATTATTTTATTATTTTTATGAGGTTATAGTATGATTTTATTAGTGCATGAAAAATTTGGTGAGCTAATTTTAATGTTTTCTAGCCCAATTTCGAAAAAGGACTAAATCACATAAAAGGAAAAAGTTTCATTTTTGCACCCAAATGAGTTAAATAGCTAAAGAACTTAAGTTGATGGCTTTTAAAAGGCAATTACACACTTTTTATTAGTGTTGGCCGGCCATGTGATGGGTTTTAAGCAAATAGTCAAAGTATTAGGTGGATTATATCATGATTTGGTGATTAAATAATGCCTAAAAGCCTAGCTATTTTTTCTTTATTCTCCATCTCTCTTATCTACTGAAAATATCAGCAAAAATGGAGTTTTGAAGGCTGAAAGTTTTCAGCAATTAAAAGCCCTCACAAGTAAGTGTTTCCTACATCCTCTGTTGATGATTTTTTTGCATTTTTGAGACCCTTGAAGCATGAGTTTTCAAATGAGGGTGAT
Source organism: Gossypium hirsutum (assembly GCF_007990345.1). NCBI lineage: Eukaryota > Viridiplantae > Streptophyta > Magnoliopsida > Malvales > Malvaceae > Gossypium > Gossypium hirsutum. The sequence continues at coordinate 102,593,631 of NC_053424.1, read as the reverse complement.
ATCTTGCAAAATGGTCAAAAGTTTAGGGTTTTTCCATAGATGTATTTGTGATGTTTATTGAGTTTTTATGGAAAAATATGAGTCCTAGTTGTGTCATGAACAACTTTGGTGAAGGAGTTTTCATGGAAAGCACCTAAAGGGACTATTTTGTATAAGTTGTAAAATAGTTAGTAAGCATGTGAAATAGTGAGAATTTGAAGTTGATATAAGAGTAAATATAGTTCAGTTGAGCCTAAGATACAAAGAAATTCGATAAAAATCAATTTTCGAGCATAGGGGCAAAATGGTCATTTTGTCAAAGCTTAGGGGTGAAATGGACATTTTACCAAAGATGTAAATTCATGATTAAATAATCCTAATTAGTGACTAAATGAGTGCATATTCTCATTATAGATCAAGAATTACCAAATCCGAACCTAGATCGGGAGAAGGCCAAGCAAACCGACTAAACCGAATAGCCAACTGCTTTTTTGTAAACCAAGGTAAGTTGTATGTAAATGATACAACTACATTGTTAATACTTGTATTCATATCGCCATTGAATTGATATTGTATGAGTTGTCAAGGTATAAATTGAGAATGTCTAGTAATATTTGAGACAATAGAAATACCTCGTTGAAACATTAGAATACGAACTGGATATTCGTGCCAAGGCATTGGGTGATTTGTGCGCCAATGTAAGACATGTCTGGGATATGCTTCGGCACATTATGAGAGCCAGTGTAAGATCATGTCTGGGACATGGCATCGGCACAGAGATGAGTGCTAGTGTAAGACATGTTTGGGACATGCATCGGCCTTGACAGAGATAGCCAGTGTAAGACGTGTCTGGGACACGCATCGGCTAAGAGTTGTGCTAGTGTAAGACATGTTTGGGACATGCATCAGCACGCGTATATGAGAGCCAATGTAAGACCATGTTTGGGACATGGCATCGACAATATATCCCATGTTGAAGGTTCATAGAATATCCAGTAGTATTCTAAATGTTTCAATAATGAGAGTTGTAGATAAATTTTGATAAAGAAAGAATAATCATGTTATGAGTGGTACAGGTACCTATATGGTAAGCATGAGTAACGAGCTTAATTTAGAGAATGTGACTCGAGTAGATGATAATGAGTAAGTTAAGTTATGTTTACCTTTGAGCTATAAGTATAATGACTAATGGTGAGATTGCTGTAGTATATTTATTTATATGCAACTTACTAAGCTTTATGCTTACCCTCTTTCCTTTCCTTCTTCTTTTAGTGTTATCAAGCTAGCTTAAGGATGTCTTAAAGTCAGAGATATCGATCACACTATCGACCGCAACACCTGGTATAGTTGAATTTATATTTTTGATGGTGGCATGTATAGAGCTAGACTAGGATGTTGTTTTTAGAGAATGATTCATGTATTTTGGCTTAAGTCAAAGGCCCTTCATTTTGTAATCAAGCCTAGAATAATGGCTATTATTCAGTTTGATGAATGCATATAATGTTCCTCCTATGGATGAGTTAGTGCCCATTGTGATAAGATTTATATATATATTGAAATGATTTTGTGTAGTTTGTGCAAAATGGGTGACAAAAGGGCTTGGTAAATAGGCTAGATTGTCCACACGGGTAAGACACACGTGCGTGTGTCTATGTCATGTGTGATACACGGTTCACATGTAACGCCCTAATTTTCGGGTTTTCTGTGTTTCTGTGATTTTTAAAATTTGTGTGTGTTCTGGTTGGTAAATATATATATTTTAGTAGGTTAGTGGGCCTTTGGAAGGCCCAAACTTAAGTTAAATCCATGGTAGTCTTCGAAATTTTAATTTTATGAACAGGTGATGCAATTGGCATTTGGGCTTTTAAGAGTAAAGGGGTAAAAGATGACACAAAAAGGAGTGTGGTGTGGTGGCAAGGTAGAGCCACTTAGGGGACAAGGAAGTGACGCCACAGAGGAAGCAAGGGGTCCAAGGTTCAAGTCTTGGCTCTTGCAATATATTTTGGTTTTTCTTTTTAATAAATCTGGAAGCAAGTAGGTGTGCTTTAAAGTTTAATGTGTTGGATTTATGACACAAATGAGTTGATGGACTAGTGGTGGTAGCGTGAGTTGGCATGTGAGAGGACTTTGGTTCGAATCCCTTGGCACGCAAAGGTTGATTATTTTGCTACGTTGGGACGACAAGAGTTGGTGTTAGTTTTAAACTCTGGTGATAGAGGGATCCCACATCGGGAAGCTAACATAAGAGTAGATGGAGAGCTAGCTTTAAATAGAGCAAACCATGAGGAAAGTAGGCATACCCTTCTTGGCTGATCCCTTTCGCTTTGTGACGTGTTCGTTTGGGTTGGGCGTCAACTAAGAGTGTTTGGAGCGCGGATTAACTGCAGTCTCCTAATAGGTGTGTATTTCTCATTACTCTAGCAGTAGAACGGCTATTTCAGGCCGCGATGGGCTAAAATGGGCCATGTGGTCCCAATGGGTCCGTAGACCCAAGTGGATAAGTTGTAGAATTACTAAAATACCCCTGTAGGGTAAGACTACCGATTTACCCCTAGAGGGTAAAATGACTATTTTGCCCATCGTGCGTAAATGACTAACTTGTGTGATGATTGGGTTAGTTGACGTGGATTTATGTTAGTTATCGTTAATTCATAAGTCTAATGTGTTCGTGATCGATTGTAGGATTATCGCGTGGGAGATATCGTCATCAATCGTTATCAACCAGGTGTGTAAACGACACCCTCCCTTAGACTGAATCGGTAAAAGCCAAAATACCAAAACATTGGTATTTTGTGAACTCGCGAGTGTGCAAGCGCTCGTGAGATAGTTGTTAATGAATATGGTGCATTTGAATGATTAGAGTGCAGAGTGTGCATTTTCGTGCACAACGATATTTTTGGGCTTAATAGGCCGAAAACGGGCCAATGGGCCAACGAGCCGACTTTGGTAAAAAGACGACGTAAGTATTTTTGATTACTTGGTAAACGTTAGAATGAGCATGAAACCTTAGAAATAGGTAATAATTACTGAAATACCCTTATGCAAGCAAAATTACGATTTTACCCTTAGGGTTATTTTTTTCTGAAAAGTATGATGTTCTGTTTCTGTATGCGTATGCCATGACATATTATTTCTGTTGCATGGGATATGGGTTTATATTGATGGAGGAAGCGTTCTGGTAGCCTCGCTGCAATCTGGTGGCCTCGCCACATATATCTGTTCTGGTGACTTCGTCACAATATCTGGCAGCCTCGCTGCAATCTGGTGGCTTCGCCACATATATATATTTGTTCTGGTGGCCTAGCCACAATATCTGTATCTGGTGACTTCGTCACAATATCTAGCAGCTTCGCTGCAATTTCTGTGGTGTGTAGCGGTTGGGTGGTCGAGTAGTCTCCCCACATGGTGTAAGGCTGGTACGGGGGTGTTATGGATGGCTCTGGGTTGGGATTTCTGCATTCATGATATATTTGTTCTGTATCTGCTATGGGCCTATGGGTTTCATTCTGACATCTGTACTGGGCCAAGGCCCAGATAAGTCTGACTCTGAGGTTTGATCTGTTTTGGACTATGGTTGGGTTATGTTACACACTGAGTTTACCGAACTCACCCTTTATTTTCATCTCTGCAGGAAATCCCCAACCATAGCGGGCTTGGAGCCGTGAGGGATTCGGAGTGGCCACATCATCTGTAAAGTTGGTTTTTCTAAGTTAGTTTATTTTTATTATTTTTATATTCTAATTTAATTTTGGGTTTTAAGTTGTAATAAGGTCGCTATTTAAATTTCTTTTTCCGCTATGGTTTTATTTTTTGATTATATTTATACTATGTCGAAACTGCTAGTGTTAGGCTGCGCGGATTTTCAAAATTAATAAACGTTTCCAAGACTCAACAAGCACAACAAATGGATAGCCTAAAGATTGATAAACCGGCTTTTCATTCAACCACTGTTTTTACAAAGACCACCCCAATCACTTAAACCAACGAATGCATACTAAGTCGTAAGTCCATGTGACACGTCAAATCTTGCCATAATACATCACATCCATGGGCGTGTGTTATGACCGTGCATCCCCTGCACTTGAATTTTTAAAGTCATTTTAGCACACGGGTAGGCCACACGGGCATGCTAGTACTACACGGGGAAGAGACACGGCCATGTGTCTCGGCCGTGTGAAGGGCACGGTCATAGGGCACGGGTGTGTGCTTGGGCCGTGTGGTTTTGGCAGAATGCCCAGGTTTTTAAGCACAGGTTTTGGACACGGGCGTGTCCCTAGCACACGGTCGTGTGCTCTATACGCACACGGGCGTGTGGAGCTTAGTTGCATGAAATTTTTTTCTAAGTTTTTCATGAGTTCTCGATTAGGTTCTGAACCACCTCGGACTAACGTTTTGGTCTTGTAAACCCATGTTAGGGGCAGATTGTTTGTGAAAAGAAAAGTCTTAAATTATTTGAGATTTCACAGCCCAGTTTTGTTTAGTTAGCCGAGTTTAAGTTAGGTAGCACCACGAACCCCACCCTAGCGTCGGATACGGGTGAGGAATGTTACATTTGATGGTATCAAAGTCTGGTTTAGTCAATTCTAGGACTAATTTAGCCAGAGTACGAGTCTAGCCATACATGCCACATCTATGCATATTGGTAGTGTGATGATTCCTGATGATTATAAATTGTTTTTATTATAGTAATGGATCCTGATAGAACCACGACAGATGACGTGGAGAGTAATGCACTGGCTCCCGCAGAAAGGACCGCGCCATTAGAGAGTGAGCCAGTGAGTATGGGCCAAGGCGGAGGGGCTAGGGAAGCCTACCTCCGAATGATGGATGCTTGGTATATGGAGTTTGTTCGTGCGAACCCGAACACTTCGCCTCCCCCACCTCCTCCGATTCCCTAATATGCCCCGATGGCTCCGTAAGGTACAGATGTATGCAGACGAGAGAAGCCTCCGGTAGACAAGATTCAAAAGTAAGGAGCCGAGGAATTTCGAGCTAGTGTAGATGATGACCCAGAGAGAGCGAAGTTTTGGCTAGAGAATACCATGAGGGTATTTGATGAACTGTCATTCACGCCTAAAGAGTGCGTGAAGTGTGCCGTGTCATTTCTACGAGACTCAGCCTATCAGTGGTGGAACACTCTCGTGTCTGTAGTACCGAGAGAAAGAGTAACTTGGGAATTCTTCCAATGAGAGTTCCGAAAGAAATACATTAGCCAGAGGTTTATAGACCAAAAAAGGAAAGAATTTCTAGAGTTGAAGCAAGGTAATAAGACTGTGACAAAGTATGAGCGGGAGTTTGTGAAACTCAGCAAGTATGCGCGAGAGTGTGTATCCACTGAAGCTACCATGTGTAAGAGGTTTGAGGATGGCCTCAATGAAGACATTCGAGTATTTGTGGGCATCCTGGAGTTAAAAGAATTTGTAGTGCTCGTTGAGAGAGCGTGCAAAGCAGAAGAACTGATGAAAGAGAGGAGGAAAGTGGCCAGTGAGTCGCGAGACTTAAAGAGAAGACAGATGGGGCAAGCATACCAGTCCTCATCCAAGAGATCAAAAGAATTTACTACCCGATCGAATACTTCAATGGGGTATTCGAAGAGAAATAAGAATCAGCAGAACATGGCATCTAAAGCCCAAACTACTTCAGTTACAAGTGTTGGTAGAGCTAGGCCAAATAGGTCGGAGTGTTTGCAATGTGGAAGACGTCACTTGGGTGAATGCCGAGTAAACGAGAGGGCTGTTTCAAGTGTGGGTCACTTGACCACCTTATCCGTGAGTGTCTTGAGATGGACGAGAGAGAGAAAAAAATAAGATGCGAAAGCAAGCAGTGCTCCCTTTAGGAGTAGGCCTCAAAAGAACCCCAGGAGTGGGACTGGTAGTAGAGGTGCACTGAGAGTACTGCGATGAGGTTCGAAGGCAAAGCACCAGCCATGACCTATGCTATACGAGCCCGGGAAGAGTCAGAGTCTCTAGACGTGATCAGGGGTACCTTTTCTATTCACGAGATAACTGTTGTCGCTTTAATTGACCCAGGATCTACCCATTCTTACATATGTATAGATTTGATACCTCGTATAGACATGCTTATAGAGTCCACTGAGTTTGTTATGAAAGTGTCTAACCTGTTAGGCAAACATGTTTTAGTGGACCAAGTATGTAAAAATTATCCTTTGGCGATAAAAGGACATTGTTTTCCGGCCAACTTGATGTTCTTGCTGTTTAACAAATTTGATATAATTGTTGGGATGGATTGGCTGACCTCCATGGCATTGTAGTAGACTGTGGGAGAAAAGTAATTCAGTTAAGATGTGAGGATGGTAATGTTTTTTGAGTTGGGCTAGATAAGTCAGATAACCTGCCTGTGGTAATATCGTCTTTGACCGCTAAAAAATATTTGAGAAAAGGTTATGAAGCTTATTTAGCTTTTGTGATGAATGCCCAAGTATCCGAGTCGAAGATTGAGTCAGTACCGGTGGTTTGTGAGTTTATAGATGTCTTTCCAGAGGAGTTACCAAGGTTACCCCAGAAAGAGAGGTTAAGTTCGGTATCGAGTTGGCTCCTAGTACGACGCCAATCTCGATTACACCTTATAGGATGGCCCCTACTGAGTTAAAGGAATTGAAGGTACAGTTGCAAGAATTAACGGACAAGGGTTTTGCTAGACCAAGTTACTCACCATGGGGTGCTCCAGTACTTTTTGTGAAAAAGAAAGACGGAACGATAAGGTTATGTATCGACTACAGACAGCTTAACAAGGTGACAGTGAAGAACAAGTATCCTTTGCCGATGATTGATGATCTCTTTGATCAACTGAGAGGAGCCACTGTATTTTCCAAAATAGACTTGAGATCGGGTTACTACCAGTTAAGGGTTAACGAGCAAGACGTGCCGAAGACTACTTTCTGGATGAGATATGGGCATTACGAGTTTCTTGTTATATATGCCTTTTGGATTAACGAATGCCCCGGCAGTGTTTATGGATCTGATGAACCGCATCTTCCAGCCGTACTTGGATAAGTTTGTTGTCATTTTTATCGACGACATATTGATTTATTCGCGTGATGAGGGTGAGCATGCAGAACATTTGAGAACTGTGTTACAGACTTTGAAGGATAAACAGCTCTATGCTAAGTTTAGTAAGAGTGAGTTTTGGCTTGGATTTTTAGGACACATTGTGTCAGGAGACGGGATCAGAGTTGACCCAAATAAGATCTCAGCGATTGTAGAATGGAAACTGCTGAGGAGTGTAACAAAGGTTCGTAGCTTTTTGGGGCTAGCAGGGTATTACAGACTATTTGTAAATGGATTTTCTATGGTAGCTACTCCGATAACGAGACTATTGCAAAAAGACGTTAAGTTTGAATGGACAGAAGAGTGTCAACGGAGTTTTGAAAAATTAAAGGCTTTGTTATCCGAAGCCCTAAATTTAGTGCAACCGGAGTCAGGTAAAGAATTTTTAATTTTTAGTGACGCCTCCTTAATTGGTTTAGGGTGTGTACTCATGCAAGAAGGCAGGGTTATAGCCTATGCTTCGAGACAGCTAAAACTTCATGAGAAGAATTATCTGACCCATGATTTAGAGTTAGCAGCTGTGGTGTTCACACTGAAGCTTTGGCGACATCATTTATATGGTGAGAGATGCCGAGTATTTACTGATCATAAGAGTTTAAAGAATCTAATGACTTAGAAAGAATTGAATTTGAGGCAACGATGATGGTTAGAGCTAATAAAAGATTATGAGTTGGTTATCGACTATCATCCGGGAAAGGCGAATGTAGTCGCTGACGCTTTGAGCAGAAAGTCCTTGGCTGCTTTGAGAGCTTTGAACGCTCAGTTGGCCGTATACAGTGATGGTTCGATCCTAGCAGAGTTGAGAACTAGACCGACTTTTCTTTATGAAATCTGAGAAGCCCAGAAAAATGATAAGAAGTTACAAACAAGGAAAAATCAGTGTAAGTCAGATGTTGAATCAGATTTTCAGATTGGTACCGACGGATGTGTAATGTTCAAAAATAGAATTTGTGTGCCTAAAAATGGTGAGCTCGTTCAGAAGATTTTACGAGAAGCACATAGTGGTAGTTTGTCCGTCCACCCAGGTAGCGTAAAAATGTATAACGACTTGAAGAAAATGTATTGGTGGTCGGGAATGAAAAGGGATATTTCAGAGTTTGTTTCCAAGTGTTTAGTATGTTAGCAAGTAAAGGCTGAACACCAAGTACCTTCTGGGCTACTTCAACCGATTATGGTTCCAGAGTGGAAATAGGATCGTATCACTATGGACTTCGTAACCTGTTTGCCATTAACCCTGAAAAAGAAAAATGCCGTATGGGTTATTGTCGACAGATTAACTAAGTCAGCCCACTTCATTCCAGTGCATACTGACTACTCTCTTGAGAAATTAGCTGACTTGTATGTTTACGAGATTGTGAGGCTACATGGTGTACCATTGTTGATTGTTTCATATCGCGACCCAAGATTCACCTTAAGGTTTTGGAAAAAGTTACAAGAGGCTCTAGGAACCAAGTTAAGTTTCAGTATAGCTTTTCATCCACAGATTGATGGACAATCAGAAAGAGTAATACAGATCTTAGAGGACATGCTAAGATGCTGCGTCCTTGAATTTCAAGGAAGTTGGGAAAAATACTTATCATTGGTTGAATTCGCCTACAACAACAGCTATCAATCGAGTCTAAAAATGGCACATTATGAGGCCTTTTACGGACGAAAGTATCGAACGCCCTTATATTGGACTGAATTGAGAGAGAGCCAGATTCACGGGATTGATTTGGTCAAAGAGGCTGAGGAAAAAGTTAAAGTGATTCGGGAATGCCTAAGAGCCACTTCGGATAGGCAAAAATCTTATGCGGATTTAAAGCGAAAGGAGATCAAATTTGAGGTCGGTGACAAAGTATTCTTGAAAGTTTCCCCTTGGAGGAAAATCCTCAGATTTGGTAGAAAAGGCAAGTTGAGCCCTCGTTTCATAGAACCTTATGAGATTACCGAGAGAGTAGGGCCTGTGGCCTACAGATTGAAATTGCCGCCAGAGTTAGAAAAGTTTCACGACGTGTTTCACGTGTCCATGTTACGTCATACAGATCTGACCCTTCACATGTAATTGCGCCTACTGAAGTTGAAATTCTTCCAGATATGACTTATGGTGAAGAACCGGTCAAGATCTTAGCTCGAGAGGTTAAATAGTAAGATATAAGAATATACCACTTGTAAAAGTTTTGTGGCATAGACATGGAGTCAAGGAAGCCACATGAGAGCTCGAGGAGTCTCTGAGAGAACAGTATCCGAATTTATTCACTGGTAAGATTTTCGAGGACAAAAATCCCTAAGGGAGGAGAATTGTAACAGCCTGATTTAGGGCCTAGTCGGAACAATGGTCTCGGGACCACAAATCTGAAGTTAGAAAAATTATTTTATTATTTTTATGAGGTTATAGTATGATTTTATTAGTGCATGAAAAATTTGGTGAGCTAATTTTAATGTTTTGCAGCCCAATTTCGAAAAAGGCTAAATCGCATAAAAGGTAAAAGTTTCAATTTACCACCCAAATGAGTTAAATAGCTAAAAAAACTCAAGTTGAGGGCTTTTAAAGGGCAATTACACCCTTTTTATTAGTGTTGGTCGGCCATGTGATGGGTTTTAAGTAAATAGTCAAAGTATTAGGTGGATTATGTCATGATTTGGTGATTAAATAATGCCTAAAAGCCTAGCTATCTTTTCTTTCTTCTCCATCCCTCTTCTCCACCGAAAATATCAGCAAAAATGGTATTTTGAGGGCTAAAAGTTTGCAGCAACTAAAAGCCCTCACAAGTAAGTGTTTCCTACACCCTTTGTTGATGATTTTTTTGCATTTTTGAGACCCTTAAAGCCTGAGTTTTCAAATGATGGTGATATCTTGCAAAATGGTCAAGAGTTTAGGGTTTTTCCATGGATGTATTTGTGATGTTTATTGAGTTTTTATGGAAGAATATGAGTCCTAGTTGTGTCATGAACAACTTTGGTGAAGGAGTTTTCATGGAAAGCACCTAAAGGGATTATTTTGCATAAGTTGTAAAATAGTTAGTAAGCATGTGAAATAGTGAGAATTTGAAGTTGATATAAGATTAAAAATAGTTCATTTGAGCCTAAGGTACAAATAAATTCGACAAAAATCAATTTTTGAGCATAGGGGCAAAATGGTCATTTTATTAAAGTTTAGGGGCGAAATGGTCATTTTACTAAAGATGTAAATTCATGATTAAATAATCCTAATTAGTGACTAAATGAGTGCATATTGTCATTATAGATCAAGAATTACCTAATCTAAACCAAGATAGGGGGAAGGCCAAGCAAACCGACTAAATCGAATAGCCAATTGCTTTTTTGTAAACCAAGGTAAGTTGTATGTAAATGATACAACTACACTATTAATACTTGTATTCATATCGCCATTGAATTGATATTGTAAGAGTTGTCAAGTTATAAATTGAGAATGTCTAGTAATATTTAAGACAATAGAAATACCCTGTTGAAACATTAGAATACGAATTGGATACTCGTGCCAAGGCATTGGGTGATTTGTGCGCCAGTGTAAGACATGTCTGGGACATGCTTCGGCCACATTATGAGAGCCAGTGTAAGACTATGTCTGGGACATGGCATCGGCACAGAGATGAGTGGTAGTGTAAGACATGTCTGGGACATGCATCGACCTCGATAGAGATAGACAGTGTAAGACGTGTCTAGGACATGCATCGGCTAAGAGTTGTGCTATTGTAAGACATGTCTGGGACATGCATCAGCACGCGTATATGAGAGCCAGTGTATGACCATGTTTAGGACATGGCATCGACAATATATCCCATGTTGAAGGTTTTTAGAATATCCAGTAGTATTCTAAACATTTCAATGATGAGAGTTGTAGATAAATTTTGATAAAGAAAGAATAATCATGTTATAAGTGGTACAGGTACCTATATAGTAAGTATGAGTAGCGAACTTAATTTAGAGAATGTGACTTGAGTAGATGATAATGAGTAAGTTAAGTTATGTTTACCTTTGAGCTATAAGTATAATGACTAATGGTGAGATTACTGTAGTATATTTATTTATATGCAACTTACTAATCTTTATGCTTACCCTCTTTCCTTTCCCTCTTACTTTCAGTGTTATCAAGCTAGCTTAAGGATTCCTTAAAGTCAGAGATATCAATCACACTATCGACCATAATACCTGGTATAGTTGGATTTATATTTTTGATGGTTGGCATGTATAGGGCTAAACTAGGATGTTGTTCTCAGAGAATGATTCAAGTATTTTGGCTTAAGTCAAAGACCCTTCGTTTTGTAATCAAGCCTGGAATAATGGCTATTATTCATTTTGATAAATGCATATAATGTTCTTCCTATGGATGAGTTAGTGCCTATTGTGATAAGATTTATATATATATTGAAATGATTTTGTGTAGGTTGTGCAAAATGGGTGACAAAAGGGCTTGGTAAATAGCCTAGATTGTCCACACGGGTAAGACACACGGGCGTGTGTCTATGCCATGTGTGACACACGGTTCACATCCATGGGCATGTGTTATGACCGTGCGTGTGTCCATGCCGTGTCGCAAAGTCAGTATGCATGCTAGTACTATACAGGCAAGAGACACGGCCATGTGTCTCGGCCTGTGAAGGACACGGTCATAGGGCACGGGTGTGTGCTTGGTCCATGTGGTTTTGGCAGAATACCCAGGTTTTCAGGTATGGGTTCGGTACAAGGGCGTGTCCCTAGCACACGGTCATGTGCTCTGTGCCCACACGGGTGTGTGGAGCTTAGTTGCATGAAATTTTTTTTCTAAGTTTTTCATGAGTTCTTGATTAGGTTCCAAACCACCTCAGACGAACGTTTTGGGCTTGTAAACCAATCTTAGGGGCAGATTATTTGTGAAAAGAAAAGTCTTAAATTGTTTGAGATTTCCCGGTCCAGTTTTGTTTAGTTAGCCAAGTTTAAGTTAGGTAGCACCACGAACCCCATCCTAGCGTCGGATACGGCGAGGAGTGTTACATGATGGATAATGGGTATTCCATCGAGATTTCCTAGAAACTCAATGGGATTAATATGATGTATGTCAATAAGATGATGAATGATGAGCTCATCTACGTAAATTACATGATACTTTGTTACGTAACTAACTCATTAATTTAGTGTATGTGATAGGGAATCGTTTCATAATTGATGATTTCATGATTTAAATATGGATGTATGCTAATTACTCGGCAAGTTTACTTTTTGGTTATTCCAGCTTACTAAGTATGTAAATGCTTACCCCTCTCTTTTGTCCTATCTCACAGAGTTCGAGGATTCGAAATAGATTGGAAGACGATTGGAGAGTCAACACACTATCAACTAGACAAGCTTTGGTATAAAGACTTTGTTTGTTTTGTTCAATGGTATGTATAGTATTTTTGAGTATTTTGTTATATGTGTTATTTGATTTTCCAAATGAAGGCATGTAAGAATATGTTTATCTCTTTATATATGGCCACGAAAATTGGCTTAATTGAAGTAGGCTATGACCTACGAATTTATGCATGGTTTTATTTACAAGTGATGGGTCATTACCAATTGGCAATGAGTCACATGAACGAGCCAATTTTGGATGAATTAAAGTGACATGGGAACCTATAAACACTAAGTGGGAAATAACCTATCATGTATGAAACCAATGATATGAGGTTTTCATACATCTAGTTTAATCAAGATTATTTACAAGTGTATAATTGTGTTTTACTTTGAATTTGGTAACCACTAAGCACAAGTAGTAGAAAGGGGTGACTAAAGGCTTGGAAAATAGCCTAATAGAGTCCACATGGTTAGACACAGGGGCATGTGTGTAGGCTGTGTGTGACACACGGTTCCCTCCCATGGGCATGTGCTATGGTCGTGTGTCCCCTGCACTTAAAATTTTAGCTCAAAGTTGTACATGGGTAGGCCACACGGGCGTGCACCATGGCCGTGTTAAAAAGATAGTGTCGTCTACGGGTAGGCAGCACGGGTGTGTGCCATGGCCGTGTTGATAAGTCAGTGTTGCCCACGGCTAAAGGGCATTGGCGTGCCCCAAGTCACACGGGTGTGTGACACTTTATGATAAAGAAAAATTTCCTAAGGATCCCAAGATTTATTGAACGTACCCGAATTTTTCCCGTACTGTCTCTAGGTATGTTATAAGCCACGAAGGCCTATATAAGGGACAAGTTGTTCATGGATGAAAAGCTTAAAATTTGAGTAAAACTTGGTGTCCCAATTTGGTACGTTTCAAAATGTAAAGTCCTAGTAATGCCTCGAACCCTATCCCGGCGTCGGGTACGGGTGAGGGGTGTTACAGTTTAGGGTCTGGTTATTAAAGTGAATGGCAGATATTATGCATAGTCTGCCATGTGCATGATACTGTGTATGTCATGTTTATTGTTTGTATCAAACTGATTTAACTATTTAAATATGATTTATGAGTAATTTAAATATGTTTATTGAAATACTATGTATTCAAATATGTATGCATTTTGCATACAAATTGTCATATTAAAGAGACAAATTTGTTCCTATTTTTATGACTAACAGTATCAAGGTTGGTTATTGTTTGGTTATAAAGAGACAACCCTGTTCCTAGTTTCAAATATCAATTGGATTAAATTTGTTCTTTAGCTTCTATATTGTATTGGTTATTTTTTGCCATTACATAGGTTTTGGGTTAAAGTGTTTCGTTATTGTCTACCATGTGTATGAAAAAAATGGATGTTTTTGTATTAAATTATTTTTGTATTGGTTATTGTCTATCATGTTGTATTAAATTGTTTGGTCATTGCCTATGTTGTATTAAATTGTTTGGTTGTTGTCCGCATTTATTGATGTTAAATTTGTTTGGCAAGTTTAATTGATGATAATTTTAATGAGAGTGAAGAAGAAATGTCTGATTTTGATGTGTCTGTTAGTGATGTGTCTAATAGGATTAGGGTTAATCTAAATGGTTTAGACATGGATGATATAGAAGTAGGGGAACTATGTGATAGTGACGATTCTAGGAGGTTAAATAGTGCACATGAATCTGAATCAGATGGCCAAAATTGGCCTGAGTTCAACCCAGATAATGACATGAGTAATCCTATACTTCAGGCTAGAATGTTATTTAAGTCCAAAGATAGCCTAAAAGAAGTTGTTTTATTAAGTTCCCAAAAAATTATCTAAATATGTTAAAGGCAGTCTGCAGTTCAAAATGTTCTTGGTACATATGGGCCTCTAGATTAAACTCTAATGACCCTGCTGACTAGCTTTGGCAAATCAGGAGTTCAAACCCTAACCATACTTGCTCTAAAGTCTATAAAAATAAGAATGTAACCTCAGCTTGGATAGGTTAACATTATAAAGAAAAGTTCATTGTTGATCTTGATTATTCTTTGACATCATTGCAATAAGATGTCAAAAGAGATTTCCTTTACCTTGTCTCACTAACCAAATGTAGAAGGACTAAACTCAGGGCATTGAAATTAATTGAAGGAGATCATAGGGACCAATATGAGAAGATTTATGAGTACTTGTTAGATTTTAGGACCCAAAATAAAGGAACAACAACAATTTGTTATTTGGATAACAGGTTGTTTCAAAGGATGTATGTTTGTCTGCAGGCATGCAAAGATGGCTATAGGGTTGGTTGTAGGAGGATAATAGGTTTAGATGGATGTTTCTTGAAGGGCTACTTTGATGGATACCCACTGGAAACTGTTGGGATAGATGCAAATAATGGCATCTAACCTATTGGATATGTTGTTATCGAAACTAAAAACCAAGCATCATGGCTTTGGTTCTTGGAGTTGCTCGCATTAAAGTTGGAAATTGTGAGCTCATACCAGATATCTTTCATGTCTAACAAGAAAAAGGTAAAACTCTATTTGTCTACTTTGTTTTATGTTGTTTCTATTTAGGGCTTATGGCATGTCAGTGAACGAAACTATTTTTGTTTTATTTGTAGGGACTTTTAAAAGCAATATATATTGTTTCTTAATGCAAAAACAAGACATTATATTAGACACCTACATGCCAATTTCAAGAAAGCTGGTTTTCGAATAAAGGAATTGAAATATTTGCTTTGTAAAGCTGCCAGAGTAACTACTCCAAGGGATTTTAAGGATGTCATGGCTAAACTAAAGAATACCAATCAGCATGCCTATGATTGGTTAAAGGAAAATAACCCTACTCACTAGTTCAAGCCCCACTTCTTAATTGAGGGTCAATCTGACATGTTGGTGAATAATCTTTTTGAATGCTTTAACAAGGTAAACCCCAATTTTTTATGTTACTTACTAATCATTAAGGACATGCAGTTCACCAATCTTTTATGTTACTTACTGGACGTGCAGTCCAGAAGTATCGTTTTGATAATTTGCAATTCACTTAATCATGGAGTCAATCCATAAGAAGTACCATGATTGAAAACTCATTATTATATACTCTTTACAAAAGTAATTGATCCAACTGCTTTGTTCAATGACCTCTTCATGTGTGCGTTAACCTCATATGACATCCTTGATTCTTTTGAGTTAAATCTGCTCACTCAATACAAACCTATTTTATCTCATTGTTACCATCGTGTCTTCTTAATGATTAATATGACCATTGTTAACAAATGACTGTGATAAATTGCTTGTTCGAAAGCAAGTAACTCGTGACCATGTTTCATATTTATCAATCCACACAATATCAATGAGAAGATATCGTTAACTCTTTAATCAAGCTATGAATTCCATTGTTTCTAGTAAAGCCATGCCATACACAAGTCATGTACCCAACATATTAACTATGGGCTCAATTATCTTTAGAGCATAAGCCTTCACTTATATCAAAGCCCGTGAGTTACATATGCATGATCAGTATCTAACCTAGGATTTAGGTAAATCACACCATGAACGTCACAAGTGAATTAATTCACAAACGAATTCATAATTAATTCAACTTGGGTCCAGTCTAATATATCATTCTTCTAATGAAAACATCTATGTCTCTACCCATGGAGTCAATTACTCTAATAGCCAAGACTACCATCTCTTCAATTGGAATTGTAAACGACATAATAATCCTTCCAAGTATTTGAATCAGATGCTTACTTTGATTCTTTTACGGAATTACAGAGTCGTTTAGATTATCTACTGAAGTAAGTTGTCTTTCTCACAATGTAAGCATTCTTACAGTTTCACTTATCATCAGTTTGAAATTAGACAATCAATGAGCTAATATTTTATTGTCACAATTTCCCTATGCATGCAAACACAAAAGATAGTGTAACACCTCAAACCCGGCCTAAACGTTATGGTGTAATCTGGCATGTCACATCAGAGTGTTTTTCAAAAATTGATCATTTCGGTAAAAATCTGTTGTTGAATTTAAATCCTTCTATTAGCAATTAATGAAAGTTCTCGTCAAAATGTTTACCTTATTAACCATTAGTGTTATATTAAATTGATTTAAAAATGCAGAAGCTTTTTAAGTCGATGAAGTTTAAAACGCATGTTTTAGAAAACAATAATTATTTCAAAAAAACTCGTTTTTACCTAGACTAGCAGTTTAAAAATATATAATCCAAAGCCCAATTACAAAATTAAAACCCATGAACGACCTTTTTACAAAATTAAAAACCCAAAAGTGAAATATAAATTAAATAGAGTCAAATGCAAGACATAGCAATCGTGTGGCCACCACCAAGTCCTTCGCAGCACCAAATCGTCTAAGGCTGGGGATTACCTGTACAGTTGAAAAGAAAGTGTGAGTTAACGAAAACTCAGTATGTAGCCCCCTATCAGTCAAGCAGTAAAGAGTGCATGCAGTACCAGTCTGGGCATGAGCCTTATTCAGTATCAATACAGTTTGGGCCTTAGCGCTATACAGTAACAGTGTGGGCCTAAGCTCAATACAGTATCAGTACAGTGTAATGCAATTGTGCATCCCACCCAAATCCAGCCAGTACACCGCCCGTACCAACCAACACACTATGTAAGGATATAAATCGACACATCCAGCCTGCACACCGATATCGCAGCAAAACTGCTAGTAATAATAATGCAGCATAGCTGCCTGAAATAGTAAATGTGGCAAAGCCACCAGTATTAGTAATTGTGGCATAGCCACTAGTAACAGTGAATGTGACATAGTCACCAGTACAGTACTTCCTCTATATCAAAATGTAATATCCCGAATTAGGGCCTAATCGGAATAGTGGTTTTGTGACCACAAATCTGAGATAGAAATAATTATTTTATGATTATTTTGAGGTCTATGATATGATTGCATGATTGTGTGAAAATTTCGTGAAGAAATTCTATGCATAAAGTGCTTAATTTGAAGTTAGGGACTAAATTGAATAAGTTGCAAAACTTGCATTCTATAAGTTTCTAGTTGAAATTGCTTTGAAATATTAATTAGGAGGTCTTAAATAGCAATTTGACCAATTTCAAAGTTTATGGACAAATATTGGATATGAATGGAATTTTTGGAAAGTTTAGTAGTAAGGGCATTTTGGTCATTTAGGGGTAAAATGAATTAAAATACAAAATTAAAAGCCAATTTTGCTCATCTTCTTCACCATGGACGTGTATACGAAGGGAGACTCCATGGCTAGGGTTTCCAAGCTTCCAAGCTCGATTGTAAGTCCGTTCTAGCCTCGTTTTTAATGATTTTTACGTTTTGGAGTCCCGGTAACTTGATTTAGCTTATGCTAGCAATAATTCAACCTAGGGTTCATATTTGGAAAAATACCCATAGGTGAAATTTGCGTATTTTGGTGTTTTATGATAGAATATGAGGTTTTAAATTATGTTAGACAACTTGTGCTACTCGGTTTTAAGTGAAAACAAGCAAAAGGGCTTAATCGGTAAAAATACCTAATAGTCATAAGTACATGTTAGAGTGAGAATTTGATGTTGCCATAGAAGGGAAAAATTATCAGCATGTCATAAAACATAAGAAAATAGGATGAAGTTTAATTTCTGAACCTTGGGGCAAAAGTGCAAATATGCAAAAGTTTAGGGGTCAAAATAAAATTTGTTAAAAATATGATTTTTGGACCCGTATGAATAGTGTGACTAATTATTAGGCTAAATGTGATATTATAGATGAAGGAAATTGAGATTCAGGCTTAAATCGGGAAAATACAAGGTTATGGACTAAAATGGTTAATTGCTGTTTCTGGATCGAGGTAAGTTCGTATGATAATAATAACGCAATGTTATGTTTGAATTATATTTCATACTATTATTGCATATATTTTATGATTTAATATATTGGAAAAGTTGATGGAATGGTGTTTATGATGTGGAAATATGACATGAAAGAATGTTACATGAAATGCAAGAAAATGAAGATACATGACAAGTGATATATGAAATATGTGATATATGTTATGTAAATTCTTAAAAGCTGATTTGATATTTGAGTTGTGTCTTATTATACTATGAATGGACAATTGGTACTATGGATAGTGAGATCGACACTTCGAGTAAATTCGTACATAAATAATCTATCGATTCTTTTTATGTTATTATATTTTGATATCATATGAAATGTGGTTGCTTATCAAATGGTTATTTGATGTAAATTATGAATTTAAATTGATTACGGACAATTTAGTAAAATGTTGAAAAGTGAGGAATTTCCCGATTGAACCTTCGGAATAAAAATGATACGAATGATCTATTGTGAGGTCGCATGTGTAGTACTAAGTGCAGGCTACTATGCGTACCCAAAAACTGTGATCACGTGTGTAGTACTAAGTGCAGGCTACTACGTGTATCAGATGGTTAGGTCACGTGTGTAGTACTAATACTAAGTGCAGGCTACTACGTGTACCGGATAATTGGTCACGTGTGTAGTACTAAGTGCAGGCTACTACGTGTACCGGATAATTGATCACATGTGTAGTACTATGTGTAGGCTACTATGCATACCAGATAGCTTTGGCTACAAGTGTGAAAATATGTGCAGGCAATTGAGTATCAGTTATTATTCCGAAGAGTTCAACGGGAAAATCGATTAAGTAAAAATACAATTGAACATGATTATATGATGAATAAGTGTAGGTATATGTTTATGAAAAATTATGAGCAATGTGCTCGATAATTGGGTGAATTTCGATAAGACAAAATGGATTAAGTGGAATTATGTAAGAATGAATTTTAGTGGTAAAACAATGTTGGACAGCAGCAGTTGCATGAATTTGAAAATTCACTAAAAATTTTGGAAGTTGAATAAAAATGCAAATGATATATGAAAATAAAGCTTAATGAGTCTATTTTCACATGAAAGAAACAGGGGAAGCCAAAGAATTCTATATTGTGTGATATTTGAATTCTTGTGAAATAGGGTATGAATGAATTCGAGATTCCCTGTTCTGACTTTATAAATTCACCATAAATTGTAAAAAATTTATTAATAGTCATACCTTACAGGCATGGATTCCTTATTGAATCTAATTTTAAGGAAAACAAACGGCATGGTCGTTGGAATCCTGTACAGGGAGAAATTTGGTTCGTAGTGCACAGGGTCAGAGTAGTCATACCCTGAAACAGGGGAGACTTTAACTAATAAACTGTACTAAATGGCCTGACCAAAAATTCTAGAAAAAAATTAGTAAGTAGACATATGAGTCTAATTTCATGTAAAATTTACGGAATTGGATTTCGAGTTTTGTAACTTGAGATATGATTTTATTTAACACCGGGACTCCAGAAAACAGCCTGTCCTGAATATGTGTAATTGTACAATTATAGTGTTTTATCTTGAAAAGCATGGTAGTAATTGCTTATTATTTTCATATGAACTTACTAAGCGTAAGCTTACCCATCCTCTCCATTTCTTTAGTATTGGCAGGTCGGCTCGGGGTTGGAGATCGTCGGAGGAAAAATTACACTATCAAACTATCATTTTTGGGAAAATTAATTCAAATATTAGAAATATCAAGTGAGTGGCATGTATAGGAAGTTGGTTTGTGATATGTATTTTTATTATGATTTTGACCTTACGTATCAGTCTGCATTGAGTTATCGTATATGATCATGATATGTGGTCCTTATCCATTATGGTTTATAAGTTTAATTAATCGTGCCATGTACTACGTTTTGATGTGATGATATAGTTAGCTTTGTTTGTTATGCATGTGTTCGAAAAGTTTTGAATTAAATGAAATTTTATGGCCCCGTTTTCGTCTATGTGTATTGTTAAGTCTGGTAATGCCTCGTACTCTGTTCCGGCCTTGGATACGGGTAAGGAGTGTTACACAAAATCCCAACTACATGCAGTATATCATGTCATAAATATTATGTGTATGCAAAGTCATGCTCAGTACAATCATATATGTAAGTCATAAGCACATCAGTCATACGGAAGATAAGGGCATAATCGTCATTTTACCATATAGGGGTATTACGGTTATTTTACCTATTTTGGGGTTTCAACTCAGATAATGACCTCTCCAAAGGTCTACAGTCGCTTTGAGCGACACAGATAACCTAAATATCATAACGGTGTAAATGGGCCCAAGGCCCATTACTTGGCCCAAGTAGGCCCACACGCTCGTGTGGCCCAGTTAGCCCAAATTCAGTTACGGCTATGTGACCTACATAGTCTAGTCCAATATTTGTCACTTACAGTGGATTTAATCTGTGTAACACCCCCTACCCGTATCCATTACCGGAATAGGGTACGAGGCATTACCAGAGTTTACTGAACATTTTCAGATAATTCTGAGTCATTTATTATTCATATTTTAGAAATAATCATAACGTCTCTCTATTGGGCCCTCAAAGCCCCAAACATACATTAAAAACCAACCGGAATTAAATCGGGATATAAAAAAAAAGAAAAATTTCACAAAATCTTAAATTTTATTTTCATCTAAGTACTTACTATTTCAATGCTCCTTATAATTAAACATGTTACCGTTCAATCAATAGTTTGGCACTTGTCTAAGCGTCAAACAACATCATTGTTAGTATACTTGCACACATTTCATCTAAATTCAACATTGATATACTTATTTTCTCTACATATCGCACTTGAGTTTAATAATAGTCTCAACTTACATAATTTTCTTGTATCAACATATCAAAGATAATCATATATGTACATGTCATGAAACATATCATGCTCTTACCATTTCTTCATAAGCATATATCATTCATTTCATTATATCAATATTTCATGCTCCATCATTTCCATATATTTTATGTATATTTATTCCGGTAATAGTTTATATCAAACTTGACATAAATTATATTCCATGTACTTATACTTATTTCATTTATTTATCTTCATAATTATTTCATACAACTATTTTGTACATATATTTTCATATGACCAGTTCTTGTAAACATTTCACACAACTATTTCATATAACCATTCGTCATCTGATAAGTATTACTTGAATATCAATTGTTCAATAGATGTCATAGCGTCTCCCATCCACGGTCTTATTTATCTTTGACATGATGCCATAGTGTCTTTCAACTATGGTCTTACTCATTCATTTTCTATCATGTTGCCATGGTATCTTTCAACCATGGTCTTATTCTTTTCATTTCACGTTGCCATGGTATCTTTCAACCATGGTCTTATTCATTTCATATCACGTTGCCATGGTATCTTTCAACCATGGTCTTACACATTTCATATCAGGTTGCCATGGTATCTTTCAACCATGGTCTGGTATCTTTAAACCATGGTCTTACACATTTCATATCAAGTTGCCATGGTATCTTTCAACCATGGTCTTACACATTTCATATCAGGTTGCCATGGTATCTTTCAACCATGATCATACACATTTCATATCAGAGAGCACACTCCCGCGAACCTCATCCTTACAGTGGGATTACCAGTCCAGGCTAAATCCCCTGTAATATAAACTCATAGAGTATTGTCGGGATTACCAGTCCAGGCTAAATCCCCTGCAATGACAATTACTCTAATGAGCTTGGATCTGAATTACCAGTCCAGGCTAAATTCAGACCCTAATTCAGGTTACCCATCCGGGCTAAATCCATTTTACACGTATTCTTCGGGAGGGCTGTATCAGAATAGGATCACCCATCCGAGCTAGATCCTTTTTACCGTCAATTCCTTTTCAGAGATCCATCTAATTTTCCTTTCATTCAACAAGGCTTTATTTTGAATTTATATCGAGTATTAGCAATATTTCATCAATTATCATGAATTGAACATTCAAATCATATTTTCATCACATAACCACATATTTTAAGTATTTAAAATACAATTCAAGTTACACAAACTTACCTCATTGCTTGTTTGTGTTTATAATTTTATTAATCTGATATCTTTTATTTTCCACGATCAAGTCTCATATTTGAGTCGTCCGGATCTTTATAAATAAATTTGATCATCATTTTCATTTATTTCATATTCTAATGCATTTAATTAATGTTCTAGGAAAAATTACCATTTTGCCCCTAAACTTTTAATTAATGACTATTTCATCCTTAGGGTCAGGAAAATAAAATTCTTGCAATTTAATCCTTATTTCTAGATATTATTCTTATACATATTGATAACAATCCATGAATTCTATAAAATATCAGAATTTTCCATAATTTCAACACTTTTCAATTTAATCCCTAAAACATGTTTTCCCCCGATCTTGAACTAAATTAATAATTTCATTCAATTTTGAAATTTAAATAATAAAATAATTCATTTCATGCAATTTGGTCATTTCTGACATTTTTACAAAATTACCCATAAAGTTTTACTTTTATTCAATTTAGTCCCTGAGCCTAAAACATGCAAATTAGCCATGCTAGATGAATATTCATACATAGTTTTCCTCCTCCTCCTCTCCATTCCACATCCTTAGTGTATATAACACACTTGTAAGTAACATTATCTATAATTTTTATTATTTACTTTTATGAATATTCAAGCTGTCCATCTGTGTCATAGTCACTAAATTATTTATAACTCAAGCTACGGAACTCCAAATTAATATCCGTTAATTTTCCCTGAAACTAGACTCATATATATTCTTATCATAAAATTTTCATAATTTTTTAGTTTATCCATTAGGTAAAGTTTATTCTTTAAATTCACCCCTATTCTGCTGTCTGACAGTTCCGACCCTTCTTCACTAAAAATTAATTATCTCACAATACAGAACTCGGATAATATTCCTGTTGATTTCTTCTGAAAATAGACTCATTATGAATTCTAAACATATAACTTTAAGCCTCTAATTATATTTCTTCAACTTTTGGTGATTTTGCAAAGTCAGAATAGGGGAACCCGAATTTATTCTGACCTTGTCTCACAAAACTCATTATATCTTATAATTTACAATTCAATTGCTTAAACCGTTTCTTCTATAAGAAATTAGACTTAATAGATTTAATTCCATATTTTATTCATCCTCTAATTCAATTTATACAATTTTTGGTGATTTTTCAAACTTAAACTACTGCTGCTGTCCCAAACAATCTTAATGCAAAATGTTGATTTTCTACTTTAATTTCAATTTAATCCTAACTAAATTCACTTACTTTTCTATCTTAATTCATACTTTATTTCTACTCAATTTTTAACCAAACTTAGACATAATTATCTATTTTTCATCATAAAACCATAATTTTGAAATTCTTTTAATTTAGTCCTTAAAGCATAAAACTTATGAATCACTTTACAATTCAATCCTTATTTCATTTCTAACTTGAATTTCTATCAATTTAGCCCTTAATTCATCTTTTTGTTCAACTTAATCAACACATAAAAATTCATTAACTCCCTAACTTTTGATATAATTCATGTAGTCCTCCTCTCTAGAATTTCATAAACATCAAAATTGCAAGAAAGTGGATCAAATTGACTTACCTAGTAAAGGTTAAGGCTTCAAAAACCCCAATTTTCCTTTTATTTTTCTTTCCTTCCTTTCTTTTCCCTGTTTCGTCTCATTCTCTGTTTCCTTTCTTCTTTCTTTTTCTTTTGTTTTACTTTATATATATATAATATAATAACAATAATAATAATAATGACTTTATTAAATATCTACTTAATATCAAATATTTATTTTACACTTGGGCACACATATACTTTACATTTGTATTTCATCCCCACCATACACTTGTTATTTTACATTTATTTATCATATAAATATATTATAATATAATTATTTATTTAATAAATATATTTCACTAAATAATAATTATCCATTTAATATCAAATACATATATTACAAATTTATGTATTTTTTATTAAAACATTTGTACCAAATCATTACCATACACTTGTCTTTATTTAATCTATTCATCATATAATATCAATTTAATAATATATACATTAATTATTTACTTAAATAATTAGTAAATACATACATGTATTACAAATGTATGTATAATACTTATTACACATGTATTTTATTTTTGCCATACACTTGGCACTCATTTGGCTTATTTACTTATTTAGTCCTTTCAATTTCTTTATCCTATAATTAAACTTTCACACTTCATTCAATTTAATCCTTTTATCTAATTATCCTTTATTTAAGCTAATTTGCTTCATTAAACTTTAATTAATCGCTCTATTAACTTCGTAAATTTTTTTAATAAATATTTACAAATCTATTTTTCAAAAACGGAGACCCAAAAATGCACTTTTTTGATAACTGTAAAAATTTGGGTCATTACAATCTATGTGGGGCGCACGAGCCCATTGGGCCCACATGGCCCATTTCGGCCCAACGTGGCCCATAACAACCCAAGTCTATAGAAACGCTTGTGGTGGCCTTTATAGTCTATCACCCATGATTTGTGGGCTCGGTTTACCCCCGATCGCACGCTCTTGAGGCCTCAAATGCCAAAGTTTCAGCACTTCGGGTTTTCGGCTCTTGCTGATTTACAGTAAGGAAGGGTGTGGTTACACACTTTTATCGCAGCTCACACGATTAACCCACGAATGTCAAACCTTCACCCAAGTATGCAATTTAATCTACTTATGATGTTAATTGAAAGATATCAAAGCCCATTCCTGTCGAAAGGCTGTATTAACCAAAAGAGTCCATTAACATGAAACGAATAGGCAGGAGGCTTATTCTGGTATCCACTCGTTTAAAGGAATCTTAAAACTAGAGACAAAAGAATGAGCATTCAGCCAAAGTAAGTCCACTTACCCCGATTATTGATTGAATGCCGAAAGAAGGACTTGAACGTCTACGAACATTTGAGCACCAAAACACATGAGAAAGGTCAAAGAGTTAATAACCTTAAACCGAAACACTCAACTTCATCAGAGAAAAAAACCATCATAAAAGGACTAAAAACCAAATCAAGAATGAAAAATACTTACCCAAACTCAGCTGATAGGAACGGAAAAACGAAGTAACAGTCGGCCACTGTCAGAGCCTAAATTCCTAAATAGACACAAACCCAATGCATTGAGAAGGGAGAAGTATTCGGCTAACTTAAAAAGAACAGAAACAGTAGAAGGGTAAAGAAGAAATTGAATTCGGCTTAGTCAAACCTTAGGAACCATAGAAGAATTGTTGAGAAAAGGAAATAAAAGGTTTGGCTATGAGAGTAAAACTGAAAGAATAAAAGAGGGGAAGAAGAAGAAAGGTAAAGTTCAGAAGAATGGTGAACTAAAATTGAAGAGAGGGGTATACCAGATTCGGCTTTTAGAAAAGAAAGTAAGGAAAGAAAAATGTCCAAATGGTCACAAAATTAATGCATGAAATTGCCAAAAGAAGAGAAAGAAACCAAAATGCAAAAAGGGAAAAACAACCCCAAATGCCAAAAAGAGAATTCGGCACCTATGCACTCTCAAGTTGCCGTACATGCACTCCTCAAACCCCTTAGCCGAATTTACACATACAAGCTAACTAATTCGTCTACAACTCTCCAAACTTCAAATTCTTTGATTCACTCCTCCCTTTTCTCCATAATCCACTCCTTCAAATCCCCAACAATCAACATTCTATCCCTTGATCCCCTCCCCTTTCACCAAGCCCACAACCACTCAATAGAGTTTTAGCCTACCACAAGCACTTGCTGCCCCAAGTAGCAAAATAAATATCCTTTTCCATGCAATAGGATTCAAACCCAAGCCCTCTCAGTTGCTCAACATGTCACTTGCCACCAAGCCACAAGGCTCTTTTTGTGACACATTTTACCCACAAATATTTATAAGGCCTACAAGCTAAAGCCAAGGATCACTTAAAGGGAAAAAACTAAAATTTTTGCAAAAGCCCAGACTTGAACCCAAGCTTCTCAAACACTCCCGAGCACACCCAAATCACTTAGCCAATAAAGCAAACATGAAATTTGTGCTACTTTCTTGCTTAATTAAAATATTTATGAGCATTCTCCTAACCGCTCCCATGCTCAAGGCCCAATACTTCTAGGCCCAATTTCGGGGCGTTACAATTCACCCCTCCTCAAAGAAATTTCGTCCTTGAAATTTCCAACTATCAAAATAGTTGCACCATCCAGGCTACACCACTACACTCCTGCTACGCACTCTAATCCCAATGACACTAACACACTTTAACTTGAACTTGGAACCTCTTACACATACCCAAAACACTTAACCACTGAAACAGATAGACATCACACGGATACAATTTCTATGTCCAAATCATCACAGTTAAACAAAACATACCTGACTTAAAGGTGACTCGGCAATCTCGAGCTTGATGCTCCTTAGACCCGTATCTGAGACATGCTCCTGACTTCCTCTAGCATTCATCCGGATGACGCCTTTTGCAATGCTCACAAGTCAGAAAGTTTAGACACGTTTTAACATGCTTCACAGAACTGCAATCTCTCTTCTTCTTACAGTCCACACACCTAACTCGGAGTGTTTCACCAATCTCCTTAACTTCCTTCAGCACTTCCCTTACTAACCGGGTTAGGCCTCAATACCAAACCGCAAGTTATCACTACCCAAAGTTGGTGGACTTATCCTGACTTCCGTCTCCTGAACCATCTCATGTTCCGGTGAAGCTGGTGCCACTCTAGTAAGCATGTGACCTGATGCTGAAAACCCAGCCCTAACACTTCCTCGGCCTCTACCGCGGCGACGTGTACCCCTTTCGCGAGTACCTCTAGTGCTTATTTCGATAACGAATTATCTATTTAAAAGTCTTATGTATCAGTTTGTAATTTCAGTAATTGTTAACGAATGTGTTATGAACGACAGTAATTAGGGTTTGTTTTAGTACAACAAGATCTTACTACAGTTTTTCGTCTTCTATAGTCTCAGTCTATTTTAACTAAAGAGTTTTAGTATAGTCCTACTACCTATAGTAGTCCTTTAGTAATACCATTTAGTTCAAGCGATCTATAGTAAAAGAAGAACTTACAGATTTGGGGCCGGAGACTCGGTGTGCCACACTGGTAAACCTTCCAAAAATATTTCAAGAACAGTTTTCTAAAAATTCCTAATATTTTCAAAACCCATTCCATAGTCGAGTTTTGTAACTTGACTTTGATACCACTAAATATAACACCCCAAACCCTGCCTAGACGTTATGGCCGAATCTGGGGTGTCACATACCTTTCGGTAAAAATCTGTTGCTGGATTTAAATCATTTTATTAGTAATTAACGAAAGTTCTCGTCAAAATGTTTACCTTATTAACCATCAGTGTTATATTAAATTGATTTAAAAATGCAAAAGCTTTTTAAGTCGATGAAGTTTAAAACACGTGTTTTAAAAAACAGTAATTATTTTAAAAAAATCGTCTTTACCTAGACTAGCAGTTTAAAAATATATAATCTAAAGCCCAATTGTTAAATTAAAACCCACGAACGGCCTTATTACAAAATTAAAAACCCAAAAGTCAAATCTAAATTAAATAAAGTCAAATGCAGGACACATCAGTCGTGTGGCCACCTCTAAGTCCTTCACAGCACCAAATCGTCTAAGGCTGGGGATTACCTGTACAGTTGAAAAGAAAGGGTGAGTTTACGAAAACTCAGTGTGTAGCCCCTATCATTCAAACAGTAAATAGTGCATGCAGTAACAGTCTGGTCCTGAGCCCTATTTAGTATCAGTACAGTCTAGGCCTTAGCCCTATACGGTAACAGTGTAGGCCTAAGCCCAATACAATATTAGTACAATGTAATGCAATTGTGCTTCCTACCCAAATCCAGCCAGCACACCGCTCGTACTAAGCAACGCACCATGTGGGGATATAAATCGACCCACCCAGCCAGCACACCAATATCGCAGCCAAACTGCTAGTAATAATAATGCAACATAGCTGCCAGAAATAGTAAATGTGGCAAAGCCACCAGTATTAGTAATTGTGGCATAGCCACCAGTAACAGTGAATGTGACATAGTCACCAGTATAGTACTTCCTCCATATCAAAATCCCAACCCCATGCAGTATGTCATGTCATAAATATTTCGTGTATGCAAAGTCATACTCAGTACAATCATATATGTAAATCATAAGCACATCATTAATATGGAACATAAAGGCATAATCGTCATTTTATCATATAGGGGTATTACGATTATTTTACCCTATAGGGGTATTACAGTCATTTTACCTATTTTAGGGTTTTAGCTCGGATAACAACCTCTCCAAAGGTCTACAGTCGCTTCGAGCGACACAGATAACCTAAATGATCATAACAGTGTAAATGGGCCCAAGGCCCATTACTCAGCCCAAGTAGGCCCACACGCTCGTGTGGCCCATTTAGCCCAAATTCAGTTATGGCTATGTGACCTACATTGCCCAGTCCAATATTTATCACGTACCGTGGATTTAATCTGTGTGGGGCCTACACGGCACATTTCGGCCTAATGTAACCCATAATAGCCCAAGTCCACGGAAACGCTCGTGGTGGCGTTTACAGTCTACCACCCATGATTTGTGGGCTCGGTTTACCCCACAAGTGATCGCACGCTCGTGAGGCCACAAATGCCAAAGTTTCGGCACTTCAACTTTTCGGCTCTTGCCGATTTACAATAAGGAAGGGTGTGGTTACACACCTTTATCACAGCTTGTACGATTAACCTACGAGTGTCGAGCCTTCACCCAAGTATACGATTTAATCCACTTATGATGTTAATTGAAAGATATTTATGCCCTTTCCTGCCGAAAGGCTATATTAACCAAAAGAATCCATTAACATGAAATGAATAGGCAGGAGGCTTATTCTGGTATCCACTCGTTTAAAGGAATCTTAAAACTAGAGACAAAAGAATGAGCATTTGGCCAAAATAAGTCCACTTACCCTATTATTGATTGAATGCCGAAAGAAGGTCTTGAACGCCTACGAACATTTGAGTACCCAAACACATGAGGAGGGTCAAAGAGTTAGTAACCCTAAACCGAAACACTTGGCTTCATCAGAGAAGAAAACCATCATAAAAGGACCGAGAACCAAGTCAAGAACAAGAAATACTTACCCAAACTCAGCTGATAGAAACGAAATAATGAAGTAATAGTCGGCCATTGTCAGAGCCTAAATTCCTAAACAGACACAAACCCAATGCATTGAGAACGGAGAAGTATTCGACTAACTTGAAAAGAAGAGAAACGGTAGAAGGGTAAAGAAGAAATTGAATTCGGCTTAGTCAAACCTTAGGAACCATAGAAGAATTGTTGAGAAAAGGAAATAAAAGGTTCGGCTATAAGAGTAAAATCGAAAGAATAAAAGAGGGGAAGAAGAAGAAAGGTAAAGTTCCGCCGAATGGTGAACTAAAATTGAGGAGAGGGGGATACCATATTCGGCTTTTAAAAAAGAAAGTAAATAAAGAAAAATGTCCAAATGGTCACAAAAGTAATGCACGAAATTGCCAAAAGAAGAGAAAGAAACCAAAACGCAAAAAGGGAAAAGCAACTCCAAATGCCAAAAAGAGAATTCGGCACCTATACACTCTTAAGTTGCCGTACATGCACTCCCCAAAACCCCTTAGCCGAATTTACACATACAAGCTACCCAATTCGGCTACAACTCTCCAAACTTCAAATTTCTTGATTCACTCCACCCTTTTCTCCATAATCAACTCCTTCAAATCCCCAACAACCAACATCCTATCCCTTGATCCCCTCCCCTTTTACCAAGTCCACAACCACTCAATAGAGTTTTAGTCTACCACAAACACTTGCCGCCCCAAGTAGCAAAATAAATATCCTTTTGCATGCAATGGGATTCGAACCCAAGCCCTCTCAGTTGCTCAACACGTCACTTGCCACCAAGCCACAAGGCTCTTTTTGTGACACATTTTACCCACAAATATTTATAAGGCCTACAAGCTAAAGCCAAGGTTCACTTAAGGGGAAAAAACTAAAATTTTTGCAAAAGCCCAGACTTGAACCCAAGCTTCTCAAACACTCCTAAACACACCCAAATCACTTAGCCAATAAAGCAAACATGAAATTTGTGCCACTTTCTTGCTTAACTAAAACATTTATGAGCAGTTTCCTAACCATTCCCATGCTCAAGGCCCAATACTTCTAGGCCCAATTTCAGGGCGTTACAAACAGAAACACAAAAGACATAATAATGAAATGTGAAATTAACTTTATTTATTCATTGTTTAAATACATGGAAAAGAATTACAATTTTACTACAATATGGGCATGTTTCTCCACATCAACTAGCTGATAGGTCCTTAGTTCACGCAAAGAGAGTTTTGGAGGATGTTTTAGTAATGGTTCGACTGTTCATCTTACCGTTGACTTCATCGTTCTTGACTTTGGAGAGGATTTAGAGATACCCATTCTATTGAGGAGACCATTCCTAGCTACCTCCAAGGCCACCATATATGTGGGCAAATGAGATGTGACTATGGAAGTATGTGGGAAGGTATAAACCTTTAGATGTATGGAACCTGAACCTAAGGTGAAGGAAATGTCCGATCATGCACTAAAAACATGAAATATATGAAGTGGTGTGTGTTTGCAGGTTCGGGACCAATGATGCAAGGCATTCAAGGAAACAAGACACCATGGCGAGGCGACCAATGAATCAAATCGTAGGTCTGAAGAAGATGGGACGTGTGTTGGTACCTAAGACCTTGTGCAAACATCACTACAGGGGTGTTACATATTACGCCAAAAGAAAGTTTTAACTTGCCGGATGTGGCAATTGAACAATCAATTTTTAAATATTTGAATTATTGAGCATGGATTCCACATGTTTTCTGCATTTAGATTAGTATTTTAATTTATGTTAGTTTAATTTTGAACTTAGTAGGTCAAATTTTTTAGAGTTGAGAGAAATTTTAACAATTTTGTAAGTATTATGAAGTTTGTTCAGTGAAATTGCATTACCCAATAGGGTATGTCATGATTTCATGGATAGTTTTATTTGGGGCCAAAATTTTTTTGGGTATCATGATGTTGACCCTTTGGTATCGTGATACCCCCAGAATTTGAAAAGTTAGAATTTTGGTTTTGCATAGTGGTATCACGATACCCAGCCCTCAGTATTGTGATACCTTAGATAGATTCAGAATTTAAATGGTAAAAAAATAAGGGATATCACAATACCCACCCCTGGGTATCACGATATTCGAGTTGGGTTAGGCGATACTTGGTTATGGCATCACGATCTGCGTGTTTTAGAGGCTTTTTAAGCCTCCAAACACCTCAAACCCCTAATATTTTTCCAAATCCTTCAAATTTTAAATCCTTAAAACCCCAAAACACTCTATCCCTCTTATTTCTCTCAAATCCTCTCCAAATCTTCACTCATTTTCACTTTGATTTCAATCCATTTTTGCTTGTCTTTGCCTTTTTTATCTTTCTTTACAGGCGCCATTCTCTTGTTACTTAAGAAACACAGAGCTTGATCATTTCACACCACAACCCCATTACAAACAATATGGTTTAAGTTTCCTTTTTCTCTCTTTTAATTACATTTTCTATTTTGCTATCTCTATTATCTTGCTATTTTATGTTAGTTTTAGTGTTCATTTGTTGTGGGTTAGTTGGATAGTATATTTTTTTATAGGTAGTCTAGTTTAAAAGATAGTACCCATACCTCCTAGAATGACAAAACGCTCGAGATTCCAACCTAAGCCACCTCTGGCACTATAGTACAGTTTGGTTAAGTTCAAATCGAAAGAGGCCAAAGCCTTTTTCTTATCCATTCAAGGACACCTATTTATCCTTTAACGAGGCTTCGACCTTTTTGCCTTACATTGTGAGGAAGTTTGAAATCTCATTCATTTTTATCGTTAGATGAATTTTGCCTTTATTTCAACAACACTATCCGTTATACCAGTTGTTTTAAAGTTTTAGTCCAACATAATATTTTTCAAACAAAACTAAGGTATATGTTCGCACAAGGTTGTTACGCATGCAATTAGTAACTACTATGGTGTCCTTCACTATGAAAGGGATGAGTTATCTAACATGGACCTCGAAAAATTTAACAATGTTGACATGGACGCCATTTCAGCATATTTGACTTAGGGGTGAGGAGAATGGAAGTGGGAGACGTATCATAATCACCAATTATCTTTTAAACATGCTATTATGTTTTCAATTGTAAAACTATGGATGCAATTTATCTGCACACGTATTAGCCACCTTCTAACACTAACATTGTTAATGTATTTGAGTTGCTTTATTATATTGTATATTGTAGAAAAAATGAGTGTCTCTAGGGCTTTAGATACACAAAGAAATCAAAAAGTGCGTCTCAACTATAAAGGTTGGTATCTATTTCCCCCACCTTATCACGGACATGTGCCATCAAACGGGGGTGGAAATTGATCCAACCTAGCAATTCCACCACCCCACTTAGAGTATCATCAGAGACACTATGCTTAGGCAGTTTCAGGAGCTCTACAGGAAGCAGATCCAGGAGTGGAGCTTGAGGAAGAAGAGTACGATAGAAGTACTTTCGGTCATCAAAAGAAGAGTGCCACGAAGAAAACCAATGATGAGCCTACACAGTGGGAACATAGGCTCGACAAAGATGTGCACTACAACACGAGACTACTAGAGGCAATGAAACCATTCATTGATATTTCCTTGTCGAGCTAGAGTGCACAGAACATATTGTGGCCTGATAGATCGAGCGATTTATCTAAGAGTGTAAGACCCCCTAACCCTCATTCGTCGCCGAAACAGGATTACGGAACATTACCAGACTTTTTAGATCACATACGAATATTTCATACCATTTAACAAAAAATATTGTAAATAAATCATATTGTCCCTTTTATGAGCCTTCGAGGCCCAAAATATGTGCTAGAAATAAATCAGGACAAAACCGAGCATTTAGAAAATTTTTCTGAAAACATTAAAAATTTTCATAGAATTAAGGGACACATGCCCGTATGTTAGCCATGTGTCTCACACGGTCTAGTCACATGCCCGTGTGTCTAGCCGTGTGCACTCAAAATGAACCTTAAACATCAAGTTTACCATACCCTGAAATTTTAAACACCAAACAACTCAAAAACCATTTATTTAACCAATCCAAAACATAATCAAATACATTTAAAACATGTCAAATTACTCAACATAGATGTCTATCTAATGTTTCTCCATAAATTCCATATTTATATTATCAAAACATAACATTAAAACTTAAATTTAATCCAAATTATAAGCATACTAATTTCAATCAAATTTTTACCCTATTCATGAACATTTATACTCTAATATAAAACATGTCAAATTATAGTTTTAACATAACATATACTCATAAGTATAAAACCAACCAATATCAACTTATAAATCTTATTTACAATCAATCCATATAATACTTAACGTTCAGACACCCTAGGTACATGCCGACACAAAAATAGATATACTTTACCATGTTTTGAGCTCAGGATCGTAGATAAATGCTTAATAGACAATTTGGCTTTAACCTAACCTGCGCACGAAAAACAAACCATACACTGAGTATAAACTCAGTGGTATTTCCATAATCCGAATGCTTAAAGGTAAAATAATATAACATAAAATAAATATAGTCATACAATTATTCAATTCATAAATAAGGTATTTATAACACATTCAATTTTTATCATTTGGTATCCTAGATAGCTTTTCACAATATGAACATAAATCATTTGAACAACAATATTGTTCATTCATATTCAATTCATACATACTCAAATCATGGGTCTCTAACCATATTTCAGATCACCACTCAATATTAATCATAACACTATTTTATTCAATAACCCCTATTAACATGACACAGACTCGGACGGATACACGGATCCAACCAAAATACACCATTTTGGCACCCAATGCCTCATCGGATAATTCGAAGCAATAAGTTGACACCCAGTGTCTCATCGGCCATGCCGAAGTAAATTGGTACCCAATACCTCATCGAATTTATCCGAAGTAATAATTTGACACCTTGTGTCTCATCGACTCGAAGTCAAATTATCCTTGAACACTTCTAATCCTATGGCATGCCATCTATATCTGACTCAGCCCGATACAGTTAATAGGTTTTCAAATCACTTTTCAATTGCCAAAATCATCCAATATTCAAATATCACATTAATCATAAATTCACATATTTTCAATTCAATATCATAATTCTATATACTCACCTTATTCACTTACCATAATCATTAAATAAAAAATACAACAATTAATATTTACTAGATTTGAATTATAGAAATACGAACCGGAACTTTCAAGCTACTCCTCGTCAACTTTATCTTTTCCTTTCTTAGTCGAGGTTTCCGGCACAACGTTAGCTATAGAAATTTAAAACAACTAAAATTCATTAATACAATACAACTCAATTTCACATTGAATATTTTAACTTTTTACTCAACATTTGTCTAAATTCCAATTTTGTCCTTAAACCGAGACTAGCTTTGTTTTTTCACAATTAATTTTATATTTTCATTCAATTCCCACTTTAAACTAGTTTTAACTCTCTAATTTCACTTAAATCCCTAAATTTCATAATTTAGTCCCTAATACTCAAAATTTACAATTTATTCCACACTTCAATCTTTTTTCAATTCCAACTTAAAAATCTATCAATTTAGTCCCTAATACTCAAATTATTCAACATAGACAATATTTAAAAACTTGATAATTTCAAAAATTTTGACATAGATTAAGTAATATTTAATACCGAAATTCTAAAAACATAAAAATTATAAGAAAAGAGACTAAATTGACTTACCAAGCTTGAAACCTTGAAACCCTAGTTTCTCCTTTCTTTCTTTCTTTTCTTTCTTTTCTCCCTATTTCATTTTCTACTTTGTTCTTTCTATTCTTTTTCTTTTCATTTATTTGGTTTATTTAAATGCTATAATATAATATAATATAATATAATATAATATAATTAATATATTTTTCTTAAATTTTAAGATTTTATTATAATATTATAATATATTTAAAATTTAAAATTTTATATTAATAAACACTTATGCCGCCTCATTTAATGTAATTGACATAATTGCTCATTTAGTCCTTTTACTTTTTCTTTAATCTATAATTCAACTTTCACTCTTTATGCAATTTAGTCCTTATACCTAATTACTCTTAATTCGTGCAAATTCACCTAATCAAAACCTAATTAACTACATAACTAGCTTTGTAAATATTTTTAATAAATATTTATGAGTCTGTTTTACGAAAACAGAGATCAAAAATTTACTTTTCGATACCCATAACTATCGGGTCGTTACAAAGGGTATTGCAGCCGAGGAAGAAGTAGAAGAGGAGGAAGATAAGGCATCAGAGGATGATGATTTCGCGTGCTATCACATTCGCACAACCATCCACTAGGGGCCCCGTCATCTGGGAATCAAGCAACTGACCTGAGCTATCTTCCAAGAAGCCGGTCATGAAAGGCAAAAGAAAAGGATTAACGAGACCAAGTGAGGGTCCATGAAAAGATTGACCATAGTTACATACTTTAGCAACTTTAATTTTATATTTTTTATTCATGCGACATGTAAACTATTAAACTACATTACTTTTTGGGACTTCTTTTTATGCTTTTATATTTTTTACTTTGTTCAACTGTTTTTGTGTGTTTGTTTTATGTGCAACGAATTACCCTGAAAGACTACACAACAATTACTAGCTTTGATGAAGAGGTGGACGATCGAACTAGTCTGGCACTCCATTATAGGGAAGTTTGGTAACCTCCTATCTTTTTCGAGAACACATTGAGGACAATTTCTAGTCTAAGTGTGGGGGGATGCACATAGTTTTATGTGTTTTATTTCTTTTCTTAATTTTATGTTATTTTTTGTGTTTTTTTTTCATTTTTATGCCTTTTAAAAAAAATTAAAATACCAAAAATATTTTTCATTTTTATTTTGTGTAATTGCATGGTGCTTGTGTTAGATCTAGTGCCCTGGGTGTAGTACATTTATTTGTAAACTTGTAATTTTTTGAATAAATTGGTTAATAAAAAAAATTCATTGATTACATTATACTTTGTATAATTTTCCTCACATGATTTTTTCACACAAAGCAAAATGGAAGCAAATGTTGCTCATTGGTTGCCTATATGTTTAACTAATACTAAGCGGTAGTATGTAGCCGATTCATAGTATGGAAAGATAGCTTGTATTAGTAGATGAACCTAAACATGTCCTCAGTCTAATAAAAAATGAGCAAATTGATTAAAAGACTAATGTGTCGTCTACTAAGTCCAATTGGGGAGATGCCTTTTCTTGGGCATTGGAGCAGATGACTCTCAGAAGATAGAAACATAAATTTGATTGACTACACTGACAATACATTGGACAGGATCGAAGTAGAATAGAACCTAAACTTGTTTATGGATTTATTCACTTGTGACATTCATAGTGTAGCACACCTAAATCCTGAGTGGATGGCGAACTATGTACGAGTGACTAGTACACTTTGATGTAAGTAAAAGCCTGAGTTCAAATAGATAAGGAATCAAAAGCTAGTGTGTGGGTGTGCAACTTCTGTTGTATGTAGCGTCATTCACAACAGTGGAATTTATAGCCCAAAACATGGATAAATGATATCCTCTCATTGGCATTACATGGTTGATGAAAAGTAAAACGTGGCCATAGGTCGTCTATCTTTGTGATGAATGATTTGATCACTATTTGATAGTGATTGACTTTTCATGAAAGAAGATTTAATTGTTTCCATGAGATGAAATAAGATCATATTGGAAGAACGGATATTATCTCCAAGAGATCTACCCTATGAGGGTAACGCACTTATGAAAAGGTCATTGGACGAGCACTGAGTAGTTGCTTTCGTAATGGTATGTCGTTGGGGAGAGCTTAGTCACACTGCTATAATAGAATGATTTCGTGACTAAATGAGTTTAAAATTAATAGGCGGAAATCTAAAACTTAATTATAAATCATTTGAGCCTCAAGTTCATATGTCTAATCGGTCCTTTTGCTAGTTTTTTGAAGCTAGAAATGAATTGCATGTCTGGATAGAAATAAACGGAATGAATAAGAGAAGAGAAATGAGAAACATTTAGAAATGATTATGGTTTTTTCTGAAATGGAGAAATGAAATAATTTGGAAATGAATGTAGGTTTTAAATTGAAATGGAAATGAAAATGAAAATGATCCATTTTTAATTCTATACGGATTACTTAAAAAATGATCAGAAGAATAAGTTTATGTTTTTGGATTGTTTTGAAGCTTGAAAATGAAAATAAATCATTCAGTCATAATGAACATGTTGAGTTGTTAAATATTGAACATATTTTCTCAGAATTTTACTAGGGGCAAAATAGTTAAAATTTTACCAAGGGTAAAATCGTCAAAATTTTGTTAGGGGTAAAATAGGGATTGAAATTTTTTTATACATAGATATTTGTTTTAGGAAATAGAAAAACTAAATCGGGTTAGATCGCATTACAAAGTACTAGGTCAAAAAGGCCCAAGAAGTACTTGTAATTGAACCCAATATGAAATAGGCCTAAAAACCCCTCATAGAAATGAAGGGGGCAACCCTAGTTGGAATACTAGGGTGTGCCATCCACCCTCATCCTACTCTAAGTAGGATGTTTTTTTTCTATTTAAAATAAACCACTACAACTCAACAAGAGTTTTACCTTCTCTTCCTATAAATAGATAGCACTGGTAAAGCTATTAACACAACTTTGAGAGATTGTTATTCTGCCAAAAAATAGAGAGAATTTATTCTCAACTTATATATATATTGAAATAACAATTCTATCAGTTTCTACTAAGAAGAGAGAATTTTTGTTTTCTCCCCTAAATGAGAGAAAAGTTTTTCTAGTTTCGTGTTTTGATTAAATTGGTTCGAGCCCACATTCAAAGCACTTTGTGGTACAAAAATAGAGAATAAAATCATTTGGTTGAAATGCGGGAACAATGAATGCTCGCTAATTTGAAAACACAGGTACGAATTCGATTAAGGTTTATTTTTATAAATATCACAAACCGGGTCAGTTCTCAAAATTTTAATTTTTCGCTGCGCAAGAAAACTGTTTTCAAACAGGATTTTTTTCAACAGCTTGGACTACAATTATGTAATAAATTATTATTTGTAAATATTGAATAAGTACATAGAATTTCCAAACTTATAAATTTCGAATGATACTAGATAATTTGCTATCCTTAATTGTAGACTAATTAGTTCATTTAGTTTATGTGTATAATAGAGTAGAGACGATAATCTAAATGAAAATGTATAAATTACATCATAGGATGAATGAAGTATATAAATCCATGTAGATAAATAATTTGAATTGTTAATTGTTCCTTTAAATAGATGTATGCTTGAAAGAATTGGTGTTGTGTGATTGATTTAGGAAAGAGCTTAGGCATTGTTTGAACTACCCTAGAGCTTAAAAGTGTACCTTTCACTATGCACCTCTAGTTCTCATATCTTTGAGCCTTAAGTACCCTTTCCTTGTAACCTTAATATCAAAGCTTTGAACCTAAACGAGTGTAGTACTCAATCCTTCTCTATCCAGATATCTAAAATGCACTATGTAATGGACTTTGGGCCATGGACATTGAGGGCTAGGTAGAAACATTATAGTGGCTTTAAGTGTGAAAAAGAAAATGAAGGGATTACGTGAGTTAGTATATAATAATAATAAGTGAACGAAATAGTGTAAAATAAATAAAGAGAGAGCTAAATAAAAATGAAGCTCAAAAAAGAAAATCTTATTCACAATCATTAATTTTGTACGTACTAATATCATGTAATACCTTCTAACATTTTGGAGAAATAAGGTAGGAGAGGGAAGAAGAAATAAGTAGGTGAACTAGTTAATAAATTGAGGACGAGTAGGGAATAATGTCATGTGCTTAACTGTTTCTAGTGCTTGAACCCATTTTGAGTATCTATTGTTTGAATTCTAAACTGTCCTAAGCCTCAGAATGTTACAAACCTAAAAGACCTCTGAGACCCAAATAAGTTACCAACACAATAATTCATGAATAGCTTGCATTTGTTTGAACGAACACCATTCTTTTTAAATATTTATGATCGACACGTATAATTTATTTTGATGAATAACACTTATACCTATGTCCATTTCCATTACCTCTACATCTATGACATTTTAACTTAGTGAACTAATTATGTTTGTATTAAGAAATCACTCTTAAGTTGCATGTGAGGTAGTTTTCATATGAGTTTAATGTTTTACCACTATGTGACTTAATTGTCTGATTTAGTCCAAGAGTTGTCTTTTCTTTTATACATTTGGTGTGTTTGCTTGAGGACAAGCAAAGAGTTAAGTGTGAGGGAGTTTGATCTGCCATAATTTGATATGGCAAATTATGCTTCCCCGATACACTTAAGGAATTTATTCTCAAGTAAAGTAGTGTCTTTTGCATAGTTTTTTTTCATAGTTTTTACGTTTTAAGTTAATAAGTGTAAATGCCTTTTTTATATATTCATTTTGGGGCTCAAAATGGCCAAAAGTGTCATTGGGGGCCCTAACCTATGGTTGAGTGATATAGGGATGTGTTGGATGGAGGCTGAAATCAAGTGAGAATGACACCAAAGTAGAGGGTATTGCGATATCAAAACCTTGGAATTGCGATACCCCTGACAGACCCGAGATTGGAGACCATTTTTTAATTCTATCATGATATCCACTTTGGGTATCATGATATCCACCTACCAAGAAGCACCCCAAGTTCGAAATTGTTCGATGTATTATGATATCCTCTTCCTTGGTATTGCAATATCAATTTCATGAAGGGACAAAAATGGTAGTCTTTATACACTCGAAGCCCCAATAATTGAAGGCCCGTTCAAGGGTATTTTGGGCACAAGAATAAGGTCAAAATAATTGCTATATCAGCCAAAATTTGGTGAAAAGAAAAAAAGAGACCATATTAGTTTATTTTAGGTTTAGTTTTCTCTTAGTTTTCTCTTAGCTTTTCTTTCTCATTTTCTAAGGTTTCTTATTTTCATTTCCTTAATTGTAGATTTAACATTTCTCTGCAACTTTTCTTCTTGTTTTAGTTGTTCTTAGTATTAGTTAAGTTAGTTACACTGTAGCTTAGGGTTATTTGTAGTTTTAGTCATTGTACCTTGGTTGTAAGACATTTTCAAATTTAGTTTAATGTATTTCAGTTTCTTTTAGTTTGCACTTGTTGAAGTTTTTTTTTTATGTTTATTGCTTTAGATTTTCTTGTTAAATGCTTCACTTTACATGCCCTTTAAGTTTTCTTGCATAAAAAACCCAAATTTTAAATGTTTCTTAAGCTTTTCTTTAATGGATTCTTTGATTTTCATTTTCATTTTTATTAGCTTTATTTTCATCATGAATAGTTAAACCTTTAAGGGGGTTGGTTGATGGAGATGTGGTGAGCTGATTTTTGGATGAGGGACTAAATTGTAATAAATTAGACTAATTTGAATGAACCTAAAAACTTAGGATTGATGACCCTAAGGGGCTTATAAGCAAGTAAGACCGAGAGGAGATCTTGTTGGGCACCAATTTATTAGTCTCAGGTTAACTGGTGAGATCAAAAGATAATCCAGATTAGTTTGTTTAACTTGGGAAAATGGAGTCCAAGAGGTAAAATTGAGTCATTTAGGAGTTTAAGCAAATTGTATCCCAAATTCGAGGATTAGTGAACCACATCAATGTCATCAAACCACCATTTGTTATTTAATTTTTAGTTTCGTAATGTCACATATTTTACCATTCAGTTCTTATTAGCTAGGCAGCAAATTAATTTAATTTCTTTTGAATTTATAATTTGTCATAATATAAATTTTTGTGATTAGTTGGTTAGACTCTTTATTTTACACGCACATTATTTAGAAATTGTTCAATCCATGATTCTCTTGAGTTTGATTCTTGGAATACTCTAGTGTTTCATTGTAACACTACAAATATTACAACTGACCTGTCACATTTCAGTAAAGCTACAATAATTATATTTTATTTTAATTCCCGAGTGTTGATATCACATCTCTCCCATCGTTAGCAAGATCAAGGAAGAGTTGGTCAATACATAGAAAAGTTGTGACAAACAAATATTAGCTCATTAATTGTCTTAGTTCAAACTGATGATAAGTGGCACCGTAAGAACGTTTAAATTGCGAGAAAGAAAACTTATTTCAATAGATAATCTAAACGAGCTCATAATCCTGTAAAAAAATCTAAACAAGTTCGTAAGCACTGAAAACGAACCTCAAACTCACAACCATGCAAGGAGAAATGCTTGGTCGAACCCCTTTACATCAACAATGGTTATTCGGCTAGAAATGTTGAAAAGAACAAGATTATAGCAATTGTTTTACTATTTGTTTAAGTTAAAATTATTTTTCTTTACTAAATTACCATTTTGACATTAAAATAACATATATTAAAAATAAAATATAAGTACAATTGTCCAATTAAACAACCAAAGGTCAATTTTCCTAATAAATCCCTCTAGTCATATAATCTTATTAATTTAACACCTTAAACAAATGGGATTTAACTTTTGCGACTTTGACAAATTAGTCATTTTTACTTAATTAACTATTTAAAATTTAAAATTTATTATTCAAATTTTTAATATGACCGTCATAATATGCTGTAAATATTTAATAAAATATTTACAGACTTAGTTTATAGAAATGAGGTCTCAATACCTCCTTTTCTAAAACTACTAGACTTTAGGAATATACCACTTGAACCTAATTATTCGTTCAAATAGCATAAATTATCAAATCAAAATTTATTATAAAACTATATTTGACTCTAAAATATTAAATAATAATATTTATAGACTCACTCATTGGATTATGGTCCTGAAACCTTTGTTTCCAGCACCACTGAAAAACAGGTTGTTACAACTCTCCCCCTTGGAAAATTTCGTCCTCGAAATTTCTCACCTGGAATAAGTTTCAGTTATTGTGTTTTTAAGGACTCTTCGAGTTTCCAAATTAAATCTGTTCCAAATAGCTTGTTCTTGTGCAATTGATCCCGATGATATGTCCTATAGAATTTGTAACACCCCTATACCTGGTTCAACCCAAGGAACCTGATATAGGAATATTACATTTGGTGCCAAAGTGACTTTGGCTAACCACTAATAAATTTGGACATAAAAAAATAAAGTTTTCACTAAATTAATTCAATATTATCATTTTCAATGTTCAGGGATGTCATCGGATATTTTACTATGCTTGGAAATATGTAAAAATATGACTTTTGCACAAAAAAGTGGCAAAGTACCAATACCTTTGGCCTAAGTATCGATACATTTCCTTCATTATTGATACCAACCTAAAAATCGATACCAAAAGTGCATTCTATTTTGAAATTTTTCAAAACCAAGTTCTAGGTATTGATACCTTTGTTAAAATTTTGAACAAAATACTTGGAAAAATTGCTAAAGACCATCTGCATTGGTTTAAATCCATTTCAAAGTTTAAAACCAATTCAAAACAATCTTAAATCAACTTTATTTAACATATATCCTGTCAATTATGCATGTATGCATTTAGATTTTTAATAATCAATGCAAATATCAACAAAATTCTTCTTTAGACTTTAAAATAAGTAAAGTTTTCATAACTTATATAAAGTTTTCATAACTTATATTTTAGTCCCTACACTTGATCTTCCTAAGTACATGCTATTCTATTTCAAATTATGAAACATACCTTCTTGGCACTTGGAGATGTGATGAGATGGATATCCACGACCTCAACTACAACTCTTCAAATCATTGTACCTACGTGTTGAAATTAAATGTGTTAAGTCAGTAAAGACTTAGTTAGTACCCTTGATATTCAAAATCTATTAAATTCAAAATCTATTAAATTCCTTAATTCTTGATATCTCGTTTCTTTGTTTATTTATCATACTACATCTCAATCTTATTATCATATTCATTTGTAACTTTTTTACTTATTTCACAATTTAGTTCTTAAGTCCTCAAATCAACCTATAAAAATTATTACTCTTTTAATGCATGTA
This sequence comes from Gossypium hirsutum, assembly GCF_007990345.1. Taxonomy (NCBI): domain Eukaryota; kingdom Viridiplantae; phylum Streptophyta; class Magnoliopsida; order Malvales; family Malvaceae; genus Gossypium; species Gossypium hirsutum. Next base: position 102,550,248 of record NC_053424.1, on the reverse strand, counting down.
TCATGTTTCACCGCTTAGTATAAATTTTCATAATTCCATCATTATTTCTTTCACAATTTATCTTACATATTTAACGTACTAGTCATTGTCTTTTTTATACTCCCTCAAAGACATCCAATTTGCTTCTTTCTTCTCTTTATTGATTCAATATTTCGAACATTAATCAGAGATAAACCTTTACCTTGTAACGAAAATTATTTACCTTTTTAACAGAGACCCAGTAGACTAAATAGAACACTTAGGATATATGGAACTGATACAGAGGTGCACTAAACTGCACTAATATAACAGTAGGCATCGAAGTGCAAATCACAAAGCATCGAAGTGCAAAACAGTAGGCACAGAAGTGCGGAACGATAAGCATAGAAGTGTGAAATGGTAAGTGCTAAAGCACAAGACGATAAGGGTGCAAAATTTCCTTAATAGCATGCCATCTATACCCTAATAGTTCTAATCTTGTCTACTTGGGCAAATTATATCATGCACACATATCACTTTTACACTTTTACATAACACTTTTATATTTTTACAATTTAGTCCTTGTAACAATAATCCATATACTTATATCTTCCACTATCTTTAATACATGTAACATATCTCTAAATTCAATATTCATCTATAATTCACTAATAATCCTTATCATGTATTTCACTTCACTTTTATATATTTTGTAATTTAGTCATTAGCACAATATTTCATGTAGCAATATATTTTACTTTTAATAACACATATAATGTAATTCAATACTTATTAATATTCCAAAATTCACTGTAACATCAATTTTTCTGATTCTAAGTGTTATGCACTTCACTTTTCTATTTCTAATATAATTTTTCCCAAATTTATAATTTAATCTTTAATTTCCACAACTTAGGAAATAAATGTAGTTTGGATTACAAAATTCATATATTATTTTTTTTTCATTATGTGCTTTATTATCAATATTTTCTTGTAAACCTTTATAACTTTCCAATTTAATCACTTTTTATCATAAAAATTCTCTATTCATTATTAAATAAATTTTCTTTTACATCTCACTTAGTTCACATAATTAATTCCACTATCTCATTTTTCCATATTAAATTTCTATATATTTTACTTGTATTATTTTCACTACATATATTTCTCAAGTCCTTTAATTTAGTCCTTGTTTCCATAAAATTTCACATTTTCCCATAATTTCACTTATCTAATACTTTGTGTATATATATTTGCTATCACATAACCCAACTATTATACTTTTATTATAATTTCCTACTGCACATAATAAATAATTTCACACTATTTTTTTGTACTTAATTACCACTTAGTTTACAAAGATTACAAAGATTTCACACTATTTCACACTATTTTTTTGTACTTACCTCTTTTCTATCAAAATCTCTTGTTTTGCTCTTCTTCTACCACTTGATTCTCTTACTCAACTTCTCTCTCCATCAACATGTCAAAAACACTATTTTCTTATGAGAAATCTTACTTTAACACCATTTTTATGCTTTTTCTATCATTACTAAATTTAAAAAAAATATAAAACCTTAACATTCACACCTTATTCTCTTGAAATCAAACTTTAACTTGACTTTCTCTCTCCTCCAACTTCTGTTTTCTTGAATCTAACTTGATATTCTAGCACCCCATAGTCTCCTTATCATTTTTCTCTCTTGGTGGCTATGAAAATTCTTTTTGATTTCTAAGTGAAAATGATGGATTTTTGATAAAATGACCAAGTTGTAAGAAAATATTTTTTTTTCTTTTCTTCTTCTCACTTTAAAAGCATGGAAAGATGATACACTAAGTAAAAAAATCAATAAAATATAACTAAATGTCAAATCAAAATATTAATAAACTAATATTTATATATTTAATTAATCTAAAATATCACTAGCATTATCATCACTCTTCAAACTATCTTTCTTATTAAATGACCATTTTGTCCCTTATGGTCTTTCAAAATTCCTCCATTGAATCATCACTCATTTTAGTAAAATTACGATTTAACCCCTCATACTTTTTCCACTTATTCAATATGGTCCTAATTTATCCATTTTCCCTAGTTTCTAGATCCTTCCACCTTTAAAATATTTGCACTATTGGTCCTTCAACTTTTCCATATTTACACTTCAACCCTCAAATTTTGAATTTACTCTTGGGCCACAAAACTTGTCTCACGTTTGCGATTTAGTTCTTTCTTGAATTAATACATCATAATGGACATCCTAAACAAATTTTGTTGACATAACTCAAAATTTCCCTTTTTGCCACTTTATTTCCTTATTTTACTGTATCAAAGACAATATCTCACTTTCTTATTGTAGTAACTTTCGAGGTGTTATAGAATTCATGTTACCCATTCTGACTACCTTTCTTACTACAATTAGAAATGCTGTACTGAAGTTAAGTTTAATATCCAAAACCTTGTGAAGTTTACTCCAAAATTCTAAAGGTGAGCTCAGATCTTAATCGTAAATGATATACAATAATACTCTGTGCAATATGATATTCTTGATACATACAACTTAACTAGCTTTTTAATTGAGTAATTCGTTCTTATCGTAATAAAATGAGTCAATTTCATTAACAATTCAGACATAACTTGATATTCAACTTTGACCTATTGGCATATTAGACACCTCAATACAAACTCTGAAATTTCACGTTTTATTTTTGGCGATTAGGAATTCTATCTCTATTCATATTACACATTTTATCGGTACCTGATTTAAAACAAATAGACGCTGCTAGGAACCTTATGTAAAATGTCTTGTACAATCTCAAAACTGTTCAGCACACATATTCGCTTTCGGGAATATAGACTATTATCTCAATCCACACTGGAATTAGTAATCTGATCATTCTAAATCTATTCTCGTTTAACTAAAAAATTCAAATATTTTTTTTTGCATATCACAAATTCTCAAAAGAACTAACGATTTAACCTCGACTCCATATAATCAAACCATCAAAATTCAAGGTCATCTGAGTGAAGTGTTATAGTAAACAATAAATTCTTCTCTGGGCTTAGGCTGAAGTAGTTACTTTACTTAACAAAACAAATTCTATTTTTCCAGTAATAGTTTCATCATCAACAACACAATTATTGAGAAATTTCTAATAGATCATCTATCGAAACATTACCGAAAAACCTGGATCATCAGATTCATAAACGCTGAAGGAGTATTAGTTAATTCGTAAAACTTTGCTAAAATTCATAATATCCATAACAGGTTCTAAACGCTATTTTTCGGCACATCCACATCTGTAACTCACAACTGATAATAACTAGATGGTAATCTGACTTCAAGAACATTGTTACACTTTTCATCTGATCAAATAGGTCTTCAATACAAAGCAACAAATGTTTATTCTCCTTTGTGACTTTATTCAACTTTTAGAATCTAAATACAAACTCATCAACCATTCTTTCTTTTTGACAATACAGTAGCAGTGTGTCCCAAAGTGATACATCTAGTCGAATAAAACCTCTGTTGATTAATCCTTGCAACTAACTTTTGATTCTTTTAATTTGGTTGGAGACATTCTGTACAGAACCATTGAGATTAGAGCAGTCCCTAACATTAGTTTTATGGCGAACTCAACTTCTCGCTTTGGCAATAAATCCAGGACATACACATAAATAATGTATCACAACCTTTTGGATCAAAACCTATACATATATCGCTAAAATCATATTCAAAACACATTTTTACTTAGTAGATTCAACATAAATCAATTCACCATTCTAGCATTTCAAATCAATCCATTTCCATCAATAATTTAGTATAGCATCATGAACAGACATACAATTTATTCACAAGATAACATCAAATTCAATAAAAAGGTAGTGACATCAAATTAACAGAAAAGTCATAACCTTGAATTTCCAGCGGATACTATTTACAGATCGGGTCATCTATCAATTGATTCAATCAGTAAACTCTTTTCTGCTACTAACATAGTGCATATATAAAAAAATGTGTCATGCTAGCGTCAATTAATGCATACATAATAACATCAAAGATAGAAAAGGTACCAACAATATCATCAAAAACTGAGGCCTCCATGCGCAATTGAAATATATAAACTCTAGTGAGAACTCAAGCTTCAGATCGACCCGCTATGCCTTTTATTCCACTTCAAATAACTCTAGATGTGCTTTGAATTCGTGGCTGTTTGCCTCTCATAGAAGTAACAATAGGCCTTACATTTTGTTTTCTATGAAAATCAACTCGACTCGATAGTTCTTCTTATAATAATCTAGAGATACACAATGAAATAAGACTCATGTTTCAATCTACCAATCCCAGAATGATTTCATCCACAAAGACTACATTTAAGACTATTTATATCTCTAACATTACCGCACTGGTTACTAAAGTCATCGATGATTTCACATTACTTTGTTTCATTCTATCTTAGACGTAACACCTTGATGGTACTAAAAATGGTTGCTCAGTTCTTTCATTCTCTTTGGCGAGGAAGTAGTAAACATTCTGAATACATTTATTTTATTGAAATCTCAAACTCTCATATTACTCTGTTTCTTATGACTATAAACTTATTCTATTTCCTGAACTTGATGAGATAAAACTGTGAAGTCACAAAATTCAATTGCATCTATAAGCATTTAGATCTCATCATTGAATCCATCTTCGAGACAGCTATGTAATTCCTCTTCAGTCAGTACTATCTTATTAACATAATTACTGAGTTGCACAAGCTATCACCCGTATTCTGCAACTGATCTGATTCCCCGCTTCAACTCAACAAATTCTTTTTTTCTTATTGTCTAAATATCGTTTACTGGCATGATTCTTTCATAACTCAATTCAAAATAAATATCATTTAATTTGTTCTTTCGGTACCATAGTAATTAAAGTCAATTACTAGTGAAAAGTCTCTTCTTTTAACAGTGACACGACACATCTTAGAAAATCTTTGGAAAGACATAATATTTCGTATAAAACTCTGTGTTTGCTAACCAATACTCAGCTTTGAATGAATCATCACTCACTTTTCTACTCTTCTCCCTTTATTCTTCGGCTTTTATCGAGTATCATTTCCTTTATTTTAAAACTGAATACCTCATTCTTTTCCCTCTCCTACTTTCGATTTTTCTCTAAGAAAAGGGGGTTTGGCTTTGGTGTTCTCTGTTCCTTTGGTTGAATAGTTATTTCTTTTCCATCCTCCTTTTTCTGTCGACTTCTCTTTCGCATCTTCTCTTTATTTTGTTTTCGGCTAATAAAAGTCCTCTGGTGAATCGGTAAGTACTCATGGCTTATTCTTATTTCTCTTTGCGGTTGAGATCTTCCTTCTAATATCTTCCTGTGTTACTGATTCCTGATAAAGGTACAATCGTTCCGGTTGTCTCTGTATCCCGTGTACCGTTGGCTCTGGTGTGGTAGACCGATTTTATCTATCAACCGTTTTTAGTTCTGCGTGGTGGTAAGATGTCGTTCGTTTGGTTTTAGTTATTTTTTTTAGGGTGATTGTTAAAGATATTGGGATTCAATGCAGGTTGTGCTAAGGATTTGGTGATCACTAGGTTAAGGAAGGATTGAACAATACTTGCATAACCAAGGTTAGTAATGTACCATATTGGGTATTAAATGTTTAGAAGAGGGCGTCTTAACCCCATCAATTAAAAGACTTACATGAGTCATGTTTGAATTTAGGTTTTTGTATGTGGGGATTTACGCTATTTGCATAAACAGGTGTGTAACACTGCCATTAGACGTGAAACTGAAAAGGCTAAAAAGTCGAAAAGCCGAAAAGCTAAAAAGCTGGAAAGTGGGTTGTCAACACCACACGAGCGTGTGGGTGCCTGTGTGGTAGGCCGTGTAACAAAACATGGCCGTGTGGTCAACGAGATGGCAATGAGCATTTTCATGGTCCGAAATAATACTGGGCCATTTTGGGCCGAACTGGACCACGTAGGCCCAATGGGCTTGTGGGCCCCACACGGGAAGAATCACATAAGAGTGTGGTTAACTTTGGGATGGCTGTTTGAATCACACTGCTAAGGCTATCTTGGATTATGTAGGCCATACGAGCATGTGGACCCACATGGGCCCGTAATATGGGCCGTGGGCTCATTATCACTGATTGATTGTTAAGGTTACACGGGTCACTCATGACGATTGTGGACCTACTGGTAGGTTGATAAGAGTACCTGGACCCTTATTTTCTTGTAAAATAACCGAAATATGGTAAAATGACTAAAATACCCCCATAGGGTAAAATGACTGAAATATCCCTGTAGGGTAAAATGACTGTAATACCTCTATAAGGTAAAATGACTATTTTGCCCTTACATATTAAAATAACAGTTTTTCCCTTATAAGGTAAAATGACTATTTTGCCCTTATATGGTAGGATGACTGTTTTGCCCCTATGTGATGTATGTTTATATTTTAGCATGCTATGTATAACTGTATTGAGTACATGTTTAATATTATGATATAACATGACATGTTGCATGATGCATTGCATGGGAATAGGCTTATATATGATTGGAGGAAGTGTACTATACTATACTGGCAGCTCTGCTGCAAATCACTGATGCCTCTAAGCCTATTATACTGGCAGCTCTGCTGCAAATACTGTTTAGTGTCGTAACTGGTGCTAATTCTGGAGTGTTGGGATAGGTGGGTTGATTATATCCCCACATGGAGTGTAGGGTTGGACGGAGATGGAGTGTATAGGCTGGATGGGTAGGACTTGCATACTGCTTACTGTTACTACACTGATTACTATTACTGCACTGTTTACTATTACTGCAATAGGCCAAGGCCCAAACACATGATTGTTTCTGTTGAGATGGGCTAAAGCCCAAACTGATCTTATCACTGTTACTAAAAGGGGCTTAAGCCCAGACTGTGTTTGTTGTCTGATTGATTGCTTATATAATATTACACACTGAGTTTTCGTAAACTCACCTATCTATTTTAACTATACAGGTAATCCCTAGACTTAGGCGGATCGGTGTTGCGAGGGACTCAAAGGTGGCCACACAACCGCTCTTGCTCCCATATTTATTTTTAATTTATAAGTAGTCTTATTTGGGAATTGTTATATAATAAGGCCTCTATTATTTTGAATTTTGGGGTTTATTTATTTTTTATTTATATCTTCTAGTAGTAGGATGCGGGTTTTCAAAAAATATGCATGATTTACCAAAATTCCGTGAATATGAAAAATCGTTTCAAAAGCTTCCACGATAAACGAGATTTTGAAATAAATAATGTTTTAAAGTAAATACTTTTAATAGTGACACAAGTTTTAAAATTATTTTCTAGATCACACAAAGAGGCTAAATAAACATCAGGCTTTTCAAATGATATCATGTTTTACAAAAAAACACTTCAATATGACATCGTCAGATTTGGCCATAACGTCTAGGCCGGGTTTAGGGTGTTATATTTATTGGTATCAGAGCCAGGTTGTAAAACTTGGATGTGGTTTGGATTTCTTTAAAACTTAAAATTTCAAAAAAAGACTGTTTTAAATGATTTGAAATACTTGGAAATGTTTTACTGAATGTGTGGTACACCGAGTTTCTAGCATTGATTCTGTAAGTTTTCCAAAACTTCTGTCTGTTTAAATTGAAATACTGAGACTACTATAGGTAGTAGACTTACTGAAATATTCTGTTTAGGGTAAATTGAAACTGTAGTGAAACTACGATCTACGAAACCAAAACTCTGAATAACTGATACTATTTTTCATAAAATATATGTTAATAAACATTGGAACTATAAGTGATGCATAAAACTGTTAACAAAGATAAAAAAACTCAAAAATACTCCAGAGATACTCACGGAAGAAATACAAGAGGCTGCGGCGGAGGCCATGAAGGTGCTCGAGCTGGGTCTTATGATCGTGAGGCTAAGTGGTGGATTAACGTATTGTCCCAGTCTATCTATAGACTGTATGGAAATCATTCAGGTTAAATGTGGCAGTGTTTTGGAACTAAAGTGCGTAGCGAAAACGTAGTGATGTAGTCTGTGTTAAGCGACCGTTTTGATAGTTGGAAATTTCGGGGACAAAATTTCTTTAGGAGAGGTGAGTTGTAACGCCCCAAATTTAGGCCTAGAAGTATTAGGTTTTGAGCAAGGGTGTAGTTAGGAGACTACACATAAATATTTAATTGTGGAAGAAAGTGACACAATTGAGTGTTTGGCTTAGTGGTTGTGTGCTCTGGAACTGTCTGGGAAGTCATGGGTTTAAGTCTTGGCTTCCACAAAATTTTGATTTTTAAGGATAAAACCCCTATCTTTGGTCAGTAGGGTTATAAGTTTATTTTGGTAAAAAAACATGACATAATTGGCCTACTGGTCTAACGGATAGTGGCGTTAGTGGTTTAAGGTTCGGATCCCTGCTTGTGCAAATGGGGATTATTTTTGCTGGTGGCCATGGGAGGAAGTTGTGTATGACCAAAAAATTCAGAGTTTGAATAGATTTGAATGGGGTTGTTGTTAGCAGAATTTGGGGAGTGAAAAGGGGGATTTTCGGTTGTTAAGGTTTATGAACAGGAGAAATTTTAGGAGGAAATAGGGGAATTCGAATTTGGTAAGAGTATAGGTGCCGTTTGTGGACTCTCAACTCTCAGAGTTCAATTTTGGAGACTGGCAAGTGCTCCTCATTTCGGTGACTGTTAACCAGTTTGCCTCTTTTCTTTTTCTCTTTGTTCTCTCATTAAGCCTCTATTTTTTTGCCGTTACACTACTGGTTCGGGTTCCTGTTCATAGAATTTCGTTCTGTTTGTTAATCCACTCATCTCTGTCTTTTTTTTTCCTTGCTTAAACCTTTGCCGATTTTTGCTAGCATCCTCTCTCAATTCTCTCCATTTCTTTCACCTTGCTGTTTAGCCATCTCCTTCCCTCTCTCTCTATCTTGGTGTGTGATAGCTGAATACCCTTTTCTACTCTTCTCCATTTATTCTTCGGCTTTTATTGAGTATCCTTTCCTTCATTTTAAAACTGAAGACCTCCTTTTTTTCCCTCTACTGCTTTTGATTTTTCTCTAGGAAAGGGGGGTTTGGCTTTGGTGTTCTCTCGTAAACACAATTTGCTTTCTCAAAGATCATACAATTGCATTATCCAAAGTAACACAAATATCTCAATTGAAGGCATTAATTTCAATTAACTTACTTGAGAAAATAATTTCCACTATGCAAATTGAAATTCGTATTTTCATCATTTATGCTTTCATTGATGTCAAATCCTTACACGGAAATTAGAGAAATCCAATTACTAAAATCACCATATCACCATGATAAAATCAGGAGCATAATCATACTTGACATAGTTATCACAAGCTGAAGGACACATTTTTGGACATGAGCCATAATTTACAGTTTACAGAATAAAAATGACAAGAAAACCAAGATAGAGGAACCCACAATAGAGAAATCTAGAAAGACATCATTCCAACCCATTGGAAACAATTACAACAAGAACGATATACTTCCTGTATGTATATATATATCAGGCAGAGTAATAATTGGAAGGGAAAAAATCAAAGCATCATACGCATTTTCTTTTCAATTCCCAATAGACAGAATGAAACAGCATACCAGAAAGAAATAGGACCATGCAGATCATAAACCAATTGGACTTACAATGTCTTTGTCTAACATTAAGATTAGATAACACTCCTAGTACTTGGATAGAAAAATCCAAAACTTATACAGAAATTTTGCGAGGAAACCCTCGGGAATAGTGTATTAGTGATCGAATTTAGAACTGGACATTGTTGATCTTTGTGCATGAATTCTAGAAATATTGCGAAGTTTAAGGATTATATATCAAGTGTCATCAGAATTATTTTTGCCCGTGTTAACACTAGAATGGAAATGAGAAAAAGTTGATATGGATTTCATGTCTGGATTATTCCTGTCTCTGAAAAAGAAAAATGTTATGTGACTTATCGTTAAATGCTTGATAAGATATGTAAATCATGCCAATATATTCATGGAATTTTGTGTCTTTATGATTGTTGGATTTCTTGAAATTCTAGTCTCCACTAATCGGATTGAGATCTGAGTTTTATATCATGATTTCTTGGGAAAGCTAAAGGAGGCTTTGAAATTTAGAGGCAACTGAGAGTTGAATTGGTAAACAATTGGACTGTATGAAATTATAGAGAGCATAAGACCAATATGAACTGACTAGTTTCACTATTAGAATTTGAAAGGATTCAAGTAAGAGTGTATATGTAGCATGATGGTATGGATCAGACTTTTGAGTGCATGAACTCTCTGATAGATATTAAGGTTCAGTGAAAGCATTGTATGACGAAGAATCGTTCATGTTTCGAATATGAGAAAATAATGAGATAAGTATTAAAGGCACAGACAAGTGAAAGTTCTTTAGCAATGACTGTGAGAAAGAGAAGTTTATGTGAAAAACCAAACCACTTTCCTAGTAAGATTTTCGGGGATGAAAATCCCTAAAGGGGGAGAATTCTAATAGCCTGATTTTGGGCCTAGTCGGAATAGTGGTTTCGGAACCACAAATATGAAGTCAGAGAAATTATTTTTAATATTATTTTGGTGTATAACATGATTATATAAGTGCATGAAAAATTTGGTGAATTCATTTTAGTGTTTGGGAGCTTAATTGCAAAAAAAGGCCAAATCGTATTAAGGGCAAAAGTTTTGTTTTATTAGTGAAAGGTGTTGAATTGATAAAGAACCATAATTGGGGGTGTTTAAAGAGCAAATAGACCCTAAAAAGGTGCTTGGTCGGCCATAGAGACAAGATTTGACAAAATTTTCAAAGTTAGGTGAGTTTTGGTGGCTAAATTGACTAGAAATAAAATAAAATAAAGGGGAAATGATATCACTTCTTCTCATCTCCTTCTCCACCAAAAATACCAGCAAAGAGGGGGTTTTGAAAGCTCAAAAATATCAACAACTTATATCCTTTGCAAGTAAGTGATTTAGATAGGCTTTCTTGATGATTTTTGCATTTTGACTCTTGTAACATAAGCTTTCTAATAAAGGGACTATTTTGCAAAATGGATGAAAGTATAGGGTTTTTCCATGACAGCATTTATGTTGTTAGCTGAAATTTTATGGAAGAAAATGAATCTTGGTTGTTAAATAAACAACTTTTGTGAAGTGGTGTTCATGAAAAACACCTAAAGGGACTATTTTCTGAAGTCTCTAAAATAGGTTGAAAATGTGTGAAATAATTGAAATTGTAGTTGCTATAGTTATAAAAAGAATTTGGCTAGGCTTGGTAAGGGAGGAAATTCGATAAAAATTGATTTACAAGCCTAGGGGTAAAATAGTAATTTTTGTGAAAGTCTAGGGCAAAATGGTCATTTGCCAAAGTATGAATTGTGGAATGTTTTGAATTAATATAATGATTAAATTAGTGAATTTTATCATTAGATATCAAGAAAATTGAGATTTGGACTTAAATCAGGAAGTATGAGGTTATGGACCAAAATGGAGTAATTTGTCAAAATTGCATTCGAGATAAGTCTGTGTGACTAAATAAATATGTTATCCATGTTATTGTTAATATACTTGAAATCTATTTTGCTATGATTTTATTGAATTATATGTTAATGGAGTTATGTATGAGAAAGTGATGCCAAATGTTAATAACATTTTTATGATGATTGAATACATTGGGAATTTGATGGGATATGATATTCCATTGAAACGAGTAAGTTGTATGTAACTAATGCAACTTAGTTGTATTTATGCATTGAATATTTTATTATGTATATAATTCTTGAATGTACCTATGAGAAATATACAGTGAGATTTAATGTGGTAAAAATTCCCGGTTGAACCCTAGGAATAGATCGGATATCCTTTTTATGGCATTTGGGTGTTATGGATGTGTGCTAGTGTAAGACATGTTTGGGACATGCATCGGCTACATTATGAGAGCCAGTGTAAGACCATGTTTGGAACTTGGCATTGGCATTAAGACGAGAGCTAGTGTAAGATATGTTTGGGACATGCATCGGCCTCGAGATATGCAAGCTATGTGAGACCTATCTGGGACATGGCATTGGCTTGACATGTGTCAGTGTAAGACTTGTCTGGGACATGGCATCGACTTAGATGTGTGAGCCAGTGTAAAACCATGTTTGGAACATGGCATCGGCATCGTACCCTATGTTTGAGGCTTAGTGATTTTCCTGTAGTATTCCAAATGGTTCAATGGGAAATTTACAGTTTAAGTCGAAATGATAGAGCTTATGGCTATGTTGTGAGTTGTACAGGTACATACATGAAATTTATGAGATGTGAACTCAATTCATGTTGTATGATTAGTAAGGAATGAATATGAGCATGTTGAGTAACACAGGTATGTATGCCAAGCTCGTGAGAAGTGATTTCAGTTTATGATGTACATTTGGTGATGATGTACATGGGTAATTCATGCCTATGAGAATGATTTTCTGATGACCTTGTGATTATAGGTCTATAATTATGATGTATAAATATGTATTTTTACCAATATGGTGAAAATGAATTAATAAGGTGTGATAAACTTAGTATCATTAATTTACACTAAAATAGTTTTGGACAGCAGCAGTAGTCCGACTATAAAAATCCACCACAAATTTTGAAAATTGAGTTATAGTCTGAATAAAATATGAATTTAATCTTAATGAGTCTAGTTTCACATAGAGGAAACGGTGCATGCAAGAGAATTTCATATTATGAGATATTCAAATTTTTGTGAGACAGAGTTAGAATGATTTCAAAATCCCCTGTTCTTATTTGAGAAAATCATTGAAAATTGTAAAAAAAATAGTTATGGGCTATAATTTATATGCTTAGAATTATTAATGAGTCTATTTTCTAGAGAAATAGAGGGAACATCATCCGAGTCCTGTATTATGGGATAATTAATTTTTAGTGAATAGGGGTCAGAACTGTCGGATAGCGAAATAAAGGTGACTTTAATGAATAAGCTGTACTTATTGGATAAACCAAAAATTCTGAAAATTTTATGGTAAAACTATATGTGAGCCTAGTTTTTGGTAAAATTAGAGGATATTAATTTGAAGCTTCATAGCTTTAGATATAAGTAATTTAGTGGCTGTGACTCGTGAAAACAGCTTGACCTAAATGTGGGTAAAAAGGCAATTAAGATTGTACAACCTTGAGATCATGTTGTAAGAATTGGTGGAAGCATATTGATAAATTACTTATTATTCTCATACGGACTTACTAAGCTATAAAGCTTACCCTTTCCTTTCCATTTCTTTAGTGTTGTCAGGTCAGCTCGGGGTTGGAGATCGTCGAAGGCAACATCACACTATCAAGCTATCACCTTTGGAGTATTGATACATATGTTAGTTTTTTCAAGTGAGTGGCATGTATAGAGGCTCAGTTTTATAATATGTGTTATTATGACTAGCCAAATGTATTGGCCTATATTGAGTTATTTGTATATGGCCATGAAGTGTGGCTCATATTGATTATGGTTTGTGAACTTATCTATCTATGCTATGTTCTAATACTTGTGATGTGATGAGGTGATTATGCTTGTTGGCCATATATGGTTGGTGTTATGAATTATGTGCATGATGAATGCTTTATGACCAATCGAAATGGTCATTGTAACACCCCGAACCCAAAACCGTCATCGGGGTCGAACACGAGGTGTTGACTGGCTTTAACCTCTTACAAAATTTATTTTCCAGACACTGCCCAATCTGTGTACTAGTCGTTTTAAAAATCATATCTTGAGTTTCGTAACTCGAAAATCAGTTTCGTAATTTTTCCCAGAAACTAGACTCATGTGCCCATCTATGTATTTTTTTCTAGAATTTTTGGTTGGGCCAATTAGTACAGTTTATTATTCAAAGTTCCCCAAGTTGCAGGGGTCGACTACACTGACCTTTGCCCATTACGACTGGGATATCTCCCTGCACGGGGCTTCAATACTGTTGCCGTTTGTTTCTATGGAAACTAGACTCAGAGAGGAATCTGCACATATATGGTACGACCCCTAATTATCTCTGGTTAATTTATAATGAATTTCCAAAGTCGGAGCAGGGAATCCAGAAACCGTTCTGGCCCTGTCCCACTAAAATCTGATTATCTCTTAATATACTGCCCATATGATCTTTTCGTTACTTTCTCATGAAAACAGACTCATCGAGCTTCGATTACATAATTTATTCATCAATTAATTCCACTCCTACTATTTTTAGTGATTTTTCAATCTCATGACACTGCTGCTGCCAGCATCTGTTACGAAAGTAACTAGGTCCATTTCATGCCTACCCTCGATCCTACTCATTCGAACATTCGTGCCATTTTCGCATGGCTTAAAGTTTACATGCCATAATTCAAACACAACGTACTAGCTTATACATGCCAAAATGATCTTCTAAGCACACTAAGAAGAAAGTACCAAAACTAGCTATCCGGTGTGATGACTTCGATGACGGCCCGACCCCGCAAAAATTGATGAGTCCAAGCAACCTATAATGGGTGACAAGGAAACACCGGGTGAGTTTATAACTCAGTAAGTCATAAGCAATGCTCTACTATACATCAATAACATTATCACAAGAGGAACAAAATGGAATGAGACAATTTACTCCATCCATACCGAACCATGCCATAGTTCCTCCAACCTACCGATTCAATTTCATATCAATTCATGCCTTCACAATTCATATACTCATCAATAGGACATTGAAGCATTTTCATAAATCAATTTATTTTCGTTACAATCAAACCACAAAACGGCCTTTCACCCATCCTACGATAAATTTTTATGTACGTGACTTCAAGTATAGTTGTCACATAGGTTCAACTTACCGAGCTCAACACCAAGTATACGCATAGCACATATTAGCCATGTACTCAAGACACTTACCCGATCCGCTGTCCGCGATCAGCTCAATAGTGTCGCACACATAGTGTCCATAATGATTCACGAATGTATATTGAGCCCGCACACTCAGTGCTATATAATCAACTCGCACACTTAGTGCCACGTAATCAAATCGCACACTTAGTGCTACATAGTTAGACTCGCACACTTAGTGCCGCATGGTCAATTCGCACACTTAGTGCATCATATTCATTTCGCACACTTAGTGCAACAAAGTCGAATCGCACACTTAGTGCTGAACAATTTAATCCCGCGCACTTAGCGCCAATCTCATAGTCATAAATGGTTATCCCGCACGTTTAGTGCCGAGATCAACAACTCATTACATCTTACCTCTTTTATTTCATTCAACAATTTCATCATCACATACGTACATGCATATATATATGTACATTTATTCATTCCATTCAGCATCAATACACAACATTATGACCATTGAAATAATACCAACTACATGCTTAATGACTTACCTCGTGTTGGGTAAGACGGTTCCAACTCGGCTACTCGATAACCTTTTCTTTGCCTTTGCTCGATTCACCTCCTTTAGCTCCTTGAGCTATATCAATAATTTAACTAGTTTAACCACCTTGCTAAATATTTACAATCCAATCTCACATGTATATGTATGTTAGTATATTCGGCTAATAATCTCATGCAACTACCAAAGCCGAATCAACTAAATATACTTATGTATACACACATATATCATCATCGAAATCACCTAAGCTTAGACATCGATTTTTTTATTTCAAGTAAGTTGCCGAATGCAACCTTACTAAATTCTCATGGATTCAATATACCATTACCATGAAATCAACAACCAAATTCATAGACAATTTAGGAAAATCACATTACAAATCTCATATTCAAGCAAAGACCATGGCCGAAATGCACATATGACCTCATAACAAAAATATTGAACCTTTGGTTGCCCAATTAGCTTAACATCCATCAAATTTTAAATCAAGAAACTCACCTCATCTATAATCAACCATCAATGCCCTAAAGCATCAAAAACAACATCAAAGAAATACAACCATCCATGGCCGAATGTCCTAGCCGAATTGTTTTAACCATGAGTAACATAACAAGCATAGATCGTGTTTATGGATATACCGTGGCCGATTCAAGCTAATCACCTCCAAAATCATCAACCATTTTCGTTGCATATAACATATATAAACATGAATAAGTTTCATATAATCCCTTAACACATTAATTTCTTTCATCAACAACCTTTCCTTGAACACTTTCTCATGACCGATCGCTCATGTTATCAACAAGGTTCAAGGTTTGAACATGGGCTATTTAAAACATGCATGCATCTCTAAGACAACATTAAACATACCTTGGTCTAAAGGACCACCTTGACCGAATCTTGTTTCCCCTTCTTCCTCTAGTTAGAACAATTGCAAAAGAAAGAAAATATGAACACTCCTTCTTCCCTCCTTATTAAGCATTCAACCTCCCTCATTTTTCATGCCACAACATCAAACACTCTCCCTAGGCAAGCAATGGCCGAATCCCTCCCAAGTTCCTTTCTCCCCTTCTCTTTTTTCTTGGTTTTTCGGCTAGGTGATGGCAAGTATGACACCTTTTTTTTTTTTGTTCCCTTTTCTATTATTAATCCCATCATTTGTTCACCAAAGAAACATTTTAAATTAGAATGAGTGGAGCATTATCACTCCTTGGCCGGCCACCATAAATTTTATGGACAAATTGACATGCAAAACCACTCTTTTTGGTACATGCACTAATAGACCATTTGAATTAGACTATCATATTTTTACAATGTCTCAAATTGATCCCAATTAATAATTTCTCATGCAATTGGTAAAATTAGGGAGTGAAACTTCCACATACTCATGTTCACACATAATAAGCATAGAATATAGCAAGTAATTATTTTTACGACTCGGTCTTGTGGTCCCGAAACCACTTCCCGACTAGGGTAAATTTTGGGCTGTCACAACTCTCCCTCACTTAAGAAATTTTCGTCCCCGAAAATCTTACCGGTAAATAGGTTTGGGTATTGTTCTTTCATCGAGCTCTCGGGTTCCCAGGTTGCTTCCTCGATCCCGTGTTTAAGCCACAACACCTTAACCAACGGAACCCTTTTGTTTCACAACTCTTTCACCTCACGAGCTAGGATACGTATCGGTTCTTCTTCATAACTCATATCGGCTTGAATTTCAACCTCTGATGGGCTAATTATATGCGACGGATCAGATCGATAGCGTCGAAGCATCGAAACATGAAAGACATCGTGAATCTTTTCAAGCTCAGGGGGCAAAATCAATCTATACGCAACTGGCCCCACTCGTTCAGAGATTTCGTACGGCCCAATGAATCTCGGGCTCAACTTGCCCTTACGGCCAAACCTAAGTATCTTTTTCCAAGGCGAAACTTTAAGGAACACTTTATCTCCCACCTGATATTCAATGTCCTTCCGTTTCAGATCCGCATACGATTTCTGACGATCTGTGGCTGCCTTCAAACTTTCACGGATTACTTTTACTTTCTGTTCGGCATCTTTAATCAAATCAACTCCGAAAATTTTACTTTCACCGAGCTCGGTCCAAAACAATGGTGTACGGCATTTACGACCGTACAAAGCCTCGTAAGGTGCCATCTTAATACTTGATTGAAAACTATTGTTGTAAGCGAATTCAATCAAAGGTACATACCGTTCCCATGAACCACTAAACTCAAGGATGCAGCATCTCAGCATATCCTCGAGTATCTGAATTATCCGCTCGGATTGACCATCGGTTTGGGGATGAAAAGCGGTGCTAAAATGCAGCTGGGTACCCAAAGCTTCTTGCAATTTCTTCCAAAATCGCGAGGTGAATCTCGGATCTCTATCCGACACGATAGAAATAGGTACTCCATGTAATCTCACAATCTGAGAAACATACAACTCGGCTAGTTTATCCAATGAAAAATCCGTACGCACGGGGATAAAGTGAGCCGACTTAGTCAGCCTATCAACAACAACCCAAATCGCATCCTTCTTACTTGCGGACAATGGCAGTCCGGACACAAAGTCCATTGTGACTCGGTCCCATTTCCACTCGGGTATCATGATCGGCTGAAGTAACCCTGAAGGCACTTGATGTTCCGCTTTCACTTGTTGACATATTAAACATCTCGAAACAAAGTCGGAGATGTCTCGCTTCATACCATGCCACCAAAACCGACGTTTCAAGTCGTTGTACATTTTCGTGCTCCCCGGGTGAATTGACATTCGGCTACAATGGGCTTCGTTCAAAATCATCGGAATGAGTTCCGAATTCCTTGGAACACACAAACGACTTTTAAACCTCAAACAACCATCATCATCAATCTGAAACTCCGATTCCTTGTTCAGAACACACTCAGCTCGTTTTGCAACCAATTCATCATCGACTTTCTGAGCTTCACGAATTTGATGAGTCAATAATGGTTTGGCTTTTAATTCAGCTACTAACACATTGTCAGGTAGGACAGACAAGTGTACATTCATTGCTCGCAAAGCAAACAGTGATTTCCGACTTAAGGCGTCCGCAACCACATTAGCCTTTCCCGGGTGGTAATCAATGACAAGCTCGTAATCTTTCAACAACTCAAGCCAACGTCTTTGTCGCAGATTCAAGTCTCGTTGAGTCATCAAATATTTGAGACTTTTGTGATCCGAAAACACATGGCACTTCTCACCAAACAAATAATGTCGCCATATTTTCAATGCAAACACAATGGCGGCTAGTTCGAGATCATGGGTCGAATAATTTCTTTCGTGTGGCTTCAATTGTCTCGACGCATAGGCCACAACTCGACCTTCTTGCATCAATACGCAACCCAACCCGAGTAGGGATGCGTCACTAAAAACAACAAACTCTTTACCCGATTCGGGTTGCACCAAAATTGGAGCTTCAGTCAGATGAGTTTTCAGTTGATCGAAGCTTTTCTGACATTTCTCCGTCCATTTGAACTGAACATCCTTCTGAAGTAGCTTCGTCATTGGTGTGGCTATCATCGAGAAACCTTTGACAAATCGTCGGTAATAGCCGGCGAGCCCTAGAAAGCTCCGGACTTCGGTAACATTTCTCGGAGGCTTCCAGTTAAGTATGGCTGAAATTTTGCTCGGGTCAACTCGAATACCCAATGCTGATACCACATGACCCAAGAAGCTAACCTCTCTTAACCAGAACTCACACTTACTGAACTTAGCATATAACTGCTTATCCCGCAAAATTTGCAACACTTGCCTCAGATGCTCAGCATGTTCGGTCTCGTCTCTTGAATAGACCAAGATGTCATCAATAAACACAACTACAAACCGGTCCAAATACAGCCTGAAGATCCGATTCATCAAATCCATAAACACCGCAGGGGCATTAGTGAGCCCAAACGGCATCACTAAGAACTCGTAGTGACCGTACCTCGTTCTGAAAGCAGTTTTGGGTACGTCCGAATCTCGAATCCGCAACTGATAATAACCCGATCTCAAATCTATCTTTGAAAACACCGATGCTCCCTTTAATTGATCGAACAGATCATCTATACGCGGTAACGGATACTTATTCTTTATCGTCACTTTATTCAGTTGACGATAGTCAATGCACAACCTCATGGTTCCGTCCTTCTTTTTCACGAACAATACTGGTGCACCCCAAGGTGAGAAACTCGGTCGAGCGAAACCTTTATCCGTCAATTCTTGCAACTGAGCTTTCAACTCTTTTAACTCAGTTAGTGCCATACGATACGGAGCGATCGAAATTGGCGTAGTTCCAGGTACAAGCTCAATTCCAAACTCTACTTCCCGAACAGGTGGCAAACCCGGTAACTCTTCAGGAAAAACATCCGGGTATTCACAAACCACCGGCACCGACTCGGGTTTCTTTTCTAACTCTTTGTCATCAAGTACATACGCGAGGTATGCTTCGCACCCTTTCCTTACATATTTCTGGGCCAACATTGCTGATATTACAGTTGGCAACCCCCTTAAGTCCGCAGACTCAACTCGGATTATTTCGTCATTCACGCACCTCAAATCGATAGTCTTATTTTTGCAATTCACAACCGCATCATGCGCGGTTAACCAATCCAAACCAAGAATAACATCAAACTCGTCGAACGGCAAAAGCATCAAATCGGCCGGAAAACAGGATTCTCGGATTATTAGAGGGCATCTCTTACACACTTTATCAACAAGTACGCATTGGCCCAAAGGGTTTGATACTCGAATTACGAGCTCAGTAGACTCAACAGGTAGAGTCTTACTGGTTGCTAAGGTTTCGCATACATATGAATGAGTAGAACCAGGGTCAATCAATGCAATCACATTAGTATCAAAGAGAGTGAAGGTACCAGTGATGACGTCGGGGGAGGATGCCTCCTCTCGTGCGCGAATGGCATATGCTCTAGCAGGAGCACGGTTCTCGGCGCGATCGGCCGTATCAGAAGCCCCCCTCTGACTACCACCCCTGCCTCCAAAAATTTTCGGTGGTCTACCTCTAGATGTCACTCCACTAGGTCTTGCACCTTGAATCTTATTCTTCTCATCCAGCTCCGTGCAATCTCTAATGAAGTGGTCCTTCGAACCGCATCCGTAACAGGCCCTGTTAGTAGACTTGCCCCAACATTCACCTAGGTGTCGTCTTCCACATTGGGGACATTCAGGTTTCTCGTGACGATTATTGCCCACACTAGCTACCGAAGTAGCTCGGGAGCCCATCGATGGTCTTGCCCTGATGGAAATTCCCGCAGTCGCCCTCGACTTATTAATGTCCTCCCTGAACTTCTTCACAGCTGAGAACGGAGCTTTACCCGTCGATCTTTTACGATAATCTCTAGCTTCAAATTCAGCCTTCCTCTTCTCCTTTCCAAGTTCCTCCGCCTTGCAGGCTCGTTCGACTAGTGTTACGAATTCCTTTATTTCCAGAATACCCATTAGTAGCTTTAAATCTTCGTTCAATCCTTCCTCAAATCTTTTGCACATAGCAACCTCATCAGCTACGCACTCCCGGGCATACCTACTAAGTCTTACGAATTCATGTTCGTATTCAGATACAGTCATACGGCCTTGCTTGAGTTCCAAGAACTCCTTACGCTTCTGGTCAATGAACCGTTGGCTAATAAATTTCTTCCGGAATTCCGTTTGAAAGAAGTCCCAAGTTACTCGCTCGTTCGGGACTATGGAAATCAAGGTCCTCCACCAATAGTAGGCTGAGTCTCGCAACAAAGATACAGCACATTTTAGACATTCATCGGGTGTGCATGACAATTCATCGAACACCCGAATGATGTTATCAAGCCAGAACTCGGCCCTTTCGGCATCATCAGTTACTATGGCCTTGAACTCCTCGGCCCCACGCTTCCTAATCAAGTCTACAGGTAGCTTACTCAGCCTCACAGGATCAGCGACTGACGGCCTTACAGGCTCTTGGGATGGGTTATTCAAATTTGGGAATTGTTGGACAGCCGGGTTGGCTCGGGCATATTGCGCGACCCACTCATTCATCATGGTAAAGAAGGCTTGTTTAGCCCCCTCACCTTGATTATTCGCAGATGACTGAGGTTCAACAGGCGGCGTCCCTTGTGCAGGAGCAGCCGCTACGCTCTCAATGTCATCCGCTAGGGTTCTTTCTTCACCGGGATCCATTTACTAATCAAGACAAAAACATTTCAACCGTCAGAAGTCATCACCCTTTTAAACATTAACATTATGGCATGTATAGCTAGACTCATACGTGCTATGGAAGTCCTAGAACCGACTAAACCATAGCTCTGATACCAATAAAATGTAACACCCCGAACCCAAAACCGTCATCGGGGTCGAACACGAGGTGTTGACTGGCTTTAACCTCTTACAAAATTTATTTTCCAGACACTGCCCAATCTGTGTACTAGTCGTTTTAAAAATCATATCTTGAGTTTCGTAACTCGAAAATCAGTTTCGTAATTTTTCCCAGAAACTAGACTCATGTGCCCATCTATGTATTTTTTCTAGAATTTTTGGTTGGGCCAATTAGTACAGTTTATTATTCAAAGTTCCCCAAGTTGCAGGGGTCGACTACACTGACCTTTGCCCATTACGACTGGGATATCTCCCTGCACGGGGCTTCAATACTGTTGCCGTTTGTTTCTATGGAAACTAGACTCAGAGAGGAATCTGCACATATATGGTACGACCCCTAATTATCTCTGGTTAATTTATAATGAATTTCCAAAGTCGGAGCAGGGAATCCAGAAACCGTTCTGGCCCTGTCCCACTAAAATCTGATTATCTCTTAATATACTGCCCATATGATCTTTTCGTTACTTTCTCATGAAAACAGACTCATCGAGCTTCGATTACATAATTTATTCATCAATTAATTCCACTCCTACTATTTTTAGTGATTTTTCAATCTCATGACACTGCTGCTGCCAGCATCTGTTACGAAAGTAACTAGGTCCATTTCATGCCTACCCTCGATCCTACTCATTCGAACATTCGTGCCATTTTCGCATGGCTTAAAGTTTACATGCCATAATTCAAACACAACGTACTAGCTTATACATGCCAAAATGATCTTCTAAGCACACTAAGAAGAAAGTACCAAAACTAGCTATCCGGTGTGATGACTTCGATGACGGCCCGACCCCGCAAAAATTGATGAGTCCAAGCAACCTATAATGGGTGACAAGGAAACACCGGGTGAGTTTATAACTCAGTAAGTCATAAGCAATGCTCTACTATACATCAATAACATTATCACAAGAGGAACAAAATGGAATGAGACAATTTACTCCATCCATACCGAACCATGCCATAGTTCCTCCAACCTACCGATTCAATTTCATATCAATTCATGCCTTCACAATTCATATACTCATCAATAGGACATTGAAGCATTTTCATAAATCAATTTATTTTCGTTACAATCAAACCACAAAACGGCCTTTCACCCATCCTACGATAAATTTTTATGTACGTGACTTCAAGTATAGTTGTCACATAGGTTCAACTTACCGAGCTCAACACCAAGTATACGCATAGCACATATTAGCCATGTACTCAAGACACTTACCCGATCCGCTGTCCGCGATCAGCTCAATAGTGTCGCACACATAGTGTCCATAATGATTCACGAATGTATATTGAGCCCGCACACTCAGTGCTATATAATCAACTCGCACACTTAGTGCCACGTAATCAAATCGCACACTTAGTGCTACATAGTTAGACTCGCACACTTAGTGCCGCATGGTCAATTCGCACACTTAGTGCATCATATTCATTTCGCACACTTAGTGCAACAAAGTCGAATCGCACACTTAGTGCTGAACAATTTAATCCCGCGCACTTAGCGCCAATCTCATAGTCATAAATGGTTATCCCGCACGTTTAGTGCCGAGATCAACAACTCATTACATCTTACCTCTTTTATTTCATTCAACAATTTCATCATCACATACGTACATGCATATATATATGTACATTTATTCATTCCATTCAGCATCAATACACAACATTATGACCATTGAAATAATACCAACTACATGCTTAATGACTTACCTCGTGTTGGGTAAGACGGTTCCAACTCGGCTACTCGATAACCTTTTCTTTGCCTTTGCTCGATTCACCTCCTTTAGCTCCTTGAGCTATATCAATAATTTAACTAGTTTAACCACCTTGCTAAATATTTACAATCCAATCTCACATGTATATGTATGTTAGTATATTCGGCTAATAATCTCATGCAACTACCAAAGCCGAATCAACTAAATATACTTATGTATACACACATATATCATCATCGAAATCACCTAAGCTTAGACATCGATTTTTTTATTTCAAGTAAGTTGCCGAATGCAACCTTACTAAATTCTCATGGATTCAATATACCATTACCATGAAATCAACAACCAAATTCATAGACAATTTAGGAAAATCACATTACAAATCTCATATTCAAGCAAAGACCATGGCCGAAATGCACATATGACCTCATAACAAAAATATTGAACCTTTGGTTGCCCAATTAGCTTAACATCCATCAAATTTTAAATCAAGAAACTCACCTCATCTATAATCAACCATCAATGCCCTAAAGCATCAAAAACAACATCAAAGAAATACAACCATCCATGGCCGAATGTCCTAGCCGAATTGTTTTAACCATGAGTAACATAACAAGCATAGATCGTGTTTATGGATATACCGTGGCCGATTCAAGCTAATCACCTCCAAAATCATCAACCATTTTCGTTGCATATAACATATATAAACATGAATAAGTTTCATATAATCCCTTAACACATTAATTTCTTTCATCAACAACCTTTCCTTGAACACTTTCTCATGACCGATCGCTCATGTTATCAACAAGGTTCAAGGTTTGAACATGGGCTATTTAAAACATGCATGCATCTCTAAGACAACATTAAACATACCTTGGTCTAAAGGACCACCTTGACCGAATCTTGTTTCCCCTTCTTCCTCTAGTTAGAACAATTGCAAAAGAAAGAAAATATGAACACTCCTTCTTCCCTCCTTATTAAGCATTCAACCTC
This sequence comes from Gossypium hirsutum, assembly GCF_007990345.1. Classification (NCBI taxonomy): domain Eukaryota; kingdom Viridiplantae; phylum Streptophyta; class Magnoliopsida; order Malvales; family Malvaceae; genus Gossypium; species Gossypium hirsutum. Next base: position 102,525,823 of record NC_053424.1, on the reverse strand, counting down.
CCTCATTTTTCATGCCACAACATCAAACACTCTCCCTAGGCAAGCAATGGCCGAATCCCTCCCAAGTTCCTTTCTCCCCTTCTCTTTTTTCTTGGTTTTTCGGCTAGGTGATGGCAAGTATGACACCTTTTTTTTTTTGTTCCCTTTTCTATTATTAATCCCATCATTTGTTCACCAAAGAAACATTTTAAATTAGAATGAGTGGAGCATTATCACTCCTTGGCCGGCCACCATAAATTTTATGGACAAATTGACATGCAAAACCACTCTTTTTGGTACATGCACTAATAGACCATTTGAATTAGACTATCATATTTTTACAATGTCTCAAATTGATCCCAATTAATAATTTCTCATGCAATTGGTAAAATTAGGGAGTGAAACTTCCACATACTCATGTTCACACATAATAAGCATAGAATATAGCAAGTAATTATTTTTACGACTCGGTCTTGTGGTCCCGAAACCACTTCCCGACTAGGGTAAATTTTGGGCTGTCACAGTCATGGCCATGAATTAAATGTGTAATATGGAAATAAGATGATAATTATGAAAATTTGGTAAAGGTGGTCATTAAATGACAAGGCTAATGAATAGGTATTGTTGTGTCTTGACTTGATATTATATAAGTATGTGAAATGTGTGAACGTTAGCATGTTAATATTATGAATGTGTCTTAATATGGGATGCTAAATCATTAAAATGATGTCATGATATGTGTCCTTGGTGGGTTTCAAGATGTGAAGGATTAAGGGTAATATAAAGGCTTGGAAAATAGCCTAAATGTTGGCCAAACGGGCTGAGACACAGTGATGTGTCTCAACCGTGTGAGGAACACGGCCTTAGCACACGGGTGTATGGCTTGGTCATGTGGTTCAAATTGTTTACTGACGTCATAAACAGAGAGTTACACAGTCTGAGGACACGGGCGTGTCCCTATGTCCACATAGGCGAGTGACCTTGTTTCATGGAAAAATTTTCTAAGTTTTCCCAAAACTTTCCAAGGTTCTCGATTTAGTCCTGGACCTCTCCCAATGCATGTCTTGGGCTTCGTAGACCCAAGTAGGGGATGGTTTGCATGTGTATCATTTGTATTAAATTTGAATGAAATTTTATAGCCCGGTCTTGCATGATTGGTTGTGTTTAAGTCTGGTAACACCTCATACCCTATCCCTGCGTAGGACACGGGTAAGGAGTGTTACACACAACCGAGTAAAGAGATCATGTGTAGTACACAGCTATGTGGCAGCCCAAGTCCCAGGCCGTTTTCCCTTAATTGTGCCTTCAAAAACAAGTTTACTAAAATGTGCTTACTTAGACATCAAGTAACCCATTTACCAACAATTAAACCTACTCAAAACACAATTAAACAAGCTCGAAACATGCCAAAAAATACAACCTAAGTGCCTAACCAATCTGTCCTCATTGACACCATAATTTAATAAACAAATCTATCCACAATTCATACTAAATAAGTTGCATTCAAACTTATAGATTCATATATAAAAACACTTACCAAACTTACCATTTCATTCTACCTATACACACTCAATCCTACCATAATTCAAACCTTTCAAAAATATTTATATCAACTAACCAAAAACCATAGCTATATACACATTTCATCCCAAACACCAAAAGCACATAGATAAGTAATTTAAAACCAAGTTTAAGAAATTTTACAACAACCAAATATGTAACACATAAAAATATATATTCAACATCAATACAAAACACACCTATTACATGCCATATAACCCAAAGATAAACATATCAAAAACTACCAAAATGATATCTGGATAGTATGACTCTTTGAGTTGATCCGATCACCCGATTCTACAAAAAAATGTATCTATAAGAAAATAAAAGAAAAATACACGAGTAAGTTTCAATAGAGCTTAGTAAGTTCAATGGTTAAAATGATAAAACTTACAGTAGAAACATTGCAACTACATTAACAAGATTAACAAACAATAATTCTTGTCAACCACAGTCATTTAACAGGTGAGTTTATACATATCCACATACAAGTAACTTATTGTAATCAATCACATGAGATCATCCAATATCAAATTTCAATAATATCAAAAACATCATGAAATTTACTATGCAAAGCAGTAACAAATCATAGATCACTGGAAATTTGCCTGATGAACGATATAACAAATACGAGTACATAGTCATTCAAACAAAACTCACCGAAAAGCTCAAACGAGCCAATCCAACTAAAAACACGCCTAGGCACCAAGTGCCAAGCCCGAAGGCTTTACATCCGCCCCTGGTAACACGCCATAATCATTGTAAATATAACACGATAGTCCACAACAAATGCTAAACATCGGTATATTTAGTGGACGGTAACAAGTCCATAATCATCATCTCATCACAATCCAATCTCATACCATGCATAATATAACCTCTTGGCATGCCAATTGTACTTTATCCTACGTTCATCTAGCTCAAATCACATCACCGTTTAACAACGTTGGAACAATTTCTTTCTCAATTCATAATAGTTAATAGAAGCACAATTATACCAAAAATATTCCAAAAACCAATTTCACAATCAATATAATATTTCAAATTATTCTAAATTAAACCAGACAAACTTACCAGGGCTAAACTATAAAAACAGCAAAAGTTCAGGCATTATTATGCAACTTTCCCTTTTCCTCTGTTATCTACTTATTCTTGATCTATAATATAATTTATTTCAATTCTTAGTCTCAATTTCATATACTAATAAATTTAATACATATGACTTCTTATTTACAATTTTACACATTTGCCTCAAACTTTTACATTTTATACAATTTGGTCCTTAAGACCAAAACAAACTTATTCCTACAATAAAATCCTATACCCATGTAACTGAATTTTTATCCATCTTATTACAACCCTTAAATTTCAAAAATTCACAATAGAACCAAGCCAACTTGAATATTTTACCTAATTAGTCCCTAAACTCAAATTTACTATAAATCACTTTACAATTTAATCATATCTAATAACCAAACTTCCAACAAAATCAACTACCATAAAAAAAATTCAAAATCATCAATGGTAAATTTCTAAACATTTGACAGTTTCACAAATTAGTCCCTAAGCTAGCTAGATATCAATACAATGATCACAAAAACATGAAAATCATCAAAAACATGTAAGACATAACTTACATGCAAGCATGACCTCAAACCAAAACTCCCCAAGTCTTCCAATGGAGGTTCAGACAATATAAAAGAAAAAATGAAGAAAATGATATAGTGTTTTACATTTTCTTTACTTGATTTTACCATAATTACAAAATTGCCATTATTAACACATTTTAAATTTATTTCCTATATACTTACCGTCCATTAAATAAGGAAATGTTTTAATTGCCATATTAAGCCATCCTATTTTATTTAAATACCCAATTGGCTCTAAATCACTAATAATAATTGGATTTTGCAAATTTTAAGATTTAATCCTTTTTCTTTAATTAATCTATCAATTATCAAAATTTCTTAACCAAATTTTACTACGAAACTAATGACCTTGCAAATATTAAATAATTAATATTTACGGACTAACACGTCAGAATCGTGGTCCCGAAACCACTATTTCCAACACCACTAGAAAATGAGTTGTTACAAATGACTAGTAGGTATTTTGTTATGTTTGATGGTGATTCATGTGCTATTCGTGATAAGAAAAAAAATCTAGTAAACCATAGAGACTGTTCATAAGACCCAAAATAGGATATTTCCTCTTGATGTCTCCAATGTAGTGAGTAAGGCCTTAATGGTTAGGAAGGACAATGAGGCTAATTTGTGGCATTTATGTTATTGGCATTTGCATCTAAAAGGCTTGAAACTTCTTAGTAAAAAAGAGATGGTTTTGGCTTGCCAAAAATTGGTGAACTTGATTTTTGTGAAGGATGTGTTTATTGAAAGCAGAACATGAAGTCATTTCCTATTGGAAAATCATGGCAGGCATCTAATTGTGTTAAACTTGTGCATACTGACTTATGTGGGCCCATGAAAATAGAGTCACTTGGTGAAAGTCATTATTTTTTATTGTTTATAGATGACTACAGCCGCATGAGTTGGGTTTATTTCTTGAAATTCAAATCTGTAAACTTTGAGTTGGTGGAGAAGCAAAGTGGGAAAAGCCTAAAAGCACTTTGAAGTGATCATGGTGGTGAATTTTTATCTAACAATTTTAATTTTTTTTTTAAAAATGGCATTCATAGGGAACTTATAGCACCATACTCACCAGAACAAAATAGAGTTACAAAGTGAAAAAATTGTATTATTATAGAAATGGCCAGAAGCTTGTTGAAAGTAAAAAACTCTCAGATCAATTTTGGGGAGAAGCAGTTGCAATAACATGTATCTCTTAAACATCTCACCAACAACAGTTGTTCTTAATAAGACACCTTATGAAGCTTGGATGGGTAAGAAACCTCAGGTAAGCCACTTAAAAGTCTTTGGTTGTATAGTGTATGCTTTAGTTACTTCTCGATCTAAGCTTGATAAAAATTCTAAAAAATGTTTTTCATTGTCTATAGTCTTCAATCTAAAGCATCTTGTCTATATAATCCTATAAACGGCAAATTGATAATTAGCAGGGATGATGTATTTAATGAAGAAGCGGATGTGAAATTGAGTTATGAAAAGGGAGGCTTGGAGAATAAAGCTCCAACAAATTTTGATGTCGAACAGCCTACAAACTCAATTCCTTCCTCTCCTAATGCTACTACAAGTTCTAGTTCAGACAAGTTCTACTATTTAAACTAATATTAAGTGGCATTATGTGGTTGGATTGTACTATGAAAAGACAGGTTATATTAATAGATAATCAAAACATATCCTTACTCGAATCAGAATTGAGCAAATTGATCGAAAGACTAATATCTCATCTACCGAGTCCAATTGGAGAGATACCTTGTCTTGGGTATAGGAGTGGATGAAACCTAGAACATAGAGTCTATGTGACTAATTGAACTAACAGTACATTAAGCAGGACCCAAGTAAAATAGATCCTAGACCTGTTTATGGATTTATTCATTGTGATGTTCACAGTGTGGTATACCATAATACCGAGTGGGTGATGGACTATATATGTATGACTCATATGATTTTATGTAAATGAAAGCCTAAGTTCAAATAGATAAGAAACATGTTAGCTTTGATGTCCTAAGCTTTTGATATAACAACATTTAAGACAAATTTTATATGTATTATATTTCCTAAGTCATTTGGTGAAAATATGGTTAAATTTTTTATCAAACATTTTCAAACCTTTTTTAAATATTTTCAATAAACTCAAAACATGTTTTAAATGTATTTTAATTTATCTAAATATTTTTGGGTTAATAAAAAAGTGTTATAAGGTGTTTAAAATATTTTTAAGGAACTTTTATATGTAAGTCTAGAGACATACGACTATATGTCTTGGGACATGAAAACTCCAAAGCAAAAATCTACTTCAGGAGTTGCATGTCTAAAGACATTGGACTATATATCTAGAGATATTTTGCGGAATATCCTCTGGTTGTCACACCATCTCTATGGATTCTATCCTTTCTTTACTTTGTATTATTTCCACCATTTATTCCTACTATTGATTTTTCCTTTTACCATATTTCTACAAGGTAGTTTTTCTACCTACCCTTTTGCTGATCTTTGAACATTTTTCTTTTAATGACCATTTCAACACTGTTAATCTAGGGCAACTCCCCCTCTTACCATAATCCCGAAGGACTTACTAGCATCCCAACTGTTAGGATAACTTATTGCGGTCCCTCACCTCTTTGGCAAACTAGAGATTGCTTAACTTTATTAGTGGTCGATCTACTTCTTTGTAATCCATTTTAGTCGAATTACATTACCTTAAAACATAGTACGCCCTCTTGTTACGAGTCACTATAACCTATCGTACTCAGCCAACTCTCATGTAATGGTTATTTGGGTTCACGAATTCTCTTTCATATTGTATCCCCACATTAATAGCATTTTGGTTGACACGTCTTTAATGGTTTCCCCCTTAAAGAGGAATAGTCTTAACAAGCATACCTGTCACTTGTGTTAGCCCTCTTAGTTCTTTCCTATCTTAGGTCCCGAGTTGACCCCTTTTATCCTAAGTCCCTTTTGTTGGTACTAAGGCATTTTGATCATGACACCATAGCACCTTTCAGTTATGGTCTTACTCATTTTGATCATGACACCATAGCATCTTTCAGTTATAGTCTTACTCATTTTTATCATGATGCCATAGCATCTTTCAGCTATGGTCTTACTTATTTTTATTATGATGCCATAGCATCTTTCACCTATGGTCATACTCATTTTAGGCATATAGCGTCCGATCGGTCTCATGGCCTACACATGACATTTTATTTAATTTCCCCATTGCAACCTAACCATTCCTCCGTTAACCATCTTAACATTAATGCTTGAACACCGCAGTGTCCCCTCTGCAAGCCCGATGCTTTGCTCATCATCAGTGAACACAAAAACACCGTATGACAGTATCTAACAGGATCACCTGTTCTTCTCATCCTAACTTTGTCTAATCTCGGAGAATACCCTTTTTCATAATTCATATGTGTTATATGCATTTATGAATAAACACTATGGAATCATACATTCTAAACTAGGATGACGAATACTCATGTACCCATGCAAACTTCCAACATACTTAGCATTTTAGGGTGGTATGCAGATACTCATTTGATGCTACCTTATCTTCCCAACTTATCTGCTTCAAACGCTAAAGCTTTATTTCCCATGACAACAGCTTGTTAGATTATCTATTTTCTCGACTCAAAACTCATGATCTCTTCTCCAGGCTAAGCTTTCTATAATCATTCCGTCTTTGGAGCAACGAAAAAGATGAATAAAAGGAAGAAAATGAAATAGAATTGAGATGAATCCTCCCCTAGAAGTCACCTCTTATCTATTTATAACCTTTCACTTACGGTCTTAAACCATGTAAAATCCACCTGTTAACAATCATTGTGTCTCCCACTAAGAGACTGATTGGATCTAATCCAACCGAATCAAACTTGTTTTTCAACCCTATCCAATTTCAATTACTATCTTTTCCTGATCTTCTAGTAAGGACCGCCAGCTTATGGTCTTTTTCAATTTAACCCCTAATGTTTCTAATTTCTGAGTTTAAAAGGAACTGGGTGTGGCAACTTTCCCTCCCTAGTAATTTTTGTCCTCGAAATTTTCTTTCATACTCAACTGATGAGGTGGACTTAGAGAAACTCTTCTTCATTCCCACCTTTGTAGAGTTCATGTGAGTAACCACCGCTCACTTTTACCCAAATCCTCAACCTGGTTCTCTTTTCTTGCATTTGTGTTGTCTTACTTCGTCCAACTTGCGGATCCTATCAAGCACTTAACGAATATGAATATATGTTTATTGTCAAGTATCTAACCTTTCTGTCGTTAGACTTATCCTAGTCCATAACTTCCTTTAACTCTAAATTTTGGCGAATGCACTCTGATAAACACAATCTGTATATCATCCTCTTGTCTCAAATTTTGGCGAATAATCCCACAGGTCCTAAATTCATTTATGTACTAATCCTGCCCATCTTAATAGGCCAGTTCCTTTCCTCTCACAAGATAGTTAGGCTTGCCCATGGAATGTTGTCATCTTTACTTCAGTGGAATATAATAGTTATTACTCTATTTCCAGTGTTCTACTCTAATGGTGACGAAAGCTTATCAATCTTATTCAAAAAGACTTGTCACTAAACAATCTTGTGATTTGTTCTTTTGGGAAACGACTGGTTGATATCCCTACCTTGAAAATTCTAAAAGATTTCTCTTCATCCTATGTTAATAGGTTTTCTCCATATATTGGTAGTTCCGAATGGTTACTTACCATTTATTAAATTTTTGTAACTACCCTTACACACTTTTGGGTTATAAATAACCTAGAACAGCAATAGGGAAGTTCATAAGCCTACCGTCCCTTGACTCAACTAATCTTCTTTTTATCTTTCATCTATTTTCTTCCTATCTTCCTTTTTTTTTCCCTTATACATTTCCTAGGGTATAGTTCTCTCATTAATCCAGAGTTAAGATCTTGAACACAATCCCTCTATTTTTTTCCTTCCTTATTGGTCCACTGATTAAATCCTCAATAAAGGACACAAGTAAGGAAAAAATTCATAACTTACAACGATACACCTATCGGATATAATATGGTAGGTTACCTGTTATCCTGGGAAGTCAGTTTCCCCCTACTTTTGTTCCTAGTGTGGATCAAGAGAAAGGTCATCTAAGTAACACTAATAATTTCTTCATTTGCCCCTAGAGGAAATTTTCTATAGTAGGAGATTATACGTCACCATCTTTGATCAACCTAGAACAGGGTAAGTTTTAGCCTCAAAAACTAGGGAGGTTCCTTCCCTCAACTTTCCAGTTTCTCCCCAAGGCTCGACTCATCGCAAATCTTACTGTAACACCACATGAAAACCATGTCAGCATCACTCACTACCCTACTACATTAGCCTTCGTGTTCCCTCCAAGTATTGATAGGGTGGCTACATCATTACTTGCCCTTCAAAAGTGGAAGCGGAACTAGGCGGATTGAACCCAAGGAGGTCACCCATCTTAGTAGACTACGTTGCATACAACTCCCTAGATTCATAGTAATTTGTCCGCTAGAGTTGGGGGTTTACCTATGCCCTTCCAACTCAAAAATCTAAATTTAAACCTTTAAAGGCTTGGAAAAAGGGTCAGAATATGGCGTTGGATTCGGAAGCTGTACCTTGATGAAAAGGTACAATTACAAAAGGAAGGGTCTCTAAGCCTTAAAGGTTGGTACTACCAAAACCAAGTTCGACTTCCAAGTGTACCTTCTTCCATACCCTATTCGTATGGTTTCTAACCAACTCATCACAAGGGTCTTCCTTATTTGGTTTCAAATTCACAACCATTCCTACATTCTTTCAAAGCTCAGCCAAAAGAAGGCAAAAGACTCATTCATCAAATTATGATACTTTACCTTTTTTGTATCTCTTCCTTCATAAAATTTCCTTTCTCTAGTAATTGTACCTTTTCAATAATATATCTATTTATCCTGACTTTATGTCCTCTCTATTCATCTTTATTCATTTTCATTTCTATCTGCCAATTTAGGCAAATATATATATACTTACCACTTAGTAACTTAATAACATAAGGACTCAAGGGACTCATTCAGATCAGTCGTCATGCACATAAGGGTGCTCTTTCAATTCTTACATCTAAAGGGTCGACTAAACTATGCTCTGATACCACTTAATGTGTAACACCCCTACCCAACTCATTCGTTAGATACTGGTATGGGGCGTCACAACTAAACCTGTTTCATGGCAAGATTAAAACTCATTATATTAAAATCAAACTGTATTACCTATTTATAAAATAAACTTACATCAAAGACAAAAATTTCTAAATAAAGTTTGTTGTCCCAACTCCGGACTCTAAGGAAACTACATAATTACATTATATTAACCTCCTTCCTATGTACATGACACTTTATAATGGAACTCCTTGATTCAACAAGGTCTAGCTTGGTCCCTTCCCAAGTTCCTTAATCTGCAATTTCTGCAACTGTAGATCAAACCCCTATAAGTTTGGATGAACTTAATGAGTTTTTTCATTACACAAAAATAAACCTCATCTTACAAAGGTTTAAATGGAAAAAACTAAATACAAATTACTCCCTTCTTATGCAAGTAAATTCTCTTAAACCTATGTAGCAGACTTTATCTTATTCTCGATCTTATCTATTAGCAGATAGATCACTGAGTGGTTACCTTCTGACCATGATATCAGCTTTCGGTCAGCCTTGACAATTCCTCTAATTGTCACACTAGCTCTGTAATACCCTGAAAATTTTTACAGTAAAATATTATCCGTGATATAATAAAATAAGGAAATAAAGTGACATAAAGGGAATTTTTGAGTGATGTCAATATTGAGAAGTATATTATGATATATTAATTCAAGAAAGGACTAAATTGCAAAGATGAGAAAAGTCTTGTTGCACAAGAGTAAATACTCAAAATTTAAGGGGTTGAAAGTATAAATATAAAAAAGTTGAAGGACTAATGGTGCAAATATTTTAAGGGTGGAATGATCTAGAAACCAAGAAAAATTGATGAATTAGGACCAAATTGAATAGGTAAAAAATTATGAGGGACTAAATCGCAATTTTATCAAATTAAGTGATGACTCAAAGATGGAATTCTAAAAGATCATGAAGGGCAAAATGGTCAATTAGTAAGAGAGAGAATTCTAGAATGTAATGATTATGTTGATGATATTTTAAATTAATTAATTAGATAAATATTATTTTAATATTTTATGAGATGTTTATTATTATATTATTATTTATTTAGTATAAAAGGAAGGAAAGATGAAGAATATCAACACATTTCCTTTCCCATGCAAACTAACGTAAGATAAGAAGAAGAAAAGAAGTTTGCTTTCTTTACAATTTAGTCCTTCCACCCAAAATTCATTTTTTCACCTAAAAATTGAAAGAATTTTCATAGCCATCAAGAGAGAAAGATAGCAAGGAGATGATGGGGAGCAAGAATATCAAGTTGGATTCAAGAAATCGAAGCTGGAGGAGAGAGAAAAATCAAGTTAAAGATTGAAGTCAATAAGAAAAGGTAAGTACATCAAGATTTCAGTATGTATTTAAGTTTGTTATTATTGATAAAGCATGGAAATAATGTTATAGTAGAGTTTTCTTACATAAGTTCCTATGTTCTTGATATGTTAGTGAAGAAAAATAAGAGAAAGTGATGAGAAATGGTGTAGAAAAAGAAAATAAGGATGTTATAACATGGTAATTAATATCTTGTACTAAAACAGTTTTGGACAGTAGCAGTAGTCTAACTTTGAAAAATCATCAAAAATTGTAGAAATCTAATTATAGGATTAATAAGAGATGAAATTAAATCTTATTAAGTCTAGTTTCTTATAAAAGAAATTATGTAAGCAATGGAATTCTAAATCATGAGATATGATGAATTTTGTGAGACAAGGTCAGAATGATTTCGGGTTCCCCTGTTCTGAATTTGTAAAATCATAAAAAAAATTGGATAAAAATAATTAGGGGATTAAATTTATATGTTTAGAATCCTGAATGAGTCTATTTTCAATAGAAACAAATATGAACATCATTCGAATTCTGTACAAGGAGATAATTAATTTTTAGTGAAGAAGGGTCACAACTGTCAAACAGCAGAATAGGGGTAACTTTAAAGAATAAATTGTACTTATTGACTGAACCAAAAATTCTGAAAATTTTATGGTAATAATATATATGAGTCTAGTTTCAGGGAAAATTATTGGATCTTAATTTGGAGTCCTATATCTCCAGATATAAATAATTTAGTGACTATGACACAGATGGACAGCTTGAATATTCATAAAAGTAAATAATAAAGATTATATATAATGTTACTTACGAGTGTGCTACATACATCAAGGATGTGGAATGGAGAGGAGGAGGAGGAAAACATATATGAATATTCATTAAGCATGGCTAATTTGCATATTTTAGGCTTAGGGACTAAATTAAATAAAAGTAAAACTTTATGGGTAATTTTGTAAAAATGTCAAAAATGACCAAATTGCATGAAATGAATTATTTTATTATTTAAATTACAAAATTGAATGAAATTATTAATTTAGTTCAAGATCGGGGGAAAACATGTTTTAGGGATTAAATTGAAAAGTGTTGAAATTATGGAAAATTCTGATATTTTATAGAATTCATGGACTGTTATCAATATATATGAGAATAATAGCTGGAAATAAGGATTAATTTGCAAGAATTTTATTTTCCTGACCCTAAGGACGAAATCGTCATTAATTAAAAGTTTAGGGGCAAAATGGTAATTTTGCCTAGAGCATTAATTAAATGCATTAGAAGATGAAATGAATGAAAATGATGATCAAATTTATTTATAAAGATCCGGACGACTCAAATATGAGACTTGATCGTGGAAAAGAAAAGATATCGGATTAATGAAATTATAAACACAAACAAGCAATGAGGTAAGTTTGTGTAACTTGAATTATATTTTAAATACTTGAAATATGTGGTTATGTGATGAAAATATGATTTGAATGTTCAATTCATGATATTTGATGAAATATTGATAATACTCGATATAAATTGAAAATAAATCCCAGTTGAATGAAAGGAAAATTCGATGGATCTCTGAAAATGAATTGACGGTAAAAAGGATCTGGCCCAGACGGGTGATCCTATTCTGATATAGCCCTCCCGAAGAATACGTGTAAAATGGATTTAGCCTGGACGGGTAATCCGAATTAGGGTCTGAATTTAGCCTGGACTGGTAATTCAGATCCAAGCTCATTAGAGTAATTGTCGTTGCAGGGGATTTAGCCTGGACTGGTAATCCCGACAATACTCTATGAGTTTATATTACAGGGGATTTAGCCTGGACTGGTAATCCCACTGTAAGGATGAGGTTCGCGGGAGTGTGCTCTCTGATATAAAATGTGTAAGACCATGGTTGAAAGATACCATGGCAACCTGATATGAAATGTGTAAGACCATGGTTGAAAGATACCATGACAGCCTGATATGAAATGTGTAAGACCATGGTTGAAAGATACCATGGCAACCTAATATGAAATGTGTAAGACCATGGTTGAAAGATACCATGGCAACCTGATATGAAATGTGTAAGACCATGGTTGAAAGATACCATGGCAACATGATATGAAATGAACAAGACCATGGTTGAAAGATACCATGGCAACATGACAGAAAATGAGTAAGACCATAGTTGAAAGACACTATGGCATCATGTCAAAGATAAATAAGACCGTGGATGGGAGACGCTCTAACATCTGTTGAACAATTGATATTCAGGTAATATGTATCAGATGACGAATGGTTATATCAAATAATTATGAAGATAGATAAACGAAATAAGTATAAGTACATGGAATATAATTTATGTTAAGTTTGATATAAGCTATTACCGGAATAAATTACATAAAATATATGGAAATGATGGAGCATTAAATATTGATATAATGAAATGAATGATATATGCTTATGAAGAAACGGTAAGAGCATGATATGTTTCATGACATGTACATATATGATTATCTTTGATATGTTGATACAAGGAAATTATGTAAGTTGAGACTATTATTAAACTCAAGTGCGATATGTCGAGAAAATAGATATATCAATGTTGAATTTATATGAGATATGTGCAAGTATACTAACAATGTTGCTGTTTGATGCTTATACAAGTGTCAAACTGTTGATTGAATGGTAATATATTTATTTATATGATGTATTGAATCGGTAAGTATTTTTTTTTGTGATCTGTAAATGGTAGTAATGCTTCGAAACCTTGTTCTGGCAGTGGATACGGGTTAGGGGTGTTACAAGCTCTGCAGACTTTATCATTTCTTTACTTTGTATTCTTTCTTCCATTTATTCCTAGTGTGAATTATTCCTTTTATCATGTTTCTATATGGTAATTTTTCTACCTACCCTTCTGCTAATCTTTGAATACTTTTCCCTAAATAACCATTTTAACTCTGTTTAGTTCAGGGTGACTTCCCATATTACAATAATCCTAATGGACTTATTAGTATCCCAACTATTAGGATAACTTATTGTGGTCCCCCGCCACTCTGGTAAACCAAAGTTTACTTATTTTAATTAGTTATCGGACTACTTCTTTAAAATCTGCTTTAGCCGTATTATATTACCTTAAAACATAGTATGCCCTCCTATTACGAGTGATATGGCCTTCGTATACTCAGCCAACTCTCATGGAGTGGCCATCTAGGTTCACGATTTTTCTTTTATACTATATCCCCATATAACTAGCATTTTGGTTGACACTTCCTTAATAGTTTCCCTTTTAAAAGGGAATAATCTTGACAAACATACCTATCACTTGTGTCAGCCCTCTTAGTTCTTTCCTATCATGGGTCCCAAGTTAACCCCTTATCCCAAGTCTCTTTTGTCGAGGTGCTTATGATCTTGACTCTAACCTACCAGCTTCACTAAACATCTCCCAGCGATTCTTAACGAAAATCCTTACTGTAGTCCTTTATTTACTCTCTTTTAGCTTACTTATACACTAAACACTACTAGCACGGCAATTCACATGTTTGGTTCCCGTCAAGTTACCATATTTATGCCTTTATGACTTCTATGATTATTGTTTTAATGGACCATTTTCCTATTTACTTTCATTTTACTTATTCAATTGATTTCCCGATAGTTTGTTGGCTCACTATCGTTTTTCATTACTTACCTTCTCTTCCAACCCCTTTTTTTACTTGTGAGAATTCTTATAATTACGATCTTGATCTTCCATCCGTGTTTATTATCCTAGAAGACTCTCTATGCTCTTATAGTTGAGTCATGGTCTTACACAATATACCCCTATGTTTAATGTCGTGGCTGACTCCATTGGTTTTCATACTCTAACTATGGTCCTACACCTCGGAACCTTGTGTTTACAATCCCGGTGGACTATCTTCTATTTATTGTCCTGTTGGACTATCGCATGTTTAGTGTCCCAGTGGACAATCAAATGATGCCATAGTGTCTTTCAAATAAGGTCTTCGTCCTATTTACATTCTACCATGCTTTAATTTGATGCCATAACGTCTTTCAGCTATGGTTTTACTCTTTTTTATCATGACGCCATAGCATCTTTCAATGATGGTCTTACTTATTTTTTTATCATGGCTCAATGTCATCTTTTAGCTA